>NC_135670.1:1985868-2338368 GCF_964188315.1 Podarcis muralis
AAATGTTGGAGGGTATGGAGTTATCTGACCCCCGAGCAGTCTGAAGGCAGCCCTGTATAGGGAAGCGTTTTAATGTTTAATTATGTTGTTATATATGTCGCTAGTCACCCAGAGCGGCTAGGGCAACCCAGTCAGATGGCCGGGGTATAAATATTAAAATTATCATTATGGAATGGGACGTCCCTATTTTCATCGGAGAAACGTTGGAGGGTATGGGCATGTGGCCCCTGGAAGCTTGCAGAGAAGGAAATGTAGCCCTTCTGCTGAAAAAGATATCTTCTTCCAGACAGAAGGTCTTTGTGAGCATTAATGTGATTGTATACATTGAATTATTTTAGGATTGAGGAAAAACAACTATATAAAAAGGAAGGAGGTTGATCGGCTCATGACAAATACTGAGAAGGCATTTTAGCTCCCTCACCTCTCTTCTCACCTATAATTCTTGTGTGTCCGCTGTGAACAGTTCCCCCAGAAACATTACTCCATGGGTAGGCAAACTAAGGCCCGGGGGCCAGATCTGGCCCAGACACCTTCTCAATCCGGCCCGCAGGCAGTCCGGGAATCTGTGTGTTTTTACATGAGTAGAATGTGTGTTTTTATTTAAAATGCATCTCTGGGTTATTTGTGGGGCATAGGAATTTGTTCATTTCACCCCAAAAAATATAGTCCGGCCCCCCACAAGGTCTGAGGGAGGGTGGACCGGCCCCCTGCTGAAAAAGTTTGCTGACCCCTGCATTACCCAATTGCTCAGGGTTCCATATGGTTTGTTTTTTGGAGTTCATGGGTTAAGCAAGCCATGCTAAGGTGCATTGAGCGATATTCCTTTAACTGCCAGCAGAGGAAACTGTTGCCTCATCCTGCCACAGCAATTGCTCTACTTAAAGCAAAGATGGATGCGGACCATGGCACCATCTAGTGGTTGTCTAACTCCATCTCCCATTTACAGATAGGTAGCCGTGTTGGTCTGCCATAGTCAAAACAAAATTTTTTTTCCTTCCAGTAGCACCTTAAAGACCAACTAAGTTAGTTCTTGGTATGAGCTTTCGTGTGCATGCTTTCGTGTGTATCTGAAGAAGCTTTCGTGTGTATCTGAAGAAGTGTGCATGCACACGAAAGCTCATACCAAGAACTAACTTAGTTGGTCTTTAAGGTGCTACTGGAAGGAAAAATTTTTTTGTTTTGTTCCATCTCCCATAACTGCCTTCACGAATGGTCAGGGATGATGGGATCTAGAATCCAGCAGGGCTTGGAGGGCAGACCATCCAAGTGTCCCTATTTTCCGGGGACAGACCCTGATTTAGAGAAGCCATCCTGGTTTCTGATTTGATCTTGGAATGTCCCACTTTTCCTCAGGATGTCCCTATTTTCATCGGAGAAATGTTGTATGATGACTTATCTCCTTGGCATCTGATGGGAGGGCGTTCCACAGGGTGGGCGCCACCACCGAGAAGACCCTGTAACGTCACTTATTGCAGGGAGGGAACCACCAGAAGACCCTCGGAGTTGGACCTCAATGTCCAGGCAGAACGATGGGGGTGAAGCTGCTCCTTTAGGTCTACCGGACCAAGGTCATTTAGGGCTTTAAAAGTCAGCACCAACACTTTGAATGGGGCTAGGAAACATATTGAGCGTCAATGTAGATCCTTTAGGACTCATGTTATATGGTCCTGTCGGCTGCTCTCAGTCACCTTTGCACTCACATTTTTCCAGGTTAACGAGGCAACAGATGGATCTTTTCCAGAAATCAAATAGCACAGGAATGAGGGTTAAATTTGTGCAGTCTCCAGAAGTGGCTTTAATATCAGTGCTCAGATACCAATAGTCCTGTGCAGGTGTCAGCAAGGTTTGCGTGCTGAGGTCCCCAAGACACCCTTCCCAATAACTCACACATCACACATTATTTTTGTTTAAGGTTTTTGGCATAATTTTGGCCACAACTTTATTATCATACAAAATGTGAGTGGTTGCTTAGGCATTGGTTATGACTATCTGTCACCCCCCGCCATGGGGGACAGCACTGACTCCCTAGTCAGTCCCGGAGGAACACGGGACAGAGTCAGCTGGAGCTGCGTCACAGGCCCTCAGCTACTCCGCGCATGTTCCTTGAAGCTTACGCGGCCCGCACCCTGCCGTCAGGGTTTGGACGAAGGGGATGGTAAGCTTCAGAATTCCTTTAACGGAATACCCGTCAGCAGCAGCATTGGAGGGGCAGGCACAGCCAATCCATACCCCTCCACCAACCAATTTAACCAATGCCTAACCGCCAACCTTACAAGTTGTGACGATTTGCTACGTAGTAGGCAAAACCCAATTGGCACACACTAATCAGCCAAAAGGAAAAATTCCTACCAGGCCCCCGCACCAATGCGGACGACCCCATGACAGGCAATAGCAAGGTCAGAGCGAAGCCCTTCAAGGGAGGGCGGGCGGGAGATCCGGTGTCCACAGCGAAAGAGAAAGGAACAAGCTGTGGCCCTAGCTTAAATAATCTCTGATCCCACCCCTAAAATTGGCAACATCAATTTTACCCCAGCAACTCCATCCACCAATCTGGTTTGAGCCCTTGAGGCTAACTTGCCTGACAACCCAGAGGGTGTCTTGCTCGGCCCCATCCGCAACCCATGCTCTCCTTTAGTGAGAACACGCTTTGCGTGCTGAGGTCCCCAAGACACCCTTCCCAATAACTCACACATCACACATTATTTTTGTTTAAGGTTTTTGGCATAATTTTGGCCACAACTTTATTATCATACAAAATGTGAGTGGTTGCTTAGGCATTGGTTATGACTATCTGTCACCCCCCGCCATGGGGGACAGCACTGACTCCCTAGTCAGTCCCGGAGGAACACGGGACAGAGTCAGCTGGAGCTGCGTCACAGGCCCTCAGCTACTCCGCGCATGTTCCTTGAAGCTTACGCGGCCCGCACCCTGCCATCAGGGTTTGGACGAAGGGGATGGTAAGCTTCAGAATTCCTTTAACGGAATACCCGTCAGCAGCAGCATTGGAGGGGCAGGCACAGCCAATCCATACCCCTCCACCAACCAATTTAACCAATGCCTAACCGCCACAGAGCCTTAGCTCACCGCCAAACCACTCACAAATGCAACCCTTCCTTCAATCCCAAAGCAACCATAGCCAACCAGGTGTCGTTCCCTATAGGGGAAAGATTCACCCTACAGCTGGCAGCAGCCTTGAAGGTAATCACAGGGTGCAAAATCACGGAACCACCTGAAGCAAGGACCTATTTTACTTTATTATTTTTATTTTATTTTATTTATTCTGTATTTTATTTTATTTTACACTTCCTTATTAACATGCTTTCCGGCCTCTTTGGTGGTAGTTTGTCTAGGCATTGGTTCCCGACTAGCTGCACCTGACCTCAGCAGGGCAGCACTGACGACTGGGCCCCACCATATCGTCAGTACCAGCAACATTGTGGGGGAGCAATGAATCCCAAAGCAACCACATCCAGCCAGGTGTCGTACTCCATAGGGGAAAGATGCACCCCCCATCTGCCCCAAAGAGGGGAACAATCTTGAAGAAAATAGCAGGGTGTAATATCACAGAACCACCTAAAGCAAGGACCTATTTTATTTTATTTGTTATTTTATTTTATTTGATTTACTTTATTTATTTTATTTTCCACCGCCATATTAACATGCTTTCTGGCCTGCTCGGTGGTAGTTTGTCTAGGCATTGGTTCCCGACTAGCTGCACCTGACCTCAGCAGGGCAGCACTGACGACTGGGCCCCACCATATCGTCAGTACAAGTAAACAGCGTGGGGGAGCAATGAACCAGGATCAGACTCAAGCTCACCCCCAAATGCTCCAGGGGACTCTTGCGTGGCCCTACCCCTCGAAAGGGGTTGACAAAAGCATGGCAAATCCTTGGTTTCCTTCAATGGAATATCTTTGCTCATTGGAGGGGACAGGTGCTCCAACCCCCCCTCCAGACCACCATAAACCAATGCCTTAAATTATTTTGAGTCCAGGGAGAGCTGCCATCAACTCAAACCAAGCACTCCTGCATGCAGGAATGCAAACTTATGCTGGAGGAAGACGGCAAATCATTCTCGCCTAGCTGTACCACCAGCACTGCGGGAGGACCTGCATAGGTCACACTCGACCGCACCAAAGGAAGGATCTCCTCCCAAAGCATTCCATCTGGACATCCAGTATATGTTCACATGGGCAGGAAGACTGAGATGGCGCCCCAGTCCAGACTTGTCAGCGCGCCTTGCCAGCCCAGTGTACAATGCTGTGGCCCAAATGTGCACCGCTGCTCCTATGAGAAAAGGAAATAACAGACAAGCATCAGCACAGACATCATTGTGACACTTCCTGATATAACCCTTGTCAGCGTCAGACTTCCAATGAACCGTATTCACAATCCTGTCTACTGACAGGCCCCCAGTGTGCAGCCGTTGCAGCAGCCCTATTCGGAAGGAATGAGGCGTGTTCAGCGGTAGGCAAGCTGCAGGCCGTAATAACTGGTGCACGACGTAAGCACATTGATGCCTGGCTAACGGGAACCCATTTTCATGCACTAGGAGCAGGCCAGCCCCCAGGGGAATGAAGAGCCAAATATTTCTGGTATCCATAACCAGGCAAAGGCCCTCCTCAGCTGTGAGGGGAAGCCTGATTGTGGCACTCCTGCCCACTAGGTCTGTTTTAGAGTTCCCAATTCTAATGACAAGCTCCAAAGCAGATAAGGAAAAGTCCTGAAGCAATAGGCCTCCAGACTCTCAGCCCCGTGCTGGCTCCAACAACCATTTCCCCAACCCTCAGTGCACCAAAATGCAATGGAATACTGAAAGGAGTCTCGCCTTGATCTTTTACCAGCAGACATGTTTTAACTTGTTGCAGATACTGCATAGGTAAAATTGACCGACTTCCTGCCCACTGTCCTATGAGGTTGGAGCCTATTCCAACCTTCCAAGGCCCTGCGCATTACAAACTTTATGCAAGGGTCTCTGAAAAATAAAGCTTCAGTATAACAGACATTGCAGCGGACTGAATTCTTATAGTTATAACAGCACGCCCAATCTGCAGCAGGTGGACCAAATACTGCAGGATCTGCTCAGAGGATGGGGGCCAGTTCATCTGAATGGCCGAGGACTGCCAGCTTAAGGCTAAGAAATCCATCCAGGCCTTCCCATAAGAGCTAAAGCAGAAGGGGAAATGGAAGCTGCTGCTCTCTGTAATTACTAATTGTTGTCAAAATGCCACAGATGGTCTGGAAAAGTCTGGCAATAGCTGAGTGTCTGGAGCCCAGGATCTGAAGCGCTCCATCTGAAACTGGGATAGTGTGTCAGTGACATCATTAGAGGATCCCGTAATCAGGAGAGCAGAAAGCTCAATATTAAACCTTAAGCGGTGCAGCTCAAAAGCGTGAGCGGAGGGGCGGAGACTCTGCTGGAACGTGAAGACTGTTTAGCCAAGACGCTCACCACTACCTGGTTATCAGACCAAAAGCAGATCCGATGGTCACTGAACTCCTCGGGCCACATGTGAACTGCTACTACAATGGGGAGAACTCAAAGTTAGGTCACATGATTGCCTCACCATACCGGGCTTAAGGCCATGGCTTTGCACACCAGCAGCCCCTGAAATAAAAAACCAAAGGGCAAAGATCCAGCAGCATCAGCATGAACCTGAAAAATCCCTGTGCAAGTATCCTGCCATGGCCAACTACTATTGCATACATTTAGGAATTGCAACCATTGCATGAGATCCCATTGCATGAGAAAGATAAGGGGACCTCAACATTTAGGAATTGCAACCATTGCATGAGAAAGGTAAGGGGACCTCAGGCCGCAGGCAGCCTGGCCTAGTGGGAAGGGAAGGGGCGGCCTGGGGTAACCACTCTGCATGCAAGATTAATTAAGTGACCCAGCAAGATCGGATCTGGTGAAGCATCACTTGCTACAGAGGAAGTATTACAAAATAACTTCCTTCAAGGCAGACAGCTTCTCCATAGGCAAGTGGTATATTTTAGCAACGATATCCAACTGGATCCCTAAATAAAATGGGAATATGGGCAAAAGGTCTTGAGGTATTGCTTGCCAGCTTCCAGCCCCCGCTTGGGCAGGGGGCATCTTGTGCTGCCATCATAATACGTAAATTTACAGGGCCGACGCTGGCCAGAACCCCTAAAAAAGTCCCGACAAAACTGCCGCCGAGCCAGCTTCCTTTTCAGACACACACTGTGCAATGCAAAAACACACTCCGTGCAGTGCTCACACAATCCATGCAATGCAACTATACTCCGTGCGATGCAACTACACACTCCGTGCAATGCAAAAACGCACTCCGTGCAATGCAAAAACGCACTCCATGCAATGCAACTACCCACTCTGTGCAATGCAAAAATGCACTCCGTGCAATGCAAAAAACGCACTCCATGCAATGCAACTACCCTCCATGCAATGCAACTACACACTCCGTTCAATGCAACTACACACTCCGTGCAATGCAAAAAACAAAAACAAAAACAAAAACCGCACTCCATGCAATGCAACTACCCTTCATTCAATGCAACTACACACTCCATGCACTGCACACACCCTCTGTTCAATGCAACTACACACTCCATGCAATGCACTCTCCGTGCAATGCAAAACAACAACAACAACAACAACAACAACAACAACAACAACAAACACACTCTGTGCAATGCCACTACACCCTCCGTGCAATGCACACACACTCTGTGCAATGCACACACACCCTCTGTGCAATGCACACACACCCTCTGTGCAATGCACACACACCCTCTGTGCAATGCACACAACCTCTGTGCAATGCAAATGCAAATCTCTCACGCAATACAATGCAAATGCAGCCCGTGCAGTGCTGTGCCCTGCAACGCACAGAGCAAACTGCAGTGCAGGCACACAAAGATGCTTTCTCCCGCTTGCATATTGCAAACGTGGCACCTGTTACATCCCTCGCAGAGAGGGAACCACCAAAAGGCCCTCGACACTGGACCTAAGTGTCCAGGTAGAGCAATGGGGGAGCATGCAGCTGTCCCATATAGGGACTAATCCTGCAACCTAGGCATTACCGGCACTATGCACTGACCAGCTGAGCTATCCAGGATGATCCCTAAAGACCCAGGACAGCCTCACCCTGACCCCTGTAGAGGTCCAAGGTGATGTCTGAATCATGATCCCTGCTCCTCTTTGCCCTCCTCCTGGATTGCAGCCTTCAAGGATGCTTCCTTCTGGAAGAAGACACCTGGGGCGTCCACAAGTCATCCCCTGCAGGAGAGGCAAGCTCTTGAGGCATTTGCAAAAGCCCAGTCATAGTCCGCAAAACTAAACAATGTAAGGAACCGGTGAAACCAATGCTTCATGGACCACATGGGGACGCTATTCAGGCCGGAAACGCTTCCAGGCCATCGAATTCTAGGGCAAAGCCCTAGGATCACCTGCTAGGCCAGGCGTAAATGTTTCCAGTGAAATAGCAGAGTTGAGGCAGCCCACAGCTTGTCCAGGTACCCCTGCTTGCCCTTTTAGAGGGAAGCACCCCTTCAAGAAACCCAAAGTTCTTTTATCACAAATGGGCCGAACTACCCAGCAACAGAATAGCCCAAAAGGAGCAGTTTGTTTTGTTTTGTTATAACAATGGCTAAGAGGGGGATATGAACCCTGTCTCCCAGGTCCTAGTCCTATACTTTAGCCACTAAGCCACAATGGCTCGTCTCTAAAATGGCAGTCGCCACTATCAGGGCAAAACAAATTTACAGAAAATAAACTTGTTCAGAAACAGCATAGTTCAAGAGCATATACAGAGTGCTCATAGTCATTGGAGGCACAGAGAGCCTCTGCCGCCCTCTGTCTGCCTCAGATATACATTAGCAGCAACTGAGCCTGCAAGCAGGTACATTCTTATAGAGAGGTCAGAGACTTAACAATTAACTGCTACCTGTAGCTGACTTAGGCTTGGAAGTTATGTGTAGGCCAAATAGGCCTCCATGCCTCTGCTCTTGAGAATCTTAGTCTCATAGCAATATTAAAGGAACTCAAAATAGTGCTCCCGCCCAAGGCTAGATTAAAATTTGGCTATCAGCGCTGCACACACTCAAATAAAGCCAACCTTCGGGGGGTGCTATAAACGAAAGTGATTCCAGCTAAGCTGGGAACAGCCCTGACTAGCCCCACAATTTACAACAGGAGAAATGGGGGAAACCTTTTTGCGAAAGAAAGGCAAGCCACAGATACAGGGAGAATCTTCCCACAGGGCAGGGTAAGGGGTGGGGTGGGAAATCGAACAGGAAAAAGGGGAATTAAATTATTTAAGGGACTAAAGAGGATTAAAAGAAGGGGGAAATAATAAAAAAAAATGTAACCAGACAATGAGAAGTTTGCATCACTGTCCTCCAGACAGTCCAAGTGCTCCATGTGATCCGGTGTCCACAGCGAAAGAGAAAGGAACAAGCTGTGGCCCTAGCTTAAATAATCTCTGATCCCACCCCTAAAATTGGCAACATCAATTTTACCCCAGCAACTCCATCCACCAATCTGGTTTGAGCCCTTGAGGCTAACTTGCCTGACAACCCAGAGGGTGTCTTGCTCGGCCCCATCCGCAACCCATGCTCTCCTTTAGTGAGAACACGCTTTACCTCGCCTGGGCTGGTCCGCTCCAGCAGAGATCCCTCTGTGGGCTGGATTGCGCATGTACATGAGCTCACTCCCACCCCCTGCCATTTCCAGCAACTGTGTTGATGTGATTTTCGGTGTCTGCACAGATGCAGTTTTCAGCGCCGCGGAAGCAAGTCTCTGTGCCGCGCTGCGCCAATTTAATGCAGCTTGTGGGGGCTCACTGAGTGGGCGGCTCGGTTCAGGGGTAGCTCGTGGGCTGGTTAAACGACCCTGTGGGCCGCTTGTGGCCCATGGGCCTTAGGTTGCCTATCCCAGGTCCTGCGCATAGTTGTAACTACCAGAAAAGGGGAGGGGAGTGAGAAGCAGGTGAAAATGTATTACCATATTTTTCGCTCCATAAGAGGCACCTAGTTTTTAGAGGAGGAAAACAAGAAAAAAAATATTCTGAGCGCAACAGCGGATGTATGGTTTTTGTGGTTCATGCTGTGGCCACAGACATGTGATCTGATGGTGAATTTGGGGTGACCCAGTGTAAAATTCCTGAGGACCCATGTGGATCCATGCTTTGTAACCACATTTTTGCACCATTGCAGCCCCAGGAAACAGTGGAGGCATGATTTTTTTTGGTGCAGGATGTAGCCATGGACATACTATGTGATCTGATGGTGAATTTGGGGTGACCCAATGTAAAAATCCTGAGGATCGATGGGCTTTTACCTCCCCCCTCCCAGGCAGCCTCCTTTATCTCTAGCGTCCCTTATCTCTCTCCCAATCCCACCAATCAGCTGTTTCCTTTCAACACTCCCTTCCCTCTTGTTCGCCTTAGTGTCTTTTCCTTAGCTGGAGCAGTTTTTTGCTCCTCCTTTTCTTCTAATTTCTCTCCTTATTACTTTAGTCTTCCTGTTTTCCCCCTTTGCAAGTTCGCTGTCTTTACCTCCCCACTCCCAGGCAGCCTCCTTTATCTCTAGTGTCCCTTATCTCCCTCCTGATCACTTGCTGATCAGCTGCTTCCTTTCAACACCCACTTCCCTCTTTCAAAAAAAAAGACCATGATCTGCTTTTCGCCCCTGGGCAATTCGGCTCCAGGGACCACACATCCGCTCCATAAGACGCACAGACATTTCCCCTTACTTTTTAGGAAGAAAAAACTGTGTCTTATGGAGCGAAAAGTAAGGTATATCTTGTGCAAGAAACACCACACAAATCAGCTTAATTTGACATGTTTTTATTCATGCTGCAGAACTCGGCTTTCACTAGCCGACGAAGTTGGGTTACATTGCTGACTAAATTTGATGAAGCTTCACAGTCCCCAGCGCCTGGCCTGCCAGCCGTTCGCCCTTTTCACAAAAGCCTTTTGTGCTTTGCAGGCGATGCCAGCGTCTCGTTGGTTATTTACACTTAGGGGTGCAGGGCTCCACGCATTTGGTGGCACACTTCTTCACGCACTGGGGGGCGCAGGGGGGAGCACAAACCGGAGCACAGGTTGGGGCACATTTGGGGCCACAGCTTGACCCACAGGCCGGGGCACATTTGGGGCCACAGCTTGACCCACAGGCCGGGGCACATTTGGGGCCACAGCCTGACCCACAGGCCGGAGCACATTTGGGGCCACAGCCTGACCCACAGGCCGGGCCACATTTGGGGCCACAGCCTGACCCACAGGCCGGGCCACATTTAGGGCCACATGGCGGGCAGCAAGTCTTCACACACTGTTGAGGTGCGCATGGTTGACACGACTTCACACATGGAGGTGGCAGGCAAGCTTGCTTGCACTGATGCTGATGGCAAGACATATTTTTGCTGCGCCTGGAAGCCGAACCCTAGAAGACAAGAGAAAGACACGCACATGTGGTGGGAATATGGAAAAACCAGGAAGTTTGGGGATGAAATATATAAAAGAGATGTTAAAAACACCATTCGCAAAACAGCCAGAAGACTTCTTATTAGGGATATTGTCAACTGAAATTAAAAAAAGAAGTAAGATCACTCTCTATGTATGCAACATCCGCAGCTAGAATTCTAATTGCAACGTGTTGGAAGAATGAAACTATACCTACAAAATCAGAATGGCAAGTTAAATGGTAAGAATATCTGCAAATGGCAAAAATGAGGGGGAGGGGGAGAGGATATTCAACGCAAAAAGTAAACCAAGAACGGATTATATTTAAGGAATATCTGAAGAACTACTGTGATAGCAAAAACCTCCTAGCAAATCTTGAATGAGCTTCCTGCAGCCAATCGAAAGCCGCAGAAGCCAGGTCAGACATTTGGCTTTCAAAAAACGTTCGCAAACCGGAAAACTCACTTCCGGGTTTGTGATGTTCGGCAGCCAATTTGCTCAACAACTAAGGTGTTCGACTACCAAAATACCACTGGGCAGGATTGCCTTGAGATACCTTGGGGTCGGATAACTCCATACCCTCCAACATTTCTCCAGTGAAAATAGGGACATCCTAAGGGAAAATGGGACATTCCGGGATCAAATCAGAAACTGGGACGGCTTCTCTAAATCAATGATGTCTCTGGAAAATAGGGACACTTTGAAGGTCTACCATAACAGCTTCTCACTTTTTCATATAGAGTCCCAAATTCCCAAGGGGCCTTCTCTTCTGTACAGTGTTTCAGCCTGTTACTGAAAATTCATATCTATGCATCTAACACATTTCTTAGAACAATGCCTCCCTCTCTCACCCCTCCCACCACTCAATATGGCCTCACTTCCTGCTTTCATGAAGATCCCGGTCACTTGAATGCCCCTCAGAGAATGTTTCACTGTTTCTCCACTCCCCAGTTGATGGGTCTCCCATGAAGAAAGAAAGTTGGTCGGGGGAGCTAAGGGAGCGGGACCTGTCTATATAATATAACAATATAATAATTTATTATTTATACCCCGCCCATCCAGCTGGGTTTCCCCAACCACTCTGGGCGGCTTCCAACAAAACACTAAAATACAATAACCTATTAAACATTAAAAGCTTCCCTAAACAGGGCTGCCTTCAGATGTCTTCTAAAAGTTTGGTAGTTATTTTTCTCTTTGACATCTGGTGGGAGGGCATTCCACAGGGCAGGTGCCACTACCGAGAAGGCCCTCTGCCTGGTTCCCTGTAACTTGGCTTCTCGCAGCGAGGGAACCGCCAGAAGGCCCTCGGCGCTGGACCTCAGTGCCCGTGCAGAACGATGGAGGTGGAGGTCTATGAGACCGCCAACACGACTGCGATGGGTGTTGAGGGGTCATGGGTGCTGAAGAGCATCTGTTATGGTCCCTTGGCTCTGCCACTGGTCTGCATCCCTGAAAAGGAGGCATGTGGGGTCGGGCACTGATGTAGAAGATGTCCCAGCTTTCATCTGAGCAATGCTGGAGGGTTTGTACAGCTGAGCTATGGCCCTTCTTCCAGAAGAAGACAAGGTCCTAGTCCTCATGGTTCCCATCCCTATCTGGAGATGCTGAGGGCTGGTCCCAGCACCCTCTGCATGAAAGCAGGTGCTCTACAGGTGAGCTACGGTCCTACCCCATCAGACGCAGGACATCTTCGGGCACAGATAGCTTCAAAGCATCTTCAGACAGCCCTAAAAAGGAAGGAAGCAGCAAGCCCAGGATGAAAATTACTTACCCAATGCACCCACCAGGACCGAAGGAGGAATACAGTGAAGTGTGGTCTGGAGCCAAGGGAAGCGAGAACTTTTATATGCTTCCCAAGGCTCCTAAAAAAAGAAATGACCCGTTGGTTGTGCAAGAAAACCAAGCCGGTGACTACACTGCCAACAAGATCACAAACGATTCCTAGGAATTATTGAGTGGAAAATATTAACCTATATGCTTGGGCACATGCCTTTGGAAGTACCTCAGAGACCTGCTCCACAGTGCCGCGGAGATATTGTAATGCAACCCAACACCTGCAGGGATGGTGATGATCATGAAACGTTGTTTCCCTATTGCCCTAGTTTTGAAAATGCACAGCCCCCATGTGGTTGGGCTGCTACGAGTAGACTATGCTATGCAATATGGAAATTTGAACATGACTATCAGTGCCTTGGGATGTGGGTGGCGCTGTGGGATAAACCACAGAGTCTTTGACTTGCCGATTGGAAGGTCGGCGGTTCGAATCCCCACAACGGGGTGAGCTCCCGTTGCTCGGTCCCTGCTCCTGCCAACCTACCAGTTCGAAAGCACGTCAAAGTGCAAGTAGATAAATAGGTACCGCTCCAGCGGGAAGGTAAACAGCGTTTCTGTGCGCTGCTCTGGTTTGCCAGAAGTGGCTTAGTCATGCTGGCCACATGACCCGGAAGCGGTACACCAGCTCCCTCGGCCAATAAAGCGAGATGAGTGCCGCAACCCCAGAGTCGGTCACGACTGGACCTAATGGTCAGGGGTCCCTTTACCTTTATCAGTGCCATCTTTGCATGAAATCATGTAATGAACCATGCTTGGGAATTATTTCTGCAGCATACAAGAAGCATTATATTGAGGAAATCTGATTGCAAAAAAGTGTGTGTGTTACTTTTGAGTTTGACGATTGAAAGAATACTGGTTTATACAAGATAGAATGGTTGGCTCTTAAGGAATGAATATTATATGTAGCTGCAGGACAGAGAGCCAAAGTCCTTTATTCTTTTCTGTGGTTTTTCTTTTCTTTCCCTTTTCTCTCCCTTTCTCTCTTTTTTTAGTTGTCTCCTTTTCTCCTTTCTAAGTAGCTGTTTTAGTACATTATCAAAAGATACTTTGTAATATGTGTGTATTTGTGTATATCTATGAAAAAGTATCAATAAATAAGTTAATAAAAGCTTATTAATTATTATAAATAGAATTATTATATGTGTGTGTTTTATACACAGACAGACAGACAGACAGACAGACACAAAGTGGTACCTTGGTTTTTGAGCTTATCGAAAGCCGAATGTTTCAATTTTTGAACGCCGAAAACTCGGAAGCAATTGCTTCCATTTTCGAACGTGCCTCGGAAGTCAAACGGCTTTTGCGGTGTGTTTTCCAAATTTTTCCCAATTGAAATTGCAGCCAGCCCTTTGTGCCTCGGTTTTCGAAAGTTTCAGAAGTCGAACGGTCTTCCAGAACAGATTACATTCAAGAACCAAGGTGCCATTGTATATATAATTAACTTATGCATGAGTTAATAAAAACTAGGCCCCTTCCCCCATGTGCATCGAAAGCACTATGACACCACTTAGAACAGTCATGGCTTCTCCCAGAGAAGTCTAGCAGTTGTAATTCATTAAGGGTGCTGTGCGTTGTTAGGAGACCCCTATTTTCATCCCAGAGCTACAAGCACAGAGTGGTTCAACAATCATTCTGTCATCCCAGGGAACTCTGGAAACCGCAGCTCTGTGAGGTAGCATAATGGATCAGTGTTTCTAGCTGTTAACCAGAAGGTTGGTGGTTTGAGGCCACCCAGGAAAAGCTGTGGGCAGGAGTCCTCCGTTGTAGAGGGTTGGACCAGATGACCCTTGGGGCATCTTCTACAATTCTATGATGATGATATAAGGGTCTCCTAACTACTCTCAGCATCCTTTCCAAACCACAGGACTCAGGACTCTTTGGGGGAAACCATGACTGTTCCAAGTGGCATCAAGCAGATTTCAATGGGTGTTTTATGTTTTGTCCTGCCCAAATTGGAATCAGAGAACTCTCAAGTCAGAAGGGACCCTGAGGGTCATCTAGTCCAACCCCCTGCAATGCAGGAGTCGCAGATGAAGAATCCCTGACAGACGGCCATCCAGACTCTCCTTAAAAACCTCCAAGGAAGGAGAGGCCACCATCTTAGAAGGGCGTTTGCTCTTACTGCAGTTCTATGTTGCTCTTGTATTTACACGAAAAGCGACCTGCTGTCTTCATAGCTGTCAATGTTTCCCTTTTTTAAAGGGAAATCCCCTTATTCCGAATAGGATTCCTTGCAAGAAAAGGGAAAAGTTGACAGCTAGGCTATATCTGAATCAAAACAAATGACAATCGGGTTCTGTGCAGGTGGATCCTTGCTCTCATTCAGCAGTAAACAGCAGGTTTTCCCAGAGGAAATGGTGGGACAAAATAAAATCACTCCAGGCTCATGTCTGGAAAGCACGGATCTGTGCTTACAGATCACAGCATTAATGGAAATCTAGATGAGCCCTTAAACAAAACACACCTTCAAACATGCAACATTCAGATTTGGCGAAATCTTGCCTCCTAAGTACGTCAAGTCAACCCCCCCTGGGTGGCTTGGAACTGAATCTAGAGTTTGCTTATGGTTTCTGCTCTGGAATCCATAATGTCCAGGTGTTGTTTCACAATCCACAGGCAGTAATGCCAATGCCCCTCAGATGATGAAGCCCTTTTGGGTTTTCTATTCTGGGCCTCTGGCTTTTAAGCACAACAGATGATTAAGCTCCATGCATTGTGATGGTCCAGAGGCGTCATGTATTTAAAGGGCTGCAGGAGAACCAGAGAGAGAGAGAGAGAGAGACGCAGAAGAGCGAGTGAGGAATGTAGGTTTAATACTCAGCCAGGAAACTAAAATTGAGCCGCATGGAAAAATAACAGAGAATTATATGTTCCTTCTCCGTCTTCATGCGAAGGTGTTATTAAGCTGGAGAAGAGCCCTTAAGGACTCTACGGTGGGGCAAGTGTGACAGCAGAGTGGCTATTAGGATGGTGTCCTCATTTTCCGTCCATAAAAAGTTGGAGGAACTATAATTATTTGGCCTAAGATGAGCTGGAGAAGGGCGTGTCCTTGTTCAAATGATCAGGTTGTGAATCCACGCCTGGGAAGGTCTGGAGCTCAGAGGTAGAACACCTGCTTTGAGTGCAGAAGGCCCCAGGTTGAATCCCTGGCATCTTCAGGTAGGGCTGGGAACGTCCCTCATCTGAAACCCTGGAGAGGTTCTGCTGGTCAGCTTTGACAATACAGAACTGGACAGACCAGAGGTCTTGATAGTGACAGTGGTGAGCTACTTGGACCCATCGCCTGACTCTGAATGAGGAAGCTTCCTCAGCCCCTATTTAAATCAGCCCTTGGTTGAGAACAATGAGGACTGGAATCTTATTTCATTTTTAGGGAAGGACCATACCTCAGTAGGACAACACCTGCTTTGCCTGCAAAAGAAAATACTGAACCATGTGGACCCATGATCTGACTCCATATAAGATATCTTCCTATGTTCTTTTGGGAAAGGGCCATAACACTGATTTGTGGGCAGAAGGTCCCAGGTTCCATCCCTAGTTAGGGCTAGAAGAGACATGTGCCTGAAAGTCTGGAGAGCTACTGCTGGTCAGTGTAGACAATATAGAAATTGATGGACCAATGGTCTGACTTGGTATAATGTAGCTTCCTATGTTCCCATTAAATCACCCCATCATTCAGAACCTTGTGGGCTAGAAGCTTAGTTTATTTTTTTTCTGGACCAATGGACCTCCGGCTTGATCCAGCAGACTCTACATATGTTCTTCTCAACATAAAAGACTGACTGTGTCATAAATTCTGTTGGAAGGCAGATGAGCAGAAGGATATGGTATTGGTCCTAGCATTCAACTTCCAGAAACACCTCAGCTTTCAAGTTCCTAGTCCTCCTGGGTGCCAATTTCTGCTTGAACGTGTTTGGGCAAAGCAGTCCTGCACAGAGGACACCTGGCCAGTAGATGGCACCTGTGGCAAGAATATGACAAACAGAAGAAGCTCGTCATCAGTTGTGAAGTTTGTGGGAAGCTATGTTGGGGCAGAAGAAGCTGGTTACTGTGAGGGTGTGCAAGGTTTTTATACAGTATTCTGACCAGTGCAATCCATCAGTGGTGTAGGACTACAGTATTGGGCAAGGACTAAGGAGATTCAAGTTCAAATCCCTTCACTTCCATGAGGCAACCGGGTGACCTTCAGACAGTCATACTCTGAGCCTAGCCTACCTTCCAAGACTTGTTGAGGATTAATTGGATGAGGGGTTAGGAGTGAGAACAAGGAACGTCATGAGCACATTAGAGGAAGGATGGGTGAAAAGTGCCACACCCTTAAACAATGGTTAGGGCCATATCTCATATTCACCTGGAGTCCTCTGCTCAGTTCTGTTCACCACAGTTCAAGAAGGATATTGACAACCTTAAAATGTGTGCAGAGGAAGGTGACTGAGATGATAAAGGGCCTGAGAACCAAGCCTTATGAGGAACAGTTGAGGGACATGGGGATGAGAAAAGAAGACTGAAAAGGGATATGATAACCATCTTCAAATATCTGAAGGTCTGTCACATGGAAGATGGAGCAAGCTTGTTTTCTGCCGCTCCAGAGAGGGTGTCACGGTCCAGTCTATGGGCGATCAGAGTCCCGGCTGAGGACGTCAGGACCGGGGGCAAGATGGCGGGGTGGAAGCAGGAATGAGAGTCCAGAAGCTAGGGGTCCGAGGGTCAGGAAGCAGGGAGTCACAAGGTCAAGGGTCCAAGGGTTGAAAAGAAAGGAGTCACAAAGTCAAGGGTCTGAGGGTCGAGAAGCAAGGAGTCAAGGGAGCAAGGAGCCCAGGAGCCAAACACAGCAAGGCAGGGAATGTGTTGCTGTGGCAAAGAGCCGAAGGGAAATGCTGACCTTATATCCCTTCCCAGCTCTTGCCACCAGGTGCTGTGAGTTACCAATCAGCCTCACCTGTACGGCCGCACCTTGCTTCTCCAGAACAAACTTAGGAAGGCCCCAGTCCTGCAAAGCCCTACTGGTCCCAGGGCCTGGCTCCTGCACGCACTCTGACAGGGGGGACCCAAACCAATGGATTCAAATTGCAAGAAAGGAAGTTCTGACTAAACGTTTGGAAGAACTTTCTGGTGGTAAGAGCCGTGGAATGGACTCCCTTGGAAGGTGGTGGACCATCCTCCTTTGGAAATTTTTAAGAGAGGTTGGATGGTCATCTGTCAGGGATTCTTCAGCTGTGATTCCTGCACTGCAGGGATCTGGACTAAATGACTCCTGAGCGGTCCCTTCCAATCCTATATGATTTTATGTGTAACCTTTTGGGTGTGAAGAATCCATTGCCACCGGAGAAAGCCAGCTGTGTTTATTGAAACCCCTCTCATCTTTCCTACAGATCCTTTACATCATGGATGGGTGGGGAGCTCAGGCTTGGGGTTCCTCTAACACAGGCATCCCCAAACTCGGTCCTCCAGATGCTTTGGGACTACAACTCCCATCATCCCTAGCTAACAGGACCAGTGGTCAGGGATAATGGGAATTGTAGTCACAAAACATCTGGAGGGCCAAGTTTGGGGATGCCTTCTCTAACAGGCCCTCTCTCCTAGACCACATCTCTCTGCAAACCCAGCTTTGCACCCTCCCACTTGAATGTTTTTGGCTTGTTGGAATGCAGCCTTCAACTCCGATAGCGCTTCTTGTCTTGTTCGGGGAGAACAATAGAGTCTCAGAATTGTAGAGTTGGAAGAATCATATTGAAATAAAAAAATTAAGGTCTTATATATATAATAAAGGTTCATAAAGGTACCAATCTAGAACGTACATAGATATGGGGACCACAAGTCTGGAGCAGCACAGGAAGACCGCCCTGAAACCATTTTGACCCCCAAACTGACCAAATGTTTTATCTGCAAGGAGGGAGGGGGGTGAGGGAACCTTCCCATTGTCTCAGGAATTGGGTAATCACCATCTCAAAGGAATGGCCAGACTACCAGGAAAGGCAATCAGATAAGGCATTATCAGATAACCTGGCAGACAGGAAAAACAACAACACGCTCAAATTTCTGTTGTAGACCGCCTTTTCTGTGATGTATGTATGATGTTTGTGGGGGGTGGTCCTGAGCTCCAGGGAAGGGAATTTAAAATGTCTATATGGGGGGGGGCACACCTTTGTTCTGGGTCCTCCTCCTTTCCTGCGTGTGAGGGGAGCACCCTGTTGCAACAGATCAATAAAGATCAGGCTTACGAGCTGCTTTGCTTCTCAACATTCTCTGGTTGGCCTCTGTTATTTTCTCCGATCGATGGAGAACTTGCAAAGGACTCTATAAGGGCTTTTGTGTCCCCATAAGGGAATAAGGGCAGATTTTGTTTATTACAATAGAACTGTAGAGTTGGAAAAGACTCCAAGAGTCATCTAGTCAATGCCAGAAGAACATAGAGGGGTGTTTCTGTGTGTGTGTGTGTGTGTGTGTGTGTGTGTGTGTGTAGGAAGTAGCCTGCTGTACAAAAGGTAATAATATCATTTTGTTGCTCCACCCCCTTTAATTCACTGGCCTTGCCCACCCAAGATGTGGCCCCTGGAAGGTTTCACAGAAGGGAGTGTGGCCCCTGAGCCACAAAGTTCCCCCTGTTCTGCCTTCGATGCCAAACCTTCATCCCTGCTTCAGATTTCGCCAAGGGCGACTTTTGACGAGACTTACCGGGACATCTCTCTGCTAAGGCAGATGGAGGAAGACCAGAGAGTCATGCAATGCCACAGAGAATATATTTTTTTATTTGATATACCTTTACATACATGGGGGGGGGGGGGAGCTGCTTTGCAAAGGGGAAGACTCCAAGCAGAGTGAAACTGACTTTCCAAGCACAGCAAGATCAACTTTCCTCCCAGAAATTCTCATCGTGACATTACTTTTTTCCGAATGGTGATGACCGACAGTCAACATATATCATGTTTCATATTGGTGTCCGCACATCTGACATTCCATGATATTTCATCCCAGATTATTGTTTTTCCCCGTTTAATTCGACAGCTGATCATTAACCATATCTGACATTCGACGTGTAATGGCATTTGGCAGCAGAGGGGCAAATTCTTTGCACGCAAGATAAATAAATAAATATCCGGTTCGGTCCCCAGCATCTGTGGGTAAGGCTGAGAATCTCCTTTGAATGCAGAAGGACTGGGAAAGACTACCTGCCTGAAACCTGGACAACACTGGTCTGATAGAGTCCAAGACAGCTTTCTCTGTTCTTATGTTCCCATGCAGCTAGCAATTAAGAAAGATGGCTCAAATAGCGTACATGAACATCTACCAACCAGCCATTACTTCAACATCACATGGAAGGAATGCAATTGCAGAGGCCATCTGGGAAACCTTACACACAACGGCATTTAGCATTTTCCTGTGGGAACTGACACGCAATTGTGTTTCCCATTTCATGACCGACATGCAACAGCAAATAGGATTTAATTATATTTGGAAAACTGATATGCAGGGGCATGTAAAATCAGATGGCACCCGCACAGGAGATTTCATACCTGGTTGTTGTCCAGGAGCCATTGAGATCAAAAGATGCCAGCAAGCCTAAAGCACTTAAGATTTCAAGAACTTGATTTAAAATGTCAGAATCTGGATTTCGCATGCCAAGTCATCGACAATCCCTTTCTTATCTTTCAGCTCTCAGTCCCAGGTCCACCACCAATAGCCCGTTCACACAGCTGCTCTCTCCAAGTGTCATTGATACTTCCTCTTCCAAGAGAAGGTGCAGAATTCTGTGTGTGGTCATAAGCAGAAAGGAATAGAGCGAAAGGTTGAAGCTGAGAGAAGGGACACACCATCCGGTATATGCGACACGGTGTGGGTCATGTATGGATCGATCGCTCCCTCGTTCCCGAATCCAAACACCGATGGTCATGCGCAGCGCATTAACAGCACGTCGGCTTGCAGCAGGTCGAAGAGCAGCAGGGTTGGACCTGGACTGGCACCGCACAGACCGTGCTGCAGGGACTTCCGCAACAGGTCTGGGGCACCAAAACGAGCTTGCCACATCCGCAGGGGCAGCGCTGAATGCAGACAGGGATGCAGGTCTGACCCTGGCACGGTGATGCGCAGACAGGGACGCAGGTCTGAGCCTGGCAAGGGGTGGCACAGACAGAGGCGCAGGTCTGACCTTGGCAAGGGGTGACGCAGACGGTGCCCTGGCAGGGTGCCGCAGCTTTGACGCCACCGCAGACGCTTTGGCAGGGTGAGGCGCACTTGGTGCATGGCTCCGCGCACTTGGTGCATGGGTCAGCGCACTTGGTGCATGGGTCCACGCACTTGGTAGCGGGCGCCTTGACGCCGTCGCCGCAGGCGGTTTGGCAAGGCACCGCACACACGTCAGTGGCGCACTTGGTTGCGCCACATGAAGCGGTTCCGCATTTGACGGTGGTCCCTTTCACGCAACATGGAGGCAGTGTGCATGGCTGCTTGCACTGATGAGACATCTTGTCCTAAAAGGAAATTGGCTTTGCCTGCAGGACAGGGAAGGGGGGAAAGACACATTGTAGGAATTTGCTGCAATAATGAGAAGAAGAAGAAGAAGAAGAAGAAGAAGAAGAAGAAGAAGAAGAAGAAGAAGAAGAAGAAGAAGAAAGCTTGTGTCACATCCACACAAGCATAGTTAAACTGTGGAACTCACTGCCACAGCAGGCAGTGGGGGTCCACCACCTGCATTGCTTTAAGAGAAGATTAGATAAATTCATGGAGGAGAAGATAGATGCATAGATAGGTTAAATGCTTACCCCCAAATCTCAAAGGACCAAATGGACAGAGAGGCCAGGAGGAAATGAGGGAACAAAGTAGCACAGACTCTTTTATACAATACCGACCAAGCCAGGATCCGGAAACGAAGAGCCCCAGGGAAGCCAAAACCAGACATTAAGAACTCAGCCTTGCTCTAGCCATTAATCCTCAAAATTGTTCCCTTGCATCATGAAGTTTAATAGAAAATCTTAATTTGATGGGAACTACCCATCAGCTCCCAGAAAGGTAAGTATTTGCTGGTTTTGGTTTCTGCATCGTTCTTCCTTTCTGGAGTCAAAACAACCTGGCAGAGTAGACTAGAATTGAGGGATATAAGCGGCCCTTCAGATGCTGCTAGACTCCAACTTCCAGCAGCCCCAGAAGCTAGTGTTAGAAATTAGCCAGGCGCCAGGCGCATTTTGCAACGGGCATGGAGATCCCTGGATAGAAGGCTGGTGATGGGGAAAGCAAAAGATCCCTTGGAGAAGGATCTGAAATATTTCTTGAAGCTTGAATTGGTTTCATTCTGGATTGTTTGACATTTTAATGTGCTGTAACCGGCTTTGAGATTTGTTCTTTAAAATATAAACAGTATAGCAATAAAATTAAGATGCCATTTGAAGATTAGATTTTATACCTGAGCTTCTAACACAGCCAGCAGTCAGCATGGCCAATGTTCAGGGGGTGTTGATAAGGGTTGCAATCCAACAATGGCTGAATGGGAACAGGGTTCCTGGCAACAGAACTGTTTTTTTAATTGAAATTGGGGCCTTGCATGAACTTCTTTCAAAACTTCAGTGTTCCAGCACAGACGTTGGAACAGACGGAGTCAGGCCATTGGTCCTAGCTCCCAGTCTATAAATGGACTGGCAGAAGCTCCCCAGACATTCCCAACCCTACCTGAGGATGCCGAAGACTGAAACTGGGACCTTCTGCATGCAAAGCAGGTGTTCTACCACTGTGGTCCTTGGAAGGCTAGGAAGTTGACAAGTACTGAGTCAAACCCTTGGCCCATGAAGCTCAGTATCACCTACGATAACAGTCAGTGGCTCTCCAGGTTTCAAACAGGCTGTCCTGCCCAACCCAACCTGGAGATGCCAGAGTTTTGAAGCTTGGACCTTCTACAGGTGAAGCAAGCACTGAGCTATGGACATTTGCCAGAACTCAGTAAGATCCCAGTCCTTCTTATTCTAAGGCAGTGTTTTCCCAAAATTGGGTCTCCAGCATTCCTAGCTAGCAAGACCAGTGGTCAGGGATTATGGGAACTGTAGTCCAAAAGCAGCTGGAGACCCGAGTTTGGGAAACACTGTTCTAAGGGCAGACTTACATAGGAAGCTGCCTTCTACTTAATCAGATCATTGGTCTATCTATCTCAAATTGTCTACGTTGACTGGCCTTGGCTCTCCAGGGTTGCAGGCAGGGAGTCTTTCCCAGACCTACCTGGAGATGATGGGGATTGAACCTGGAACCTTCTTCATGCAAAGCAGATGCCCTACTACTGAGCTATGGATCCTCCCTGTGCTTTTAGTCAATGTCCAGGAATGCCATTCTGGAGTCCTTCCTAAATTGACCATGACCAGAGACTATAAAGCTATGTGAACACTGTCATGCCCACTGTAGGAGCCACAGACTTGGAAAGGTCTAATTCATGGGGCAACATTGGTCTTCCACTTAGCGTCATTATAGGAACCCACCAAGAAGAGCTCTGCTGGATCTGGTCAAAGGCCCACCTAGTCCAGAGTCCTGTTCTCTCAGTGGGTCAACAAGATGCCCTAATGGGAAGCCCTTGAGCAGGACCTGAGTGCAACCTCACCTCTCCCCACATGTGATTCCTAACAGCTGGTGTTCAGAAGAAGCATAATGCCTCCAAATGTGGAGATAAGAAATGACCATCATGTCTAGAAGCCCTTGATAGGCTTATTATCCTACATGGATTTGTCTAATTCTCCTTTGAAGCCATCCATGATAGTGACCCTTTCTACCTTTTGTGGTAGTTTAGATATGCACTATCTGGAGAAATAATTTCTCTTTACCTACTTGTTGGTCTTACCCCTTGACCTAGTAGCCATCCATCTGACTGCCCTGACACCCAACCATCTAACAACCAATGTCACATCCAAACTTGTCTCTCAAATCCATCACCATTGCATAGAAATCATCCGTCCAGGAGATTAAGTCACAAGATGTCCTCAACCGAGCAATTCATCGCAATCTGTTTGAGAAGTTCGGATCCCTGAGCCATGAGAGGAAACCTCTTCAGCCCCAATGAATTAATTTAAAATCAGATGTCCGTAACTCGGGGTGTCAGATGATGAGAACAGTGTCAAAAATGAGAACAGAAACTGCTGCAATTCACACGTTCATCGGCGGCTAGGAAAGGAAATCACACAAGTGTTTATCATCACCACCATCATCGTTAAATGCCTTTCACCACAGGTTCTCAGACCCAGGTCACAATGTGAAATACAACATTAAAAATAGTTAAAGATAAATTACAATCACAACTGGTTGTTGTTGTTGTTGTTGTTGTTGTTGTTGTTGTTATGTCACCCCAGCCACTCTGGGCAGCTCCTAACAGAATATTAAAAACAAAACAAAAACATCAAACATAAAAAACTTCCCTAAACAGGGCTGCCTTCAGATGTCCCCTAAAAGTCAGATAGTTGTTATGATCACCTTGCCGACAAAGGTCCGTATAGTTAAAGCTCTGGTTTTCCCAGTAGTGGTATATGGAAGTGAGAGCTGAACCATAAAGAAGGTTGATCGCTGAAGAATGGATGCTTTTGAATTATGGTGCTGGAGGCAACTCTTGAGAGTCCCATGGACTGCAAGAAGATCTAACCTCTCCATTCTGAAGGAAATCAGGCCTGAGTGCTCCCTGGAAGGACAGATCCTGAAGCTGAGGCTCCAAGACTTTGGCCACCTCAGGAGAAGAGAAGACTCCCTGGAAAAGACCCTGATGCTGGGAAAGATGGAGGGCCCAAGGAGAAGGGGACAACAGAGGACGAGATGGTTGCATAGTGTTCTCGAAGCTACCAGCATGAGTTTGACCAAACTGCGGGAGGCAGTGGAAGACAGGAGTGCCTGACGTGCTCTGGTCCAGGGGGTCACAAAGAGGCGGACACCGCTAAATGACTAAACAACAACAACAACCAGTTTCTGGAAACTCCAGAAGAGGAGAGAGCTGCTCTTACGCTCAAATCCTGCTTCCTGGTTTCCACATGGGCATCTGGTTGGCCATCGTGAGAACAGGCTGCTTTACCAGGTGGACTACTGGCCTGATCCTGCAGGCTCTTCTTAGGCTGTCGTTATTTTAGAATGAAGGTGTCCTGTAGCTTTTTAATGAATGCTTTGGAGATTTCTGTAGGGCTGGCCGGTTGATCAAAGTTAGCTGCCGAAACCTCCAGGTTGGCCTGCGATGCAGCTATTTTGTCAATTTCCGCTTTACTTGGTGCATGTCAGAGTTGAGCAACCCATTTCCTGCAAGAAGAACCAATAAATGCCATTGCCTCTGCGTGGAGCAAATCTTGCCAGGATCCCTCCCTTCCATAATTCCCCTTCCTCCCACCCAAACACCCACCCCTGGACCTTTTGCTCGGTGTTGGTTGTTTTTAATTCCGCCTCTGCATAATTTCACAAAGTCCCATTACGAGCTATTAAAAAATAATTAAACTTCATCCAGCACCGACTTGCAGACAGACAACACCTACCTCTTTGCGGCCAATTTCCTTGGCGGAATCCATACGTTTGCAGCCATAGGAAGAAAGGAATATACACATCGAGATGTTGGGTGCACAGATAGGAAGGAAAGGTGTTGGGAAAGCCACTTCCGAGCTAGGGAGGTGGTGCGGTTGCAGGCTTCACACCCCTCCCCCACACTCGCGGGGGCTGGCTTCAGCCCCCACAATACCAGGGAAATCCTCGGACGTGGCATCTCCAGGCTAGCCAATCGGCTGGCCCTGGGGTGCCGTGGCCTAGCCGCATTTAGGTCTGGCGCGGCCAAGGGTCTCCCTCTTTGCTGCACTGCAGCCAGACAGGTTTTCCCTTCCCTTCCCTCCCTCCTGTTAGGCTAGGCTCTCTGACGTTGCTATGGACTTCGGTTGGTCGGCCTCAAGGGGCCTGGTAGGAATTTTTCCAGTTGGCAGATTGGCCCAGCCACTTGGTTTTCGCCTACCTCGTAGCAAACCGTCAGAACCTCACGGTATCGGCAGTTAGGCATCGGTAGGGGTATTGTTATATTGTTATGCAGATGAAGGAGGGGAAGGAAGCGCCATCACCTCCCCCCAAACATAAGGGTAGTCCGTTAAAGGATTCTGGGGGGCGTGGCCTTGTCCTAAGCCTATGGAGGTGTGGGCCCACGGCACACCCCCAAGCGGTAACTCTGGGAGGAGCTCCTAGTTGACATGCCTCAGCAGGACTCCCCCTACTGGTGGTTAACCCTTGCCGGACTTCAAGCAACTGGGCTGAAGCCGGTTAGTTGTTAGGACCAATGCCTAAGCCAATACCGCTCAGTTCCTGTAATCAATAAAGTTGTGGACTAATTTGACCCATTAACTCAAATTCTTGTGTCTCATGTCTTTATTTCTGAGGGGGGAGACGGGAACTCGCCGCGCAAGTAATGAAAGAGGGAAACCCCTGCTGCTCCATGAGGTTCTGGAAAACTTTCTCCCTCCAGATGTTGCTGAACTGTAACTCCCACTAGCCACCTGCAACCATGGCTAATAGTCAAGGATGATGGGAATTGTAGTTCAGCTACATCTGGAGGGACAAAGGTTCCCCAAACCTGGACCAGATGGATGTGATCAGGGATGGAGGATGCCAAATGAACTCTGCCTGGTCCTCAGAAATCTATAGGAATGTAAGATGAGCTTGTGGCCAATGGCCCATCTAGTCCAGTTCTCACAGTGGCCAACCAGAGGCCCCAGTGGGAAGCCCACAAGCAAGACATGAACACAACAGACATACAGCAAATTTATTGCATTAGCTCTGCAGTGAGCCAACTTTGGGACCGCTTCACCCCTAGCCCACAGGAGGTCAGGATGTAAACCAGAAAATAACCATCCTTCGATGATTCGCACCTTTCCGAATTCTGTAGGGCAGGTGTCAGATGCTGATGGTGGTTGCTCGTGAGTAACCAGGCAGGATTCCGACCTGTCTTTTACAGGTTTTATTGTGCAAACTATTTACAGTGCAGATCTACAAAGTTCATGTCCGTCTTAGTCACTTGCAGATTCCGGGAGTGACCCCTTCAAGCTTCTCCCCCACCATAAGAGCTTAGGCACCCCAAGGCTCCTCCTCCCCTCCTTGCGTTTCACCCCTCTGCGCAAGGTGGGCGACGGAAGTGGCATGCGTCCCTCCTGGCCAGCCTGGCCAGGTGAGGCGCTGGGGCCCTCAGCATCATCATTGAGCCCTTTCCTCACTTGGCTGGCCCCTTTCCTCTCTTCTCCACTGGAGGTGTGGCTTTTCCCACCGCTGGAAAAGGGACTGCTCCTCAGGAGTTTTGGAGGCTCTCTGTATCCCAACGGCCCCCCTGCCTCCCTCGCCTGTTCCGATGAGAGTCCCCTGACAGCAGGTCTATGGTCAAGTAGCACTGTAGATGGCTTGTTCCACCTCCCTCAGGGTGGTGGTAGCCCAGGAGGAGAGGGCCTTCCCTTAAGTTGTGGGACTCCCTAACCCGCCGAGGGGTGTCATGCTGAAGATGCAACTCCTTTAAAGCCCTACGCTGCCTAGAACCCACGTACCTACAGGACCGCCTCTCCTGGTCTGCCCCGCGGAGGACCATAAGGTCCACAAATGACAACACTTTGGAGGTCCCGAGCCACAAGGTGGTTAGATTGGTCTCAACTAGGGCCAGGGCCTTTTCAGTACTGGCCCCGACGTGGTGGAACGCTCTGTCACAAGAGACCAGGGCCCTGCGGGACTTGACATCTTTCCGCAGGGCCTGCAAGACAGAGCTGTTCCACCTGGCCTTTGGCTTGGACTCAGTCTGACCCTTATGTTTCCCTTACTATTAAAATAAGGCTGCATTTTAAATTGTATTTTTAACCTGTATTTTAAATTGGGGTTCCCCCCCCATTATGTTTTTATTGTAATTTTACTGGTGTAAACCGCCCTGAGCACGGCTCTGGCTGGGGAGGGCAGAGTATAAATAAAAATTATTATTATTATTATTATTATTATTATTATTATTATTATTATTAGCCATTAACACCTGAGATGTGTATCTTCAGGCCCCATTGAGTTCCTGCGGCTGCAATCTGGTTTTATGGCAGCTTCTAATTCTGAATTTTAAATTGTTGCAACACACCTCTTTACTACAACAACAATGACCACTACTACTACTAATAATAAACGATAATAGGATAAATTTGCACTAAAATTCTGCTGAATCTTCACGGGGACCTTTCTGAAACAAAAACCTTAAACTGATGTGGAAATAGGGAGAACAAACTACGGTTGGGGAATGGAGAAGCTGATATGGAGCCATTTCCCTGGTCAACTGACCTTATGCCTTTGTATGGGAACATGGAAGGCAATGAAGATCAGCTGAATTAAGACACAATCGAAAGCTATAAAATAAGTAATAGCTGCTTGATTTACCTGTCACTATAATCCATTATCTAAATATTACCATCATCGCCGTTTGTGGGGATCTACGACTTCCCTAATAACCAAACCCATTAACAGAACTAAAAAAAACCACACACCACACCTTGCTTGCATCCAGAGAGCAGGTGCTGGTGATGTGTCAATAACTCCCTGTTGTGACAGGCATGTGTCAGTAACAGTTAATGAGCAGCTGGGGCTCTGTTATTAGAACAAGTCAGGAAGAGGTAATGGGTTCCCTGCCTGTCTCCTGATGCTTAATCATGGCGTCTGGAACCCTGAAGGCCTGGCTTTTAAGGACAAAGTGAAGCAGGAATTCCAGGTGGAGGAGTCACAGCTGTTTCCACAGCTGGAGCAGAGACTTTGGAAACAGAGTTATTACTCCCCAAAGCCACCGTGGAGTTAGATTTTATAGTGTTTTCAATGTGCTTACCTTGCTGTCGTATAGTCCGTATAGTTAACGCTCTAGTTTTCCCAGTAGTGATGTATGGAAGTGAGAGCTGGACCATCAAGAAGGCTGATCGCCGAAGAATGGATGCTTTTGAATTCTGGTGCTGGAGGAGACTCTTGAGAGTCCCATGGACTGCAAGAAGATCAAATCTCTCCATTCTTAAGGAAATCAGCCCTGAGGGCTCACTGGAAGGACAGATCCTGAAGCTGAGGCTCCAAGACTTTGGCCACCTCATGAGAAGAGAAGACTCCCTGGAAAAGACCCTGATGTTGGGAAAGATGGAGGGCACATGGAGAAGGGGATGACAGAGGACGAGATGGTTGGATAGTGTTCTTGAAGCTACCAGCATGAGTTTGGCCAAACTGCAGGAGGCAGTGGAAGACAGGAGTGCCTGGCGTGCTCTGGTCCAGGGGGCCACAAAGAGTCGGACATGACTAAATGACTAAACAACAACAACACCTTGCTGTCGGGGCTGTCAGGCGGTACAGAATCATATAATTGCAGACTAGGAAGGGGCCAACTACTCCTCCTGCAATGCAGGAATCACAACTGAAGAATCCCTGACAGATGACCATCTGGCCTCTGTTTATAAACCTCCAATGAAAGAGGGTCTACTACTCTCCAAGGGGGTCCATTCCACTGTCAAACAGCTCTTACCAGCAGAAAGAGCCAGTGTGGTGTAGTGGTTAAGAGCGGTAGTCCCGTAATCTGGGGAACCGGGTTCGTGTCTCCGCTCCTCCACATGCAGCTGCTGGGTGACCTTGGGCCAGTCACACTTCTTTGAAGTCTCTCAGCCCCACTCACCTCACAGAGTGTTTGTTGTGGGGGAGGAAGGGAAAGGAGAATGTTAGCCGCTTTGAGACTCCTTAAAGGGAGTGAAAGGCGGGATATCAAATCCAAACTCTTCTTCTTCTTCTTCTTCCCAATGCTGAGTTGAAATCTCTCTTCTCACCATATGAATCCAGTGGTGGATTTACATATAAGCTAAACAAGCTCTAGTTTAGGGCCCCACTCTCCTGGGCCCACCCCCCCAAAAAATGTAAAGGGGGGGGAAACTGGATGTACATTTCCAAAGTACAAGATAAAAAACAAATAAAATAAAACCTACCTACAGCAACAGTGTTTTGTGTTGTGTAGGCTCCTATGATGCAAGTCATGGGCCCCGCCTGCCAGCCTGCTCCCTAAAATATAATTGTTTGCTCATTTCTATATATAGGGTGCCTAGATTCTGCATAGCAACATGTGCAAATGGCTTTAGATACCTATTAGGTCCATAAATTACCATATAGCATATATTCAACACAAAAAAGGCGACAATTTGTTGTTGGCAAAGGACAACTGGACATATAAAGGGCCCCATTACAGTAGCTCAGGGCCTTATCAAACCTAAATCTGGCCCTGTATGAATCCATTGGTTTGGGTCCTACCCTCTGGAGAAGCAAAAAACAAACTTTCTCCATCTTCCCTCTGGCAGCCCTTCACATACCGTAAGTCTTCTCTTCCCCAGGCTAAACAAACCCAGCTCTCTCAGCCGTTCCTCATAAGGCTTGGTTTCCAGGTCCTTGATTATCTTGCCTGTGTTTCTCTGTTCACGTTCCAGCTTGCAATGTCCTTCTTAAAGTGTGTTGCCCAGAAATGAACAGAGGACTCCAGATTTGGTTTGACCAAGGAAGAATACAGCAGGACTATAACTCTTGACCTGGACGCTATACTTCTGTTCATGCAGCCAAGAATTGCATTGCAATTTTCTTTTCTGCTGCTGCTGCATCACCCTGTTGACTCATGCTAAGCTTGTGGTCCACTAAGACCCCTAGATCCTTTTCGCATGTCAAGCCAGGTGACCCCCATCCGATATGTGTGCATCTGGTTCTTCCTGCCTAAGTGTAGAGCCTTACATTTGTCCCTACTAGCAAGCGTCCTTTATTTCATTCTGCGAATCATCTCCCCAGTGGTCTGCGCGTTGGCCGCCTTCCCAGATACCCACATTTCAGTTAAAGCCCAGCAGTTTGCTAGCATAATTTGGGGTGCATTCAGCCTTGCTCCACTGTCTAGCAAACTACCCTTTAGATATTTGAAAAGGGTTCTCAGATCCTCTCTTAACAGGCGACATCATTCTTCAGGTCGTCTTGCCCGTTACAAATGCATTCAAGAAAGGCGATTGAAGTCGCTTCCATCTCACTTAGAACAAGGCAATGGTGATGAGGCTGGCTGCTTGTTGGGAGGGATGCTTGCCCAGCTGGTGCATCCCTTGTCTTCTGGGGAATTCCCCTTCCTACAGATTTTAAACTATATTATGAGGCGTCCTGTCTCTGCTGGCTCCAGGAATGGATAGTATTGAAAAACGTAGGTATTTTAGATTTGGAAGGACATGACAATAGGTTTGGATGGCATGCATATTTATGGTATGAAAAAGCAGAAGTACATAAAGGATTTCAGAATCATCTAGTAAGAAAATCAATTTTTATGGTATAAAAAGAGTCTTCTTTCTGCATTCTTGAGGCCCATGCATGATTCAATTTGGCAAATGCAAATTGGTCATTTCCCCTTCTTGTCTAACGCAGAGACATCTAAAACAACATTCCACCTCTTCAGAAATGAATAGTTGTTATGGGGAGGAGCCCTAGCTCAGGGAGGACATTAGTAAGAGCCTCTCTGGTGGATCAGGTCCACCTAGTCCAGCACCCTGCTCTCATGGCAGCCAACCACATGCCTGTGGGAAACCTGCAAGGGGGACCTAAGACAAGAGCCCTCTTCCCTCCTGCAGTTTCCAGCAACTGGGGAGACTGTGGCTCAGTGGCAGAGTGTCTGCTTTTCACACAGAAGGTTCCAGGTTCGATTCCCCACATCTCCAGGTAGCGCTGAGAACATCTAAAGTCTGAAAAGGCCTTGCCATGCACTGTGGAAAGCGCTGAGCTAAATGGACCAGCAGCCTGACTCAAGAGATAGCAGCCTTCCTCTGTTCCTACGTGAAATGGTTCTGAAGGCAGCCCAATGCCAGCAACCATCCGGCAATGATGGAAAATCCATTTCTCTTCAAAGGGTTGGGAATCTCTTAAAGGAGATGGGGGGATTTATTGGTTGCTATTTAGGGATGGGGGACACGGATGGCACTGTGGGTTAAACCACAGAGCCTAGGACTTGCCGATCAGAAGGTCGGCGGTTCGAATCCCCGCGACGGGGTGAGCTCCCGTTGCTCGGTCCCTGCTCCTGCCAACCTAGCAGTTCGAATGTCCAACATTTTTGAGGCTCACTCTATGCAGGGCTAAGGACACGGGTGGCACTGTGGGTTAAACCACAGAGCCTAGGGCCTGCCGATCAGAAGGCTGGCGGTTCGATTCCCCGCAACGGGGTGAGCTCCCGTTGCTCAGTCCCTGCTCCTGCCAACCTAGCAGTTCAAAAGCACGTCAAAGTGCAAGTAGATAAATAGGTACCGCTCCAGCGGGAAGGTAAACGGCGTTTCCGTGCGCTGCTCTGGTTCGCCAGAAGTGGCTTAGTCATGCTGGCCACATGACCAGCTGTACGCCGGCTCCCTCGGCCAATAAAGCGAGATGAGCGCGGCAACCGCAGAGTCGGCCACGACTGGACCTAATGGTCAGGGGTCCCTTTAACTTTATTTAGGGATGGGGACAAGACCTGTGATTCAGTTCACATTTAAAGACAAATCTAACTGAGGGCTCATCTAGAGCTCCACTTTCCCATCAATCTTCGCCCAGGAAAACCTGCTCTTTAGTGCTGAATTGGAGCAGACATCAACTGGGTTTTTGTCAGATGGATGTTTGCTCCAATTCAGCACTAAAGAGCAGGTTTTCCAAGGGAAAGTGGTGGGAGAAGGGAAAACTGTTCAGACCTGTGCCCAGGAAGCATGGGACACACAGAAAACCACTCGGACCTGTGTTTTCCATGCTCAGGACAAATGGAAGTTTGGACAAACCCATAAATAATACACAAACCTAAGCACCACCATCTTTTGACATGTTCATCACTTTGAATTTTGCAGTGTAGCCCTCCAGCCAAATAATGTGCAGAACCATGCATGCGCTGGACTAAAGCATGCATAAAAACGTGTATGATTGTGAAAATGCACAGTGCTGCTGTTGTTGTTGTTTAGTCGTTTAGTCGTGTCCGACTCTTCATGACCCCATGGACCAGAGCACGCCAGGCACTCCTGTCTTCCACTGCCTCCCGCAGTTTGGTCAAACTCATGCTGGTCTCTTCGAGAACACTGTCCCACCATCTCGTCCTCTGTCGTCCCCTTCTCCTTGCGCCCTCCATCTTTCCCAACATCAGGGTCTTTTCCAGGGAGTCTTCTCTTCTCATGAGGTGGCCAAAGTCTTGGAGCCTCAGCTTCAGGATCTGTCCTTCCAGTGAGCACTCAGGGCTGATTTCCTTCAGAATGGAGAGGTTTGATCATCTTGCAGTCCATGGGACTCTCAAGAGTCTCCTCCAGCACCAGAATTCAAAAGCATCCATTCTTCGGCGATCAGCCTTCTTGATGGCAAAAATGCCTACAAACATAGATGTATTAGCAGAAATGTGCACTAAAATGGTGCTGTATTTTCACAAGGACTTTTTAAAATGTAAGAGGGTGTGGAAATGAGGAGAGGTGATCTTAAGATTGGGGCAAATGAGAAGCTGAAATGGGCAGATTTTGCCATTCCTCATTAATAGCAACTTATAAGATCACTGCACTTTCTTACTTACTTGCTGGCAATCCGTATTCTTCCTCCCAACTTCCCCAAGCAGCAACAATGGTTATGCCAGGAAGAGAGAGAAAATAACTCACATGCCCCAGCTATCACGTGCCAAAACACCATCACGCACCCCACCAAATTAAGAGGGCCACACTGAAAATATGGAGGCTAAGGAGAAAATTAGGAGGTGACGTGGGGTTTGACTCTGTAACCATACATTTCCTTTTGTCCTTGGGCTCCTTCCTTCCCAGAGCATCTCCTTGAGGAACCCATAAAAGGAAGGGCTGCTCTTTAGGTCTCCCTACTCCTGCCGGGTTTCCGTCCACCTGTCCTGTTGCTCAAGCAGGTAAGTTTCATATTCTTGAGATCCTTCTCTCTCTCTCTCTCTCTGGCCTGCATGGTTATTTCTGCTAGTGATCCTCCCAAGGCGTATTTCAGGGCAAGGACCTTTGGGCCACATCATACCATTGCTTCAAAGCAGTTAGACCACTTTGACAGTCATAGGTCTCCCCACCTCAACCCCCACCCCCACCGAAGGATTCTGGGAACTGTAGTTTATTAAGGGTGCTGAAAGTGGTTAGGAGGCACCACCCCCATTCCCCTCACAAAACTACAATTCCCAAAGTGGTTTAATGGTGAATCCCTCTTCTCTGTGGCAGACTGCTTTAAATGTACAGTGTGGGGAACCTTCCTCCCATCCAGAAGTTGATGAACTGCAGTTCCCAAGCATGGCCAATGGTCAGGGGTGATGGGAATTGTAGTTCGGGAACATCCAGAGGGGCCAATGTTTCCTTGTACCTGCTTTAAATGTACAGTGTAGATGTGGCCTCTCAGTATTATTTTCCTAGAAAAGGAGATGCCAGAATTCACCATGAACACCTCCTTTGTAGTAGTAGTAGTAGTAGTAGTAGTAGTAGTAGTAGTAGTAGTAGTAATTCTTCTTCTTCTTCTTCTTCTTCTTCTTCTTATTATTATTATTATTATTATTATTATTATTGCCCCACCCATCTGACTGGGTTGCCCCAGAACAAAATATTAAAATACTGTAATACAACAAACATTAAAAGCTTCCCTAAACAGGGCTGCCTTCAGATGTCTTCTAAAATTCTGGTAGTTGTTGTTCTCTTTGACATCTGGTGGGAGGGAGTTCCACAGGGCGGGTGCCACTACCGAGAGGGCCCTCTGCCTGGTTCCCTGTAACCTCACTTTTCGCAGGGAGGAAACTGCCAGAAGGCCCTCGGAACTGGACCTCAGTGTCTGGGCAGAACAATGGGAGTGGAGATGCTCCTTCAGGTATACTGGGCCAGAGCCCAGAACTTTGAATTGTGATCAGAAACGTACTTGTTCTCTTATAATGGCAATGGCACCAACCTGAGAGGAACTGAGTTCCAGTGATTTCCGGCTGAACAAAAGCTCTGCCTCTCTAATTGGTAGAGGTGATGGCCGCAATGATTCTGCATGCTTTATTTAAGCATGTTCTTGTTCTTCACCCAATAAGGCTCGTTTACTTTTGCATTTTTTAAAAAAACACCCCAAGACAATCCCTGCCTCCAGGTTCACAACTTAAGAGACATGGCGCAAACGGAAAGAGGGAAGGGGAGGGTAAAGGAAGATGAAAAAGCTCAGGCAACGCTTCGTGAAGTTCTTACAGAATATGACCAGCCGGGTTTGAAACTGTTTGGGGGAAAGAAACAGTCCAGTGGACCTGATTGCGCAACACAGCCTAAGGAGCAAATCCTTTTTTTAGCTATGGAAGTAGTTCAAGATGGCGACACACAACTGGCTCCCTTCCGGCCTCTCAAATCCCATTAACTGTGCTGTGGTTTGAATCGGCTGCTTGACATGTTTTGTTTTGTTTTCCCTTATCCTAATTCCATATTATACGGATTAGTGGCAAGGGCGGAGGCTTAAATGGCTTTCATGAGGAGAGGAACAGCTGACAGCAAGGTGTGGAGAGGGAGGAGGTGGAAAATGAGGCAGAATTCCTGGGGGGGGAATGTCAGTAGGTGATAGCAAGCAAGAAGGAGGTTGAGCACAAGGTCAAAAGCTGAAAGAGAAAAACAACAAGCGTAGTAGTCAGCTGATGAAATCCAGGTGCTCTGAGGGACTAAGCTGAATGATGGAAGATTCAGGACAGATCAAAGCGAGGGCTTCTCCACGCAGCACAAAGTTAGACTGGGGAACTCCCTGACACAAGAAGCAGTGATGGCAGCCAACTTGGAAGGCTTTAAAAGAGGACTGGATGAATCAGGGGAGGAATGGGCTATTGATGGCTTCTGGCCGCGATGGCTTCGTTCCACCTCCATGGTTGGAGATAGCAGTGGTTCTGAATACCAGTTGCTGGAAGCAGCAGCAGGAGAGAGTTCTGTTGCGCTCATGCGCTGCTTGTGGGTTTCCCATTGAAGAATCTGGTTCGCCAATACAGTGGTACCTCGGGTTGAGAACTTAATTCGTTCTGGAGGTCCGTTCTTAACCTGAAACTGTTCTTAATCTGAAGCACCACTTTAGCTAATGGGGCCTCCTGCTGCTGCTGTGCCGCCGGAGCACGATTTCTGTTCTCATCCTGAAGCAAAGTTCTTAACCTGAGGTGCTATTTCTGGGTTAGCGGAGTCTGTAACCTGAAGCATCTGTAACCCGAGGTACCACTGTATTAGAACAGGATGCTGGACCTGATGGGAAATGGCCCTGATCCTGCAGGGCACTTCTGGTGTTCTTTAAAAAAAGGGGGAGAAAGGTAAAGGACCCCTGACCGTTAAGTCCAGTCGTGAATGACTCTGGGGTTGCACGCTCATCTCACTTTACTAGCCAAGGGAGCCGACATTTGTCCGCAGACAGTATTTCTGGGTCATGTGTCCAGCATGACTAAGCAGCTTCTGGCGAACCAGAGCAGCGCATGGAAATGGCGTTTACCTTCCCGCCAGAGCGGTACCTATTTATCTACTTGCACTTTGATGTGCTTTCACACTGCTAGGTTGGCAGGAGCAGAGACTGAGCAACGGGAGCTCACCCATCACGGGGATTCGAACTGCCGACCTTCCGATCGGCAAGCCCAAGAGGCTCAGTGGTTTAGACCACAGCGCCACCCGAGTCCCTAATTTCTAGTGTTCTTACGACACCCAAAATAGGGCAAAAGTGCTTTGCATAAAACTGGCATGCACAGATTCATATGCATCAATGCAAATTTTGGAAGTGATGACTATAATTGAAAAAGAAATGCGATTCATCTCGCCACAGTGGGTGAAGCTGCGACTGGGTGACCTTTGTGCCTTCTCAGATCTGGTGTGCAAGTGATCACTGTGAATCCAGTTCCCCACCCTTTCGGGGAAGGGCGATAGCTCAGTGGTTAGAGTATCTGTTTCGCCTCCAGTTCTTGGTTAAATTCCCAGCATCTCCAGGTAGGACTGGGAGAAATCTCCTGCCTGAAACCTTGGAGAGCTGTTGCCAGTCTGTGTAGACAATACTGGGCTAGATAGACCAATGGACAGACTCAATATAAGGCAACACCCTGTGTTGCACAAATAGACAAAAACAATGGCAGAAGTTTTACATTTTAAAACACTGACAAAGATAATAATAATAATAATAATAATAATAATAATAATAATAATAATAATAATTTGTTATTTATACCCCGCCCATCTGCCTGGGCTTCCCCAGCTGCTCTGGGCAGCTTCCAAAAAAATATTAAAATACTGTAATAAATCAAACATTAAAAGCTTCCCTAAAGAGGGCTGCTTTCAGATGTCTTCCAAAAGTCTGGTAGTTGTTGTTCTCCTTGACATCTGGTGGGAGGGCGTTCCACGGGGCGGGTGCCACCACCAAGAAGGCCCTCTGCCTGGTTCCCTGTAACTTGGCTTCACACAGTGAGGGAACCGCCAGAAGGCCCTCGGGGCTGGACCTCAGTGTCTGGGCAGAATGATGGGGGTGGAGACACTCCTTCGGGTATACTGGACCGAGGCCGTTTAGGGCTTTCAAGGTCAGCACCAACACTTTGAATTGTGCTTGGAAACGTACTGGGAGCCAATGTAGGTCTTTCAGGACAGGTGTTATATGGTCTTGGCAGCCGCTCCCAGTCACCAGTCTAGCTGCCGCATTCTGGATTAGTTGTAGTTTCCGGGTCACCTTCCAAGGTAGCCCCACATAGAGCACATTGCAGTAGTCCAAGCGGGAGATAACCAGAGTATGCACCACTCTGGCGAGACAGTCTGCGGGCAGGGAGGGTCTCAGCCTGCGTACCAGATGGAGCTGGTAAACAACACACCCTCCAACATTTCTCCAATTAAAAAAGGGATGTCTCATTCTATTATTATTATTATTATTATTATTATTATTATTATTATTATTCCCTCCGACTGGGTTGCCCCAAGCACATATATAAAAACATAATAAAACATTAAACATTTAGAAACCTCCCTATACAGGGCTGCCTTCAGATGTCTTCTGAAGGCTGTATAGTCCTTTATCTCCTTGGATTGGCGGCGTCACATAATTCCATACCTTCCAACCTTTCTCCGAGGATAATAATAATAATAATAATAATAATAATAATAATAATAATAATAATTTTATTTATACCCTGCCCTCCCCAGCCAAGACCGGGCTCAGGGCGGCTAACACCAGATATAAAAACAATGGATTAAAATACAACTTAAAAACAAGATTAAAATACAACATTAAAATAGGGATATCTTAAGAAAAAATGAGACATTCTGGGATCAAATCAGAAACCAGGACTGCTTCTGTAAATCCAGGACTGTCCCTGGAAAATAGGGAGGGTCTGCTGTTGCAAATACCTGCAACTTATGGGGAAATGCTTAGGGGAAGGGTGATGACGGGTAGTTAAGCCTACAAGCACAGAAGCTGGCGGTGAAGGTTCAAAGCCAGGGCTTAGCACTGACTGGGCCCAAAGCCAATTCGTTGTGGTTAGTGTGTGGGCGGCTTGATTGACGGACGGAGGACTGAACATCGTGTCAATCTGCAGAAGGCATTTGTTTCCATTCTTAATGGCTTCGGAGTGAACCAGTGACTCCAGTCCTGCGAGCAACCAGGCAGTCTTTTGTCTATGCATGATCCCAAAGTGGCCAGCTAGATCCCCCATGGAGGAGATCCCTTGAGCAGGACCCAAGCAGAGGACCACCTTGCCCTCCTGGGCTTCACAGCAACTGCTATTCAGAAGCATTTACCGCCTCCAGCCATGGAACATAACCATCATGACCAGTAGACGCTGATGGCCCTCTGAATTTCTCCAGTCCTCTTTTGAAGGCATCTAAGCTGGTGGCCATCACTGTGGCAGGGAGTTCCGTAGTTTAAGTGTGTACTGTGTGCAGAAGGTAGCGGGGCCTGTCCTGTGGAACACCCTCCCACCAGATGTCAAGGCAATAAGCAACTATCATGCTTTTAAAAGACATCTGAAGGCAGCCCTGTTTAGGGAAGTTTTTAAATGTTTAATGCTGTGTTGTGTTTTTAATATTTGGTTGGGAGCCACCCAGAGCGCCTGGGGAAACCCAGCCAGACTGACGAGGTATAAAATTATTATTATTATTATTATTATTATTATTATTATTATTATTATTATTATTATTATTATTTCTCCATCCGGAATCTCCTAACGTTCAGTTTCATTAGATATCCGCAAGTTCTCGTGTTATGGGAGAGAAAGAAAACCTTTCCTCTGTCCCCTTTCTCCATGCCACCCATAATTTCATAACTTCTATCATGTCAAATCTTGCTTGCCTTGTCTCTCAACTCTAACGTCCCAAATGCCAACATTTCTTCATGGATCAAAGTCCTTTTTCTTTTTTTACCTCAACCAGGAAACAAAAAATCAGCATGAGAATCATGTCTAGGTGTCAGGGACCCCCAAACCCCTCCTCCTGAACCTTCCTGAGAACAGGAGGACAGTATAGATTTAGAACAGTGGTTTGCAGAAGGGCACAGTTCAGAGGCTGCAGAGCGGAGAAGCTGGGAAATATTGGAAGAAGAACAGCAGGAAGAAGAAGCACCAGGGAGAGACAGAAGACAGACTCAGTGTCTTTGGAAAGCATTCCTGACCCCGACCCCTCTCCCAGCATGGGAGAGCCAGCATGGTGTAGTGGTTAAGAGCGGTAGTCTCGTAATCTGGGGAACCAGGTTCGCTTCCCCGCTCTTCCACATGCAGCTACTGGGTGACCTTGGGCCAGTCACGCTTCTCTGAAGTCTCTCAGCCCCACTCACCTCACAGAGTGTTTGTTGTGGGGGGGAAGGAAAAGGAGATTGTTAGTCGCTTTAAGACTCCTTAGGGTAGTGATAAAGCAGGATATCAAGTCCAAACACTTCTTCTTCTTCCCAGGACCAGGAGAGCATTGAGAGTAGCGGACCAGAAAGCTCAGAGGCAGAAAGCTCAGATTGGCTGACACAGGGGTGGCATAGAGTAGGGGGAACGTAGGGGGTGGGAATTTACTTGGAGCAACGCCATTATTTAGGGGAGACTGCATTCCTTCATCACTCTCTGTGAATTATTGAATAAATTGCTTGGCAAGAACTTCTGTCATTTCTCTGCTTCTTGGCTGCCACCATGGGAGGGATCTGATTCCCTGAAGCCTGACACTAGATTTGGAACCATATAAGATCTGGACTCTGTTTTCTTTCTCCTCCTTCAGGTCAAAGTGCCGCCCCGAAAGAATGTACCAGACCAAGCAGCCCTGCCTGCCCCCTCCGATCGGTGCAACAAAATCCACAGACGCCTGCGTCCCTCCGTGCGTAAAGACATGTGCAGTTCCATGCCCAAACTCATGCCCTGCTAAATGCATGGAGGCATGTGCCGTTGGGTGCAATCCTGGCTTTGTGCACAACCCAGAAGTCTCATGTGCAGCCCTGACCTCACCTGAATGCACGGATTCATGTGCCCCTCCATGCGCTGCTGCATCTGAAGCACCATGCTCAAGCCCTCCTTGCACAGATGTCGCCCAATGTGAGGATGCAAGTGGGGGCCCAAGCCCTTCCATCTTTGAGGCCCCAATCCCAGTTCTCTGCTTGGATCAATGCGCCACAACCGGAGAGCCTCCTATCAGCAGTGGCGGTAAAACTCCGCCCCCGCTCCCCTGCATTTCTCCAGGTGCCTGCTTTGCTACCTGCGTTGATCCATGGGCCACAAGTCCTGACTGCGCAACTGCATGCAGCACGAAAAGTGCCACACCCTGTGCCACGAAATGCTGTGATGGGTGTGATGCCTTGAAAGGTGCTGCCACCATCACATGTGCCACAAAATGTGCCACATCTGTCCCATGCGCCACAGAATCCACCATCATAACCCCCTGCACCACAAAATGCTGTGATGGGTGTGATGCCTCAAAAGGTGCTGCCGCCATTACATGCGCCACAAAATGTGCCACATCTGTCCCATGCGCCACAGAATCCACCATCATAACCCCCTGCACCACAAAATGCTGCGATGGGTGTGATGCCTCAAAAGGTGTTGCCGCCATTACATGTGCCACAAAATGTGCCACGTCGGTCCCATGCGCCACAGAATCCACCATCATAACCCCCTGCGCCACGAAATGCTGTGACAGTTGTGGTGCTTTGAAAGGTGCTGCCTCCGTCAAATCTGCCACGAATTATGCCACGTTGGTCCCGTGCTCCACAGAATCCACCAGCTGGTACCCCTGTGCCATAAGATGCTGCGATTGCTCCAAGGCTTTGAAAGCCGCTGCCTGCAAAAAATGTGCCACGAAATGTGCTACGTCGGTCCCGTGTGCCACGACATCCAGCAGCACGACCCCTTGTGCCACAAAATGCTGCGATTGCTGTGGTGCTTTGAAAGGCGCTGCCTCCGTCACATCTGCCACAGAATGCGACACGCCATGTGCCACGAAATCCACCAGCAGCATCCCCTGTGCCATAAAATGCTATGCTTGCTGTGCCGCTTTGAAAGCCGCTGCCTCCAACAAATGTGCCACAAAATGTGCCACGTCGGTCCCATGTGCCACGGAATCTACCAGCTCAACCTCTTGTGTCGCAAAATGCTATGCTGCTTTGAAAGCCGCTGACGCCATGAAATGTGCCACAAAATGTGCTGCGTCGGTCCCATGTGCCACGAGATCCACCAGCGCAACCCCTTGTGCCACAAAATGCTGTGATTGCTGCAGTGCTTGGAAAGGCACCGCCTCGGTCCCGTGTGCCACAAAATGTGCCACGTCAGTCCCGTGTGCAACATGTGCTGCCACAACCCCCTACGCTGCAAAAGGCTGTGAATATTGTGGCACCTGCGTCCCCCAAGTGATACACACCTGGGCCATGAGATGTGGGATTCCATGCTCCAACGCATGTGCCTGTGGCTCAACCAAAGGTGGGGTTTCATTGTGCCCCTGTGAGGGATCCTGCAAGAAGTAATTGCGCACATGAAGTCATCAAACATCTCTACAACTGGGAAAGGGGTGCATTACTGAGCATTACATCCTCTGAGCTGGTTCCTAGTCTACCCTATCTTGTGTGTGTCCTGTGGAAATCTTAAACGCATGTTCACATACATCGTGATCTCCTCTACATTGTTGTTTAGTCGTGTCTGCCTCTTCATGACCCCCTGGACCAGAGCACGCCAGGCCCTCCTGTCTTCCACTGCCTCCCTCATGCTGGTAGCTTCAAGAACACTGTCCCACCATCTCATCCCCTTCTCCTTGTGCCCTCCATCTTTCCCAAGGTCTTTTCCAGGGAGTCTTCTCTTCTCATGAGGTGGCCAAAGTCTTGGAGCCTCAGCTTCAGGATCTGTCCTTCCAGTGAGCACTCAGGGCTGATTTCCTTCAGAATGGAGAGGTTGGATCTTCTTGGAGTCCATGGGATTCTCAAGAGTCTCCTCCAGCATTAATTTACCCCTCCTCTACATTAATTTACCTTAATTAATTAATTAATTTACCCCAATTAATTAATTTACTCCAATTAATTTACCCCTCCTCTACATTAATTTACCCCAATTATTTGCCTTGCAAATGTGCATCTTATCAGTTATTTGCTAAATTTCTATCTTTCTGCCACAGTGGTATGCAATGCACTGATGTGCCCAGATCTAACTTATGTTGGGGCAGTCCAATCTTCTACAAGTTTTCTCCCAAGTATTTATATTATTTGTGTATTTATTAAACTTATGCCTTGCCCTTCCTCTCAAAGGAGCTCAGTAGGAATGTAAGAAGGCAGCTCCAACCTGTCTCTGGCACAATTGGTTCTGTTTCCATTCTGCTGCAGTTCGGTTTCCTCGAAATGCTGCTTTATTTCTCTTGCCATCTGCTGTGAAATGTAATTTACAGAGTCATTGATGTGATGTATGCAAATTGTGAATTGGATGTTGGATGTTGTCAGAGCTGACAGATGTGATTAATGGTGTGATCATTTCCACCCCTTTCATTCCAGTGCAAAGGGCAAGCCACTTGAATGGGGAATGGGGGTAATCGATTACCTATCATGTGCTGAATTAAAATAACAACAGCCAAGCCAATTGGTGATCTCTGGATTGATTCCAATATAAGCAGTCACCCACAATTTCCAATGGAATTATCTGACATCCCTTTTCCTAAATTCTTCTGCTTTAAGTGAGCCTCATTCTCTGATACATAGGCATAAGACTGTGGTCTTAAATTACTTCTACGGACATTCCATTTTCCAAGGGAACTCTGGGAATTGTAGTTTTAAGAGAGATGGCCTGGAGAATTCTCATCACACTCATCATCTTTTGGGTAGAAGTCACAGCTGGGCCAGAAAACAGCTATATGCTTGGAACACAAATGTACTCTTGTGTATGTTTTAAGGTGATGTTGGGGGCAAATCTGTCTGAACTGTAGTCTCCTTGTCCTCTACTCCTCATTTCACCTTTCAACTGTACACGTATGTTTAATAAAATGACTATTTGGCATTTATAGAGAACTGTTGTGCTTCTGGATTTTGTCCTCTGTTCTCCAAATCCTTCAGTGTAGAACTACAGAATCATAGACTTCGAAGGGTTCTCAGATGTCTTCAAATCCAACCCTGGAACACATGGAGAGAGAGAGAGAGAGAGAGAGAGAGAGAGAGAGAGAGATGGAGCATCTGTTCCAACAGCACTCCTGATAGGTTGGACCAGGCATAGGCAAACTTGGCCCTCCAGCTGTTTTGGGACTACAACTCCCATCATCCCTAGCTAACAGGACCAGTGGTCAGGGATGATGGGAATTGTAGTCCCAAAACATCTGGAGGACCGAGTTTGCCTATGCCTGGGTTGGACCATTCATCTTCTCTCTGAGAATCTCTAACAAAGGAGACCTCATTACACCCCCCCCCAAAAAAAATACATTTTACTGAATCTTAATAGCAGCAAGCAGGTTTCATAAAAAAAAAAGAAATGGTTTGTTTGTTTTTGAAAAAGTTGTCGCAATTACCAGCGAAGAAGTATAAAATATAGCTATGGGGTTTACTGAGTCATTCATGAAACATACCAAGAAGAAAAAAAGATGTGTGCTCTATAATTACACATAATGAATCAAAACAGAGTTCACAACCTCCCGAGTTAGCATTTCCCACTGCCATCCTAATACTCGCAATGTGTGTGTTTCTTTTTGTTATTCTAAGACTGCAGGGTCAGGCCCAAGTCCCATCTTGTTCTCACAATAGCCAACCTGATGGCCAAGTTGGAAGCCCTGCAAGAAGGACCTGAGGGCAGGACCAACTCTCCCCACTGGTGATCTTCGGCAATTGGTGTTCAAAGGCTTAGTGCCTCCAATGGTTGAGGTAGAACATGGGTAGGCAAACTAAGGCCAGGGGGCCGGATCAGGCCCAATCACCTTCTCAATCCGGGCCAACGGACGGTCCAGGAAAGCCATTTCCGAACTGGAGAGGAGAGGGGGTTGCGGGATACCCCCTCCCACACACGTGGGCGCTGGCCTTTTTGCCCCTGCGAGAACAAGGGAATCCCCGGGCGTGCCTGCAACCCGGCCCGCCAATCAGCAGGCTAGGGAGGCGTGGCCTAGCCCATTTAAGGCCAGGGACGACCGGGGACTGCCCTCTTTGCCCCGTTCCATCACCTTCCCCCAAGGAAAGGGTAGTCCGGTAGAGGACTCCGGGGGGCGTTGCCTTGTCCGAAACCTAGGGAGGTAAGGGCCTCCGGCACGCCCCCCGAGTGGTGACACCCGTGGGATCCTAGTTGGCGTACTTCAACAGGACCCCCACGGCTTGTGAATAACTCCATGCCGGGTAGTCGATAGGAACCAATGCCTAAGGCCAATACCTTCCTATTCCTGTAATCAATAAAGTTGTGGCCTTTTTATGCCCATTAACCTTAAATAATGTGTCCTGTGTCTTCATTTCACATGGGGGAGGGGACTTGCCACGCAATCAGCGTGTTTTTACATGAGTAGAATGTGTCCTTGTATTTAAAATGCATCTCTGGGTTATTTGTGGGGCATAGGAATTCATTATTTTTTCTTTCCTTTTTCAAAATATAGTCTGGCCCCCCACAAGGTCTGAGGAACAGTGGACTGGCCCCTTGCTGGAAAAGTTTGCTGACCCCTGAAGTAGAACATAGCCATTATGGGTCATTGTGCTTGTGGGCTTCTGGTCGGCGACTGTGAGAACAGAATGCTGGACTAAATGGGCTGTTGGCTTGATTCCAGCAAGCTCTTCCTAGGTTCTTAAGTAGAACATAGCCATTGTACAGTGGTCCCTTGGTTCTCAAACACCTTGGTGCTCAAACAACTTGGAACCCAAACACTACAAACCCAGAAGTAAGTGTTCTGGTTTGTGAACCTTTTTCGGAAGCCAAACGAGCTCCATTTTGAGTGTTACGCTTCCAATTTGAGCATTACACACTGAGGTCTGTCTGTTTTTGCTATTTATTTTGTGTTTTGTTTTTGCGGCTCTTTTTATTTTATTTTTGTGACTGTGTGGAACCCAGTTCAGCTACTGATTGACTGATTGTGTGACTGCAGTACATTGTTTATTGCTTTCATTTTATGGATCAGTGGTCTCATTAGATAGTAAAATCCACTTTAAATTGTTGTTTTTAAAAGCCTGGAACGGATTAATCCATTTTACATTACTTTCTATGGGAAATCACGCCTTGGTTTTGGAATGCTTTGGCTTTGGAACGGACTTCCCGAAATGATTAAGTCTGAGAACCAAGGTACCTAGAAGCCACTGAATGCCATATCCTCTAAATAGGGCTTAGGTCTATGGAACCACCAGATCTCATCTTCCATCTATGAATGCAGATCTTCTTGCTTTGGTCTTCACAACAGCCACCGCAACCTAATTCCATGGGATTGACTATATCAGCCGCTGACAAAGAGGCATCACAACAACAACAACAACAAATTGCTTGCAGGAATTTCCTCCAGGCCTTCAGATTACCCATTTCCACCACCCTCAGCCTTCAAGGCATCCTCCACCCTCCGGCAGTTATTTATTTCACAATAAAAATAAATAAATATGTTGAAATACTGACAGCTAGCCTCCCATTCTTTTGATCTCACAACAGCGCATGTAGGGCTGTAATCAACATGAGACCTACTCAGAGTAGACCTGCTGAAAATAATCAACATTGCTGTAATGGAAATTGGGGTTGCTCGTGCGTAAGTTGCCGCCACTCTTGGCAGGGTTGCCTGGTTAAACCTTTCCCTGGCTGGACAGCCCTCACTCCGTGGCTGTCTCAGTCACTGGCAGAATCCATCAGTGGGCATTTCCTGAACGTCTTCCAGCATAAAAGTTCTTTGACGCCAAGTCTCCGCCTAGCCTCCCTGCGCGGAAGTTTTCTGCGCAGGGTGGGCGTGGCCAGCGGAGGACCCGTGCTCTCTCCGCTGGTCTCTGGCAAAGAGTCCTGGAGTCATCTCTCTGAAGCCCCCCTCTGCCCCCCTTTCTCCCTGGTGTTGCACTGATTTCCTTCCCCAGCCGATGAGTCCCCTCTCTCCCTGCTGGGCCCTTCTCCGGCATCGCTTGGGAGCCTTGCCTCCACTCCTGGCTCCGATGGCAGTTCCTTGACAATTACTTTTTTTAAAAAAAAAATCATTTTTATTTGATTTTACAAATACAAAATTATAAAAATCCAACTATATATCCATATATATATCCATGGGGTCCCATTTTGAACATTTACAACAGCATCTTCTTCCATACTTTTATATCAATCCATATTATCCTTGGTAATTGTTACACTACAAGTGAAATCAAAATCCTGCCAGTGTTTCCATCTTCTTGCAGTGGGTCTCCTAAGTAATTTATAATTTTTTCCCATTCCTCGCATGAATTCACCTTTCCCTATCTAGAGGACACCACAAACTTTTATTATTGTTTTATTTATTAAATTTGTATACCGCCCTATATACACGGGTCTCAGAGGGAGCAAGCAAGAGCGGCAGCCCCTGGTTGGTACAAATAATATTAATTGTAAAACAACTGAAGAGTTTGGTCAGCCACACTCAAAGATGCATTAGTTTCCTCCTTTGGTTCGCCCAAATCTACCTTTCCCCGAAACTGGCAGATAAGCTCTGAACGAAAGCTTCAGAAGAGCTGTAGACCCAAAGGCAGAAGAAAGGCAGTCACGAGGTCCTTGATTCAGTAGTGTTCCACTTGGAAATCCAGAGGCTATGAGCCTCCAGTTAATACTTTTAAGTCTTCCATCACTCATTGTCCCACATAAACAGGAAAACACCCAGGTAGGTCTTCAATCTCTGCTTTCAGGTTGCAGTCAACAGAGCAATTAGCCTCATCTAGGAAAGCCTTTGATAACAGCTGTCAATCTACAGGCGTGTGTCTTCACTGTGTAGCAGCGGGGTGTTAATGCGGACAAAGTCCTGAGCATGTCCCAGGTTTAGACTAAGAACATCATTTGTTTAAGGCAGGGGTAGACAACTTGGAGGCCTCCAGATGTTGCGAGACTACAACACCCCCTGGCCGTGCCACAGCCACGTCCCCACCTGCTCTCCACCACCTGGTGCTGGAGCATGAAGCTCCGCCACTGTGTCTGTGGACAAACGCCAGATCCCTCGGCCTGAAGCGAGATGAGCGCCGGAACCCCGTAATCGCCTTTGACTGGACTTAATCGTCCAGGGGTCCTTTACCTTTTTTTACCTTTCTTATGTTCTTATAACGGGACGCGGGTGGCGCTGTGGGTTAAACCACAGAGCCTAGGACTTGCCGATCAGAAGGTCGGCGGTTTGAATCCCCGCAACGGGGTGAGCTCCCATTGCTCGGTCCCTGCTCCTGCCAACCTAGCAGTTCGAAAACATGCCAGTACAAGTAGATAAATAGGTACCGTTCCAACGGGAAGGTAAATGGCATTTCTGGTTCGCCAGAAGTGGCTTAGTCATGCTGGCCACATGACCCAGAGGCTGTACGCCGGCTCCCTTGGCCAATAAAGCGAGATGAGCTCTGCAACCCCAGAGTCGTCCGCGGCTGGACCTACTGGTCAGGGGTCCCTTTACCTTAAAGGTAAAGGTAAAGGTACCCCTGCCCGAACGGGCCAGTCTTGACAGACTCTGGGGTTGTGCGCCCATCTCACTCAAGAGGCCAGGGGCCAGCGCTGTCCGGAGACACTTCCGGGTCACATGGCCAGCGTGACAAAGCTGCATCTGGCGAGCCAGTGCAGCACACGGAAACGCCGTTTACCTTCCCGCCAGTAAGCGGTCCCTATTTATCTACTTGCACCCAGGGGTGCTTTCAAACTGCTAGGTTGGCAGGCGCTGGGACCGAGCAACGGGAGCGCACCCCACCGCGGGGATTCGAACCGCCGACCTTTCGATCGGCAAGCCCTAGGCGCTGAGGCTTTTACCCACAGCGCCACCCGCGTCCCTCCCTTTACCTTACTATGTTCTTATAAGTGAAAAGGTTCTTCAAAGAACCTTCATCTCAGTGGTAATTCTGCTGCAACCGGTCTCTCAGTGGGTCGTATCCCACACCTTTCCATGGTTGAGGTCTGATGTGAAGGTCCACATCTGCAGAAAATATCCCTCTTGGCATTCTTGCTGAAGAACATGTTTTCTTATTTGTCCCTTGCTAATTATTGTCCTCTGAGTTGTTTGTTTTCCCCAGACAAAATTACAGCTGTAATTTTAAGATGCAACCTGAAATCTGACTTGCAGATCCCTGATCCAGATGGTGCAACGACATGTATGAGTTTCCTTCGCTGTGTTTCCTTGCGGTGATTCATTCTGGTTGAAAGCTAACTGGGAGCTGGATTTGACCTTGGACTTTGCTGTCATCTGCCTTCCATTTTTTCCAAAGTCCCTGCCCCCCCCCCATAGAAGAACATCCATTTTTCCTCCTAGGAAACAGTACAGAGTTTTGAGTTTACCTTCTCGTTGCAAGTTGGCTGAGGGAGGCATGGAGGCATTTTGGAGAATCAACGAAACAGAAAGCAGGATGTCCCACATCCAGAATGGGAAAATCAGCACAGCAAATTCAGTCAGCGTTCACTGTTGTTGTTTTCAGTGTGCAAATGATACATAATTGATTACAACTGAAATAAAAAAAATTATGTATGTGATAAATGTTCATAACTGCATATATAAACCACATGTCTGAAACCCCACAGAAAAAGCCCTGAAACCATTTTGCCCCTCCCAAATTGACCTCAAGTATTTCTCTGCAAGGTCGAAGGAAAATGGAAAAGCCTCCCCATTGTCTTTTCCTTCACAAATCCTGTCTTAAGGGTATGTCTGTGTATGAATAGGGTGAGCCTGTGACCTGGTTTCAGGAACTAAGTATTTATCATTACAAAAGACTGGCCAGGCTCCCCAGGGTATCCAATCAAGTGAGTATTAACAGGTAAACTGCCAGACAGGAGATAAACAACGCACTCAGATTTCTGTTGTAGACCACCTTTTCTGTGATGTAGGTATGATGTTTGTGGGGGGTGGTCTTGAGCTCCAGCGAAGGCAATTTAAAATGTCTATATAAGGGCTTGCACACTGTAATGGTTCTAGGGGTTGCTCATGCGTAAGGCGGTGCTTATCTCCCCGGCTGGGTGCAAACACCTGGCTGGGTTGCCTAAGTGAACCTTTTCTGTCCGGACAGCCACTCACCCGTGGCTGACTCAATCGCTGGCAGAGTCCGTCAGTGGGCGTTTCTTAAACTTCTTCCAGCAAAAGAAGCTCTTTGACGCCTAATCTCCTCCTACTCTCTCTGCGCGAAAGCCTTCTGCGCAAGGACAGCGTGGGCAGCGGAGGACCCCTACTCTCCCCGCTGGTCCCAGGCAAGGAGTCATGGGACCGCCTCGCCGCTTCCCCCCTCTGCCTCCCTTCTCCACTGGTGCTACGCTGATTCTCTTCCGCAGAAGATGGGCTGCTTCTCCCGATCCCTGGACGCTCTCTGGAATCCCTCTGGCTTTTGCTCTCTCCCTCCGGCACTGATGGCAGTTCCCTGACACACACCTTGGTTCTGAGTCCTCCTCCTGCGTGTGCAGGGAGCACCCTGTTGCAACTGTTCAATAAAGATCAGGCTTACTAGTTGCTTTGCTTCTCAATATTCTCTGCTTGGCCTCTGTAATTTTCTCTGACCGATAGAGAACCTGCAAAGGGCTCTATAAGGGCTCTTGTGTCCCCCATAAGGGAATAAGGGCAGATTTTTGTTTATTACACAACCCCCTCCCGACACAACACACACACACTTTGCACTGTATTTCCTTTGCATTGAAATGTATGGGTTTCCATGTTGGTGTGAGAGAACTCCAATTTACATAGCAAGATACTGATATGTCATTTGCTAAGAGTCTCCCATTTAGTTGTGGCTCAAGGCTGGAAGGACGCTTCGCCATTCTCTATTACAAACTGGTTTAATGAAGCTTTCTTTATAGCCACATCAGAGAACCTTTCGTAAGAATATTTTAAATGATTATGTGGGAGATGCCTGGTGGGAGAGGAACCTCCCAACTTCTCCTGCGAGGATTCAGGTCATCTGGTAGAGCTCACCTTTACACAGTTTCTTGGTCTTTTCCTCGCTCATGCCCACGTCTCCTTGTTTATTTGGTTTTTCAGATTAAAGTTTTACAATCACATATCTAACATACAACATAAAAACAAAATTGCAAAGCATCTCCTGGACTTCCCTCCTCCCCTTTGTGGGTCCTATTGTTAGTCATTTCCTCCTTCATCTTTTACAATACTCCAAATCTTTTACATCTCCAGTATGTCCAAAATTTACCATTACACTACAGTAGTACCTCAGTTTAAGAACAGCCCTGTTTAAGAACGATCTGGTTTACGAACTCTGCAAAACCGAAAGTAGTGTCCCGGTTTGCAAATTTTACCTCGGTCTAAGAACGGAATCTGAATGGTGGAAGGTCACCAGCGGCAGGAGGCCTCATTAGGGAATGTGCGCCTTGGTTTAAGAACAGTTTTGATTTAAGAATGGACTTCCGGAACGGATTAAGTTCATATACCAAGGTGCCACTGTACAAGTGTTATTCTAATCCTGCTAACAATTTTAGCTGTTTACAATGGCTTTTAAGATAAATTATAATTTTTTTCCCATTCCTTATTAAAATTTTGGTCTTCCTGATTTCTGAATTTTTCGGTCATTTTTGCCATTTTGGCATAATCCATCAACTTAATCTGCCTTTCTTCTCTAGCAAGAACTTTATCTTCTTTCCATCTCTGGGTCAATAACATCTGTGCAGCCGTGGTCACATACATAAATAGTCTTTTCTGCTCCGTTGGGATTTCGGCACCTAGAATTTCTAAAAGAAAGCCTTCAGGGGTTTTTTAGAAAAAGTTATTTTAAACATTTTTTTCAATTCATTATACAGTCATACCTTGGAAGTCAAACAGCTTAGTTCCCGAACGTTTTGGTTTGCAACGTTCGAGAGCCAAAACATCCGGGAACTAAGCTGTTTGACTTCCAAGGTACAACTGTATAATGAATTGGGGGGGGGGGGGGAATGTTTAAAATAACCTAACATCCATCTTTCTTTCTTTCTTTCTTTCTTTCTTTCTTTCTTTCTTTCTTTCTTTCTTTCTTTCTTTCTTTCTTTCTCTTTCTTTCTCTCTCTCTGTCTTTCTTTCTTTCTTTGGCAATCACTCATAGCCGAGTAGGATTGTCTTCCATAAACACAGTTTTAACAATGAATCCATAAGTGACTGTGGAGGCCAATTCTGGATCCACACATCCTTCCACAGTGGGGACATTGGTTTCTGGGTGGGAACCTCTTTTGTTGACCACCAGCATTACGCTTTCCATTTTCAAGTTTGGAATAGAGTCGTTGCTTTGGAAGACGATCATCAGGCATCCGCACAACATGACCAGTCCAACAAAGTTGATGTTGAAGAATCATTGCTTCGACACTGGTGATCTTTGCTTCTTCCAATACAGTGGTATTAGTTCGCCTGTCTTCCCAAGTGATGTGTAAAAAATTTTGGAGACACCGTTGATGGAATCTTTCGAGGAGTTGGAGATGGTGTTTATAAGTGGTCCATGTTTCACAAGCATGCAGTAAAGTTGATAGTACGATAGCTTTGTAAACAAGCATTTTGGTTTCCCTGCAAATGTTCCTGTCCTCAAACACTCTGCACTTCAATCAGGAGAAAGCCACACTCGCAGAGCTCAGGCGATGCTGGATTTCGGCATCAGTGTTGACCCTTGTGGAAAGCCCAGGCAGGAGAAGTGATCAACACTTCCCAAAGTTAAACTATTGAATTGAATTTGTTACCCTGCAGAGGGGTTGTTTTATACTTCTTGGTGCAGCACTTTGGGTTTTTTGGATTAGGTCCAAATTCAAGTTTCGATTAAGGTCTCAGCTGAACCTGACACACAGCCCTAGTTTCTACTATCTGCATTTAGCCCCATCCTGGGGTTGCATCTCTTGATCACAGCAAGGTATGACAGAACATTGTGGAACGCCAAGAATTCACGTATCGGTTCCAACCAGTACTTGACACAATCACCTACTGGCGGAAACTCATATATTCGCAAGCATCTTGTTTGCCGCAGCATATGCTAATTAAGGGTTATGGGGAAACTCGTTAGGGGAACTCAGGTCCAGCTGATTGCTCTGACACCTGTAATGAGACAGTCAGAATGGGACAGAGCACCTGATTTAAGTTTTAATCAACATCAAAAGCCCTGGGTTTGTGAAACAGCTCTGGGGCAGAAGAAAGATGAATTTGCACCTCTTCATTAAAGACTTTAGTGATACAGTAGCTCCATGATCTGAGATGCCCAGGGGTCACCTGGATTCTTATTTTAATTACTGCCATTTTTTTGTTTGTTGTGTATTGTTGTTTTTTAAGAATACGTAGGTCACATTCACACCATGCATTTAATGGTGGTCATGGCTTACACACACACACACACACACACACACACCCCAAAAAACCTGGTAACTGTAGTTTGTTAAGGGTGCTGAGAGTTGTCAGAAGACTCCCCCTTCCCTCCCCAAGCTACAATTCCCAAAATTCACTATACAGAGAGATCAGTTGTTAAACCACTCTGGGAATTGTAGTATTGGAAGGGGAATGAAGAAGAAAGAGAATGATGTACACCATCTTGAGCTTCTTGGAGTGAAAAGGTGGGACTATAACTAATAAAATCATAGAATTGTAGATTTCGGGGGAATGCCAAGTTCATCTAGTCCAGCCTCCTGCAATGCAGGGATCACAGCTACAGAAGCCCTGACAGGTGGCCATCTAACCTCCAATAAAGGAAAATCCACTACCTTCCAAGGGAGTCCATTCCACTGTTGAACAGCTCTTGCCACCAGGAAGTTCTTCCTAACATTTAGTCAGAATCTCCTTTCTTGTCCTTTGAATCTATTAGTTCAGATCCAACCCTCTGAAGCGGCAAAAAACCAGGCTTGCTCCAACCTCCATGGGACAGCTTTTTAGATATTTGAAGGTGGCTTTCATATCTCCTGTCCGTCTTCTCTTATCCAGGCTAAACATACCCATAACTGTTCCTCATCAGGCTTGGTTTCCAGACCCTTCATCATCTTGGTCGCCCTCCTCTGCTCAACTTCTAGCTTGTCAATACCCTTCTTTTTTTAAAAAAAAACCCAGAGTTCTTTACTCCTGCCCCTCCCCCCATGAATAAGAAAGCAGAAAGACGAATTTACAGATTTGTCTATCCTTAGCAGAAGGCAGAGCAGAGCAAGGAAATGGAGATACACAATAAAAAGAGATGGAAACTAAATATTAAATTCATAACATGTCAACTCAACACTGGGGACTTGACAGCCTCACATTAGTCAAAATGAGGCATCAGCTTCAGGCAGAGGATTTTGAGAGCTCATAAAAGTACCAATTATTTAATCTGTTTTTATTATTATTATTACTGTTATTAGCAACGAGCGGGGTTTCCCCTTTCATTCCCTGGTTCCCTCTTCCATGTCTTCCGCTCCTCTAGACGGAATTTCGATTAAATGGGTGTTTGTGTTTCGAGCAAGTGAAAGGGGGGGGGGGAGGATTTATTCCAGAATCAAAAGAGAGGCAGTTTTCCATGAACTTCAGCTCCTTCCCTATAGTTGAGTTTCAGAACAGGCATTTGCCGCTATAGAAAAGAAAGAGGCCACACTTTAAACAATCATGCCTTCCCCCAAAGGATTCTGGGAACTGTGTTTTGTTAAGGGTGCAGAGATTCATTAGGAGAACCACCTATTCCCCTCCCTGAGCCACAGATCTTAGAGTTCCCCAGAGGATGGATGGATTGATGGATTGATGGATTGATGGATTGATGATGGATTGATGGATTGATGGATTGATGGATTGATGGACTGCTAAACCACTTTGGGGGTTATTGCTCTCTGGGGGAAATGAGGGGGTCTCCTAAGAGCTCTCAGCACCTTTGGCAAATGGCAGTTCCAATCAATTCCTCTTTCCAGGGAACTCCAGCATACGTTCCAACATGACGTGGCCCAAATCTGGGATGCTATCTTCTGGGCCCACACTCCCACGTGAGTCACATGACCTGTGTGAGATCACAGCCCCCCCCCCCCGCCAATGCCTTTTTCACTCACAGTGCCCCAAAAGTGTGCCAGCCCCCCAAAAAGTGCAGCCTGAAATTGTGCTATATGGCAGCAGTCATTTAGACTGCTGTCCTCTTGTGAGAAAAAAACAGGGCGTCCCGTTTTTTCACCAGGGCAGTTGACGGCTATGCTCTGGAGATCAAGCCTAGATCATGTTGCTTTCAGTGTCTACAATACATTGCCCAGGAGGCACTCTAGAAGGAAGGCTATCCTGAAGAGTTAGGGCTTATCCAATGTTCCCTTTCCTCCGGTCTATCCAGGCACAGTCCTTGATTTAAAGTTCCATGTCCAAGCACACTTCTTTTTGCTTGGGAGCTTTCCCTTCAAAAATCCACTCTTTAAAGCTCAATAGGAGGATAGGAGGATAAAGCCCATAATTAATTGTGTGATTTGTGCAATTTAACCACTATTAATGGAGCATTCCGTGGAAGGTGAACCGCAGTGGAATGGAAACATTGATGCACGTGATTTACGCATGCCTAGCGATGAATGACGTTTGGGGCCAATCTGCTCTAGGTATAAGCTTTCGTGTGCATGCACACTTCTTCAGATAATTCAGTGTACATGCACAAAAAAGCTTATACCTAGAACAAACTTAGTTGGTCTCTAAGGTGCTACCAGACTCTTTTTTAATTTTTTTATTTCAACTGCGACAGACCAACACAGTTAGCTCCTGAATCTGGGGCAAATCTATTATACTTAAACACACGTAGCAATAAGAAGCGTTGATGCTGTGTTTAAAGATAAAATTGGGTTGATTGCAATCAACCATCTAAGGACAAGGATGGAGGCCGGAAATCAGAGGAGCGTAAACAACACAAGTCCATGTCCCATGATCAGCTTCCCTTCAAATTAAGAAAATTCCATTAAATATAATGAGACTTGGAAGCAAGCAATTGACGGATGAGTGGGTATAGCCAGCTGGAATTCATAGGGACGTGTCTTTCCCCCGGGCACTTCGTTTCCGGAGTTCACATTCCTAGGAACCATATAAAAGGGATCCGATCCCAAAGTTTCCCATTCTACTTTGCTCCTCAGCTGACCTCGACAACCAGAAAGTTGGTAAGTCTCCCGATTCTGCTAGAACTTACGGTATCTTGGTGGATATCTGCCTTGGGGACGCTGCTCCAAGGCTTTGACATTGACCATGGGAGGATACGGATGGAGCAGATTTTGGGGTCATTTTGGGTTGAGTGATGCTGGCAATGGAGAACATCCATGGATGTGTGGGATTTTGGGGAGGATAATATATTGCAGTCAGCTGGCTTCTGAGCCTGACTGTGAAGGAGCTAAGCCATCTTGGCTTCCCAAATCCTCATTTGACTTAATAAAGAAGAGATGGTGAGGTAAAGCCCATAGCTTCTGGCAGAAAAATCAGGTGTGGAGTGTGATTGGGAAAAGAAGATCTGGATTCCCTGGAGGTTGAATCCTTGGGGAAGGGCCATAAGCTCAGTGGCTGAGCACCTCCTTTGCATGGTGAGTCAATCCTCAGCCTCTCCGGGTCTCCTCTTGTCTGTAGCCCTGGAGAGCCACTTCTGGGCAGTGTAGACAATACTGAGATAGATGGACCAATGGGTCTGGCTCAGTACAAGGCCCTATGAGGCTATTTATTCAGCACCATGAGGGATGGAATATTGCAATCATCTTTAAGGGAAAGCCATAGCTCAGAAACAGAGAACTACTGGGTTGAATCTCCCAGGGAAATCATAGAATCATAGAATCATAGAATCATAGAGTTGGAAGAGACCACAAGGGCCATCGAGTCCAACCCCCTGCCAAGCAGGAAACACCATCAGAGCACTCCTGACATATGGTTGTCAAGCCTCTGCTTAAAGACCTCCAAAGAAGGAGACTCCGGACTCCTTGGCAGCAAATTCCACTGTCGAACAGCTCTTACTGTCAAAGTCCCAGGAGAGCCAGTCAGTGCAGACATGGAAAGTGATCCAGAAATGAGATGGAATAAGTGTGTGGCGGTCAATCTTGTCCTTTAAAGGAACACATTCGGCAACTGTATTTCAGACATAATTTCGGAAACAAGGGCTTACAGAATCTTATCTGATCTACACAGAGATTATGTTGTGGCTGCTTATTTGGAATGGGCTGCCTGTTTTAGACCAGACCAGAAGAATAGAGGGATAATAAGGAGCTCAAAGGGTGTGGGGAGGAGAGCATAAGGTGAAAATCTGCAGGGATACATTAACTTCCAAGGCACTTAAAAGACTAAGCCCCAAAGCAGAGCAATTGTGGGCAATGAGAGCAGCCGCCTAGATCAAAGGGAGAGTTTAAAGCGGTTGGAAAGAGTTGACACCTCTTGTAGTTCCTGGTGCCTCTGGGACGATTTCATCAAAAGTCAGTGGTGTGAGAAGAAAGCCTTCTTCATATCTAACCTGAAAATCAGCTGCCACTCTCTCATTCCAGACAGCGGTTATTTAGCCTGGGGATGGTCAGATCAGGGTATTAATCCCAGCCCATGTCAATTTCGAAGGAGCTGATTCAGAGATCTTGCCCTTCCCAGCTTGCATTTGCTCCATGCATTTAATACATGCTTCCCCCAAAGAATGCTGGGAGCTATCAAGGGCCCTGAGATTTATTAGGAAATCCCCCTTTTCCCCTCACAGAGCAGCAATTCCAAGACTGTTTCAACAACCAACCCTCCTTCTCTGGGAACTCTGGGAATTGTAGTTCTGCAAGAGGAATAAGGACCTCCTAACATCTCAGCACCCTTAACAAACTACAATTCCTGGGATTCTGTGACTATTATTGTAGTAGAAGAGTGCTTTAATGTCTGGTGTAGATGTGGCTCCATTGTGCGTCTGTGTTTTAAAAAAATAATCTGCACAGAAATCTGTACGTCAGTATGTATTTTATTACAAAATCCATCTTGAAGACCTCTTATATCTCAGTGATTGCATTGAGAAATATTTGACAGCTTAAACATCTGTATACTTAGAGATCTATTTGCCAACCTAGCAGTTCGAAAGCACGTCAAAGTACAAGTAGATAAATAGGTACCGCACCAGCGGGAAGGTAAACGGCGTTTCCGTGTGCTGCTCTGATCGCCAGAAGTGGCTTAGTAATTCTGGCCACATGACCCGGAAGCTGTATGCCGGCTCCCTCGGCCAGTAAAGCGAGATGAGCGCCGCAACCCCAGAGTCATCCGCGACTGGACCTAATGGTCAGGGGTCCATTTACCTTTTAAAATAGATGGTACAGATATAGATACAGATGTTAGGACCTACTCTGTTCTCCTGCTGGTAAATAGTTCAAACTGAATATACTGTTGCATTTTGATGTTGGTGTAAGCTGCCCTAGGACTTTAGGGTGAAAGGCAGAAAAGAGATCCGTATCTCCACCAAAGGAGAAACAGGTTAACCATTTACAAAATTGAGATCTATGCAAAACAGGAATGACAAGCCTTCAACTGCCAATCTAGACACTGCCCAGCCCCCAAGCAATTGCTATTGGCTCCCCAGATGATTTTGGTGATACTGCAGCACTGCGGAGATTCTACTCAGGGCTGTGATGGTGTACAGAGTTGCTTGGACAAGTTCTTTGGACTTATCTTCACTAACCTTTTGCCCCCACTCTTTCTGGGCACAGAGCCACGCTTTAAAGCTTCGTGTCCAAGCCCCTTTCCTGCCCCCCACCCCCAGAGATTTCCCTTCCAAAACCCGCTCCTTAAAGCTCAATCAACAAACAGCAATTCAGCTTTCCCATCAATTGCCATTTGCTCCGATTGGACTTTAAAGAGTGGGTTTTCACAGGGAGAGCAATAAAATTGGCACTCAGATAGGAAGCTTTGGCATGCGGACCATGCCTACAAAGCATGAAGGATAAGTAAATGTGCTTGAGCCCTATCTGTAGGGGAGGCATGGTGGGGAGGCAGCTCTCATCTGACCTCCGACTGGTTGCATTGCTGCAGTTTACCAGAAAGTAGAGGGGGAGAGGCGTTGTGCGAGGGAGTAGGGCTCAGCGATATCTGGCTTTCAACATGGTGATATATCACCAGCTAAACATTGTGATACACCAATACATCACGATTTCTGAAATAAGGATGGAACATAATAATAATGATGATGATGATGATGATGATGATGATGATGATGATGATGTTATTTATATGCCGCCCTCCCCAGCCAGAGCCGGGCTCAGGGTGGCTAACAACAGTAAAATTACAGTAAAAACATAATGGGGGGGGGGGGACAATTTAAAATACAGGTTAAAATGCAATTTAAAATGCAGTCTCATTTTAAAAGTAGCCCATAGATCAAGACCATAAGGGGAGGGAAACATAAGGGTCAGACTGAGTCCAAACCAAAGGCCAGGCGGAACAGCTCTGTCTTGCAGGCCCTGCAGAAAGATGTCAAGTCCCGCAGGGCCCTAGTCTCTTGTGACAGAGTGTTCCACCAAGTCGGGGCCAGTACTGAAAAGGCCCTGACCCTAGTTGAGACCAATCTAACCACCTTGCAACCTCCAAAGTGTTGTTATTTGTGGACCTTAAGGTCCTCTGCGGGGCATACCAGGAGAGGAGGTCCCATAGGTATCATCTGGCTTCATGGTTTTTCCTGCATAGTGACTTTTGCACAGCACACTCATTAGGGCTAGACAATATTGATACATCATCAAAATTTGGTTTGAAGCCCACATCGTGGTAACGGTTTCATAAAATTCAACATGGAGATATATCGCAAATCATGATGTGTGCCTGTGCTAAGTAAAAAAAACCAATGGTCATCGCTTCTCTTATTATTCCTGCCACCCCTGCTGCTCTGTACTATAAAATAGCAGTTCTAACAATATGTTGTAGTTTTAGACCCCTAAGTAGTAGCAGTTTCCAGGACATGACCTTGTTCACCTCTGCATAGTTGCATCCTTATTTCAAGCATTGTGATATATTGGTGATATATCATGACGTTGAAAGCCAGACTTCGCTCAGCCCTTAGCACATCACAATTCATAATATATTGCTGGGTCCAAAATTATGAAACAGATATCAAGAGATGGACTTCAAACCAGTTTTGGGTGATATATTGCCCCGTCCTAGCAGGGATGTCGGTGCAGTGCTAACACGCCGTCAGGAGCATCAGACTGGCTTCGCTGGCGTGTTTGCACCGCGCCACCCTCACTTCTGCCTAGCTGCTCCTCTTCTACCTCCTGACAGGGAACAGCGATGAAGCCAACCGCAGCTCAGATAAGTGCCTCTTCCCCATTGGCTACTGAGCTCTGTGTGTGCAGGGGCTGTGATGTGGAAGTGTGAGTGTGGGGTTTGCGAGAGACTGCAAGAAGGACACGCCCAGTTTGTGGCCACACCTGCCCCAGGCCTGCAGACTCAGGGGTGTTGCAGTGGGGTGATGGGGACTTCCAGTGGGGGAAAGGTTTGCTTTCCTGGCTGTAAGGACTTCTCTCTCTTCTTCTGTCCAGCTTCCAGCTCTCGACCCGCCAGGATGACTCACCAGTGCAAGCTGCCTGCCACGGCCCCACCCAGCTGTGTGAAGGGAGTTGCAGTCTGCGCTGCCCCTCAGGCCACCAAAGGGGTCGCGGTGTGTGGGGCAGCCCTGTCGCCTTGCTCTGCCTGTGCTGCTACGCCTGTCACAGTGTGTGGGATACCGCAGCAGACCGCCTGTGGGGCCAAGACCATTTCCGTGTGTGGGATACCGCAGCAGACCTCCTGTGGGGGGGCCAAGACCATTTCCGTGTGTGGGGTACCACAGCAGACTGCCTGTGGGGCACCAACACTGACTGTGTGTGGCCTGCCACAGCAGACCACCTGCGGTGCATCGACACTCACCGTGTGCGGCCTGCCACAGCAGACCACCTGTTGCGGTGCGCCGGCGCTGACTGTGTGCGGCCTGCCACAGCAGACCACCTGCGGGGCACAGGCCACGTTGGTCCCAAGCTGTGTCTCATCTCCCTTGGTGATCTCCTCAGGATGTGGATGTGGCGGGGTTCCCTTGAGCAGCTGTGTACCGGTAACACTGAATCTGGTGCAGCCCACTTGCGTCGCTGCCGCGCCCTGTACCAGTACCAGCTGCTGTGCCGCCCCTGGATGTCTGTAGAACCCGGGCACATGGCAGCGATGGGACTGATGGAAGAGGAATTGACAAACGGATCGAAGAGTAGCATGGGGCGAGCTGTTGCCTGCCTTTGCTATGTTTAACAATGACTCGGGCTCTCTGAAAAATCCCCATATCGTTTCATTCCTAACCTTGTTCCTCCTTTCTCTCTTGGTATCGTTTTCTCCTATCCTTTAAAGGCAGGGGTGGGCGCACTTTTGCCCTCGGCCTCATTCTATGTTGGCATGGGGAGCCTAGAGGGAGAGAGGGAAGAAGGGGGGGGGGTCAGGGAGGGAGGGAGGGAGGGAGGGAGGGAGGGAGGGAGGAAGGAAGGAAGGAAGGAAGGAAGGAAGGAAGGAAGGAAGGAAGGAAGGAAGGGTCAAACTAAGACTAAGCTGCTTCTGGCGAACCAGAGCAGCGCATGGAAACACCATTCACCTTCCCGCCAGAGTGGTACCTATCTATCTACTTGCACTTTGACGTGCTTTCGAATTGCTAAGTTGGCAGGAGCAGGGACCGAGCAACGGGAGCTCACCCCGTTGCGGGGATTCGAACCGCCAACCTTCTGATCGGCAAGCCCTAGGCACAGACCCACCTGCGTCCTCAAAATGTGTGAGAGGGGTGTAAAAAAAGAGAGGAAGGGGGTGTAAAAATAGAGAGAGAGAGGAAAAGAGAAATGGGTTATCAAAATGAAAGAGAATGGGGTTTCAAGGAGCAAGGGAATATCATAAAATGAGAGAATGGGTGTCAAAAGAGGGGGGCGGACAGAAAAGATTGCCGGCTCACCAATTCTGATCCTGAGCACCCAAGATTTAGCCCCACCTATCACTAGCACCTGCCTCAAGCAGATTACCTCTGTAGGAATGTGGTCCTCAAAAAAACAAAAAGGTTCCCACCCCTGCTTTAAGGAATAAGGAAACGGCCAGCTATGACCTTTCGGGGTACGCCAGGCCTGCATAAACCCCTTGGTGTTGGATTATTCCCCTTTCCCCCATCTAGATAATCTTTTCTCTTCCTCCTTGCTTAAAAAAACCCCAGCAAATAAACGCTACGGTTTTGTGGCACCAAAAAAAAAAAAAAAAAAAAAAAGGCTTACCATTGTTGTGTTTATTCATCTCATTGCTGTATATCTTCCTGTATGTTCGATCAGAGAATTGCAGAGATGGATGAAATGGAGACAGAAATTCACGAAGAATTCACTAGGAATGAATTAGGTCTTTTACAACCCCACATTAAAGTTCAGGGAAGCATCCTGGCAACATTAGCGTCATTTAAAAATGAAAAGAGCAAGTTCCTACCTCCAGGGTGCACAGAAGGGGTTTGGAGGGCATGGAAGCGTTTCAGAAATCAGATGTGTTTGTGAATTTGTGTGTGTGTCCTTCCATAGTAAAGGTAAAGGTACCCCTGCCCGTACGGGCCAGTCTTGACAGACTCTAGTGTTGTGCGCCCATCTCACTCAAGAGGCCGGGGGCCAGCGCTGTCCGCAGACACTTCCGGGTCACGTGGCCAGCGTGACATCACTGCTCTGGCGAGCCAGAGCCGCACACGGAAACGCCATTTACCTTCCCGCCAGTAAGCGGTCCCTATTTATCTACTTGCACCCGGGGGTGCTTTCGAACTGCTAGGTTGGCAGGCGCTGGGACCGAGCAACGGGAGCGCACCCCGCCGCGGGGATTCGAACCGCTGACCTTTCGATCGGCAAGCCCTAGGCGCTGAGGCTTTTACCCACAGCGCCACCCGCGTCCCTACTGTGTCCTTCCATATCACATGTCAAAATTCCAGGTCACCTAAAGAGGAGGACTTATATCTTCCTCACTCAGGAAGCATCTCCTCCTATTTCCAGGGATTTAAAAGGAAATCAAAACCACATTGTGAAAGTAAAATGGAAAGCAGGGACCAAAGAAATCACATACCCTTCAACTGTCCCGGAAAAATGGGGACATCCCCCCCCCCCTGTGAGAGCATGCCAGCCGTTTTAGCAGCTGCAATATCACCCCCCAAAAAGAACTTTTTCTCCCCCCCCCCTTTTTTTTTAATTTGCTTTTTATTTATTTGTTAACATTCTTATATTACATCGGTAAACATTGTCATATTACATTACAGGACTTACTATAATATAATTTCCAACATGTATACAAAAATTATATACAAATTTTATATACCTAGAAAGAAAATGAAACAAAAATAAAAAGAACAAAGAGGAAAAACAAAAACAATTCCCCCCCAAAAAAATCATATACATACCAACACACTAGACTTCCTGTCTTTCCCGTTGTATATTCCTTTTTTACAAAGGAATGTACTCTTATTATTGTATATTTCTTTACATATTATCTAATACATTCCTATATCAATATGTGCTCTTAGTCTTATTTCTCAACTCAATCTCACTCCTACGTCAATCAAATGCTAGCAGGGATGCAATCTCACACAGTGCCCCCAAACATGCCGTTTGGGGGCACCTTTCCCCAAAAAGTGCTTTATCGGGGCTGCAATCACACACAAATCATATGACTCACCCCGGGTTGTGGCCCTGGAAGATGGCGCCCTGTTTTTTTTTAGCAAGTGTCTTAAAACAAAGAAAGTTCAATCTCTGTTGGCAGAGTATTCGACAGCACTGGAGCCATAACTCCAATGGCTTAGTTTCTCATTGTCGCCAAATGAGCTGTGCCAGCAACACTCCTGCTAATGATCTCAGTGACTGAGTAGTCCCTGGAGTATCCTGCACTTAAGTTGTTCAGGGTAATAATAATAATAATAATGAGAATAATAAAAATAAGAATAATATACCCCACCCATCTAGTAGGGCGGCACCAGCCACTCTGGGCAGTTTCCAACACATAAAAACATAACATCAAAGACCAAAAGCTTCCTTATAGGGCTGCCTTCAGATGTCTTCTAAAAGTCAGATAGTTGTTTATTTCCTTAACATCTGATGGGAGGGCGTTCCACAGAGCAGGTGCCAACACCGAGAAGGCCCTCTGCCTGGTTTCCTGTAACTTCACTTCTCACAGGGAGGGAACCACCAGAAGGCCCTCGGCTCTGGACCTCAGGCAGAACAATGGGGGTGGAGACACTCCTTCGGGTATAGTGGGCCAAGGCCATTTAGGTCTTTAAAGAAGAAGAAGAAAATAAGAGTTTGGATTTGATATCCCGCTTTATCACTACCCGAAGGAGTCTCAAAGCGGCTAACATTCTCCTTTCCCTTCCTCCCCCACAACAAACACTCTGTGAGGTGAGTGAGGCTGAGAGACTTCAAAGAAATGTGACTAGCTCATGTGGAGGAGCGGGGAAGCGAACCCGGTTCACCAGATTACGAGTCCACCGCTCTTAACCAGTACACCACACTGGCTCCCAGTTTAAAGGTCAGCACCAACACTTTGAACTGTGCACGGAAATGTAAATCAAAACAAGGACCTTGAATCTGTCTCAGCAGTAGGTGGGCAGCCAGCACAGCTGTTTTAACAAGTGTCACATGTTCTCAGTCATATGCCCCCAGTTTGAAAATTCGGAGTGCTCCTGCCAGTAGACAACCCTACGCTATATGGACCTGCTATAAGGAAGGTTCTGCAGGCAGTGGAGGGTCCTCAATAATATAGCTACCACCAGAGAGAACTCTCCCCGAAGTCCATCCCTTACAACGATGCCGGACACAATGGAATGCCGTGTCCACAAAGGAATGACAACGGGATTATGATCATGAGTAATCTCTGTTGCCTAACGACACCTTACACAAATAGCAGAATTAACTAGATGAGCTTGTGGTTGTTCTGAGTATTATTGGCGTGATCTCCTGGGCCAGGAAACGATTAGGAAAGAGGCTCAGTGGTGGAATTTCACCCCTTGATCTCTTTCCTACTCTACTTGTTCTGACAGCTCCCAGCTTCTGGAATACTCAGCCACAAAGAATGCACAAAATGAATAGCCACATAAAGGGAGCAGAGTTTTGCACCCATGAGGGAACTGTCGTCGTCGTCTTCTTCTTCTTCTTCCAAATTTATAAACCAAATCACAGCCTGAAGTCATCCAAGCAGTGGGCAGCAATGCATAATATAATATCTCCCAGGCCTTTGGCTAATTATTAAACAACCTATGGACTTTTAAACTATGGTGGTTTTTGTTTGTTACTATGTTGTGCATTTTTGTCTTTTTATATTGTATGCCACCCTGTGATCCTCGAATGAAGGGTGATATAGCAAATTAATAAATAAAAATAGGAGGAGGAGGAGGAGAAGCAGAAGAAGCAGAAGCAGAAGCAGAAGAAGAAGAAGAAGAAGAAGAAGAAGAAGAAGAAGAAGAAGAAGAAGAAGAAGAAGAAGAAGAGTTGTTTGGATTTGATATCCTGCTTTATCACTACCCAAAGTGTGACTAGTCCAAGGTCACCCAGCAGCTGCATGTGGAGGAGCAGAGACGCGAACCCAGTTCACCAGATTACGAGTCTACCACTCTTAACCACTACACCACAAAACACCCTCTGCCCCTGACCTGTGCCAGCTGGTCATTATAGGAACAACTGTTTAGAATCAGTGCCTGAGTTTTGATTTTGATTTTCCTTTCCTCTCCTTCTCCCTTTTTCTTTTAGTGTTGTGTTTTTTTAGATTGTAAGCCTATGGATAGGGGCTATCTTGTTTGATCGCACCAAACGTTCTAGATAAATTAAACCAATAAATAAAACACAAAAAGTACAAGTTCTAAAAATGTACAAACACAATAAAACAATTTCTTTCTTTCTTTTTTAATAAATTTTTATTCATTACAATAAAACAATTTCTACACATTCTAAAACTCAAATTAGATATAGTATGGAATCTGACATCTTCATGAATACTTTCACAAGGATGGAGGGTTTGCATTTTCTTCACTGGTGATCAATTCACAAAAGAGGATACGTTTTTTGAAAGATTTCATTGAAGTAAATAAAACAAATGGCTCCAATAAAAATAATAGAAGTACGAAAAAGCACAGTATATCCAAGGGAGACTTAATATTAGGTTGGTAAAGTATTTTAAAACCATTAGGAAAACAGAATCTCATTCTACTATGGAGAAGAAGTCCTGTGCGTCTGTACTTGTTGTATAGAGAGTAAAACCTCACCAAACAGGATAGAATTTTCGAGCATCTTCCAAGCCTTTGGCACCACCTAATTTATGAGTTATTTTTTTCAGCTAATTCTAAACTCCAAAAGATTTTTTATATCCAAGTGAAAGTTGCAAGGTTTTCCATTTGGGGCAACTGAGGTTCTCACAGGTGCCAACATCCTGATCAAGAGTATCTGAGAGCTGGAACCTTTCAAGGGGTCATCAATTTGGGTTTTTCGCAGATGGATGTTTGCTCTGATTGAGCGCTAAAGAGCAGGCTTTCACAGTGGAAGCTCCAGAGGGGAAGAAAGGGTGCTCAGGCTTTGAGCTTTAGCTTGAAGACCATGCCTGAAAAGAGCAGAGGAAAGGTAAATGGGAAAGATAAGCCCTTGGTAAACGAATCAGCAGTGAACTTGGAAGGGATCTTTGAGTGTGTTTTTTGAGATACATCAAAACCCAAATATGACACCATTGTTCATTAAAGGTAAAGGGACCCCTGACCATTAGGTCCAGTCATGGACAACTCTGGGGTTGCGGCGCTCATCTCACTTTACTGGCCGAGGGAGCCGGCGTGCAGCTTCCGGGTCGTGTGGCCAGCATGACTAAGCCGCTTCTGGCGAACCAGAGCAGTCCATGGAAACGCCGTGTGCTTTCCCGCCAGAGCGGTACCTATTTATCTACTTGCACTTTGACGTGCTTTCAAATTGCTAGGTTGGCAGGAGCAGGGACCAAACAACGGGAGCTCACCCCGTTGCGGGGATTTGAACCACTGACCTTCTGATCGGCAAGTCCTAGATTCTGTGGGTTAACCCACAGCGCCACCCGCATCCGTCATTGTTCATTACAAACACACAAAAGGACAAACTTGGGTTTCCAGCAGTTTTTGGACTACAACTCCCATCATCCCTAGCTAGGACCAGTGCTTAGGGATGATGGGAATTGAAGTCCAAGCTTTCCCAAACTTTGGGAAATACTGCTAACCCAACATTAAAGTAAAGCAGTTCAGTTATCTTGTAATATTGGCCTAAAAGAAAAAAAGTATAAGTTTACTTGTGTGTATATATCCTCTACAATTATTATCAAAGGAAGTGGGTCAGGGAAAAGAAAAGATCTCTCAGTATACCTGAAGGTGCATCTCCACCCTCTTCGTTCTGCCGAGACACTGAGGTCCAGCGCTGAGGGCCTTCTGGCGGTTCCCTTGCTGCGAGAAGTGAGGTTACAGGGAACCAGGCAGAGGGCCTTCTCAGTGCTGGCACCCGCCCTGTGGAACACCCTCCCATCAGATGTCAAAGAGAGAAACAACTATCTGACTTTTAGAAGACATCTGAAGGCAGCCCTGTTTAGGGAAGTTTTTAATGTTTGATGTTTTATTCTGTTTTTAATCTGTTGGGAGCCGCCCATAGTGGCTGGGGAAACCCAGCTGGATGGGCGGGGTATAAATAATAATATTATTATTATTACTCTCAAAATTGTTCTACAATGGTACAACCTTTTCTACGGGTGTACAGTTAATATTCCATGAACGACTAGGAAAGCCTCCTTAAACAAAAGCATCTTCAATGGGCACATAAACATCAGAACATGGGGTACGTGCCTCATCCCGGCTGATAATTTATTCCAGACAATTTATTCCTGGCGATTCAACACTAAAAGCCTTGTTTTCAGTTAGAACTAGCCCTGTTTTCAGCCAGGACTAAGAACACCTCTGGTGCATGTGTCTCCTTTAAGGAGCACCGTTCCCAGGGAGAGGCAGTACCTGTTTTGAGTGTTTGCGCACAGACCACATTCCCATCAGATATCATCGCAGGACGGGTTCAAATCCTGCCAAGGGGTGAAGCAGAAGGACAGATCTTGGTAGCTTTTGTTCAGTTGAGGGAAAACAAAAGAGGAGGAAGAAGACATTTATTGACTGACGCGGCATCCACCATTAATTAATTGGAAAGATGAAAGGGCAATGGAACTCCTTCCCATTTCCATTGTTTATCCTCTTTGGAGGTGACTGGGCAGAATTCCATCCCAGACACCTCACCCTCCCTGATTGACTGATCTGTCCTTCTTGGCTCCAAAGGTAACAATAATGACTCAGAACCCATTTATTAAAATACAATAAATCTCATTTTATCTCTCTCCAGGTGATCATGACAACATTGCATTCCGCCAAAATGTTAACAGCTCACGATGAGATCAAGAACTGGGAATTCTGGAAAGATCTTTTTAAACGTGGCATCCGTGCCTCAGCCCAGTATACCTGAAGGAGCGTCTCCACCCCCATCTTTCTGCCCAGACACTGAGGTCCAGCGCCGAGGGCCTTCTGGCGGTTCCCTCATTGCGAGAAGCCAAGTTACAGGGAACCAGGCAGAGGGCCTTCTCGGTGGTGGCGCCCGCCCTGTGGAACGCCCTCCCATCAGATGTCAAAGAGATAAACAACTGCCTGACATTCAGAAGACATCTTAAGGCAGCCCTGTTCAGGGAAGTTTTTAATGTGTGACATTTTAGAGTGGCTGGGGAAACCCAGCCAGATGGGTGGGGTACAAACAATAAATTATTATTATTATTATTATTATTATTATTATTATTATTATTATTGACACCATGAACCCCATGACGTGCCGTCCAGTGCCATCCCTATGGGTGCCGCTCACCTCGGGGGCCTGGCGCCCATAGGGACAAGACGGAGCGTGTGACAACCATACAGGACAAGATGGGGTGCATGGTAGCCATAGAGACAGGGTGCACAGTGGGGCCTCAGCTGCCCTACAGCTGGGGGGAGGCAGCAGGCGGACAGCGTGGAGCCTGCGGGCACCAAGACGTGTGGCTCGTGAGCGCTGCAGGCCCCACAGTGACAAGTGCTGCCCGCCATTTTGTCACACACACCCCGTCAGGGTGGCACCTGGGGCAAACCGCACCCCCCTCACCCCCCTTCATAGGCCCCTGCCTGGCACCCCTTTCGGTCCCACACTTTCCCTCCCTCTTCCTGAAACTATACTCTGTCACTCAGTCTGACAGCCTCTTTTACGTGGCAAGTTCTTGCCCTCCCCAGTGGAAATAATGACACATGACACAATTATTAAGGTTAATGGGTGAAATAAGGCCACAACTTTATAGGTTACAGGTGAAGAGCGGTATTGGCTTAGGCATTGGTCCTGACTGACTATATCCGACTTCAGCCCGTCCACCTGAAGTCCGGGAAGAGTTAACCACCAGTAGGGGGAGTCCTGATGATGCACATCAACTAGGAACTCCCCTGGGGTCACCAATAGTGGGCGTGCCTTAGGCCCTCACCCCCATAGGCTTTGGACAAGGCCACGCCCCCTGGAATCCTTTATCGGACTACCCTTCAATATGCGGGGCAGGTGATGGCGATACCTCCCCTCTTCCATCTACAGAACAATACCAGTGCCTAACCGCCAATACCAAGAAAGTTGTGGTGATTTGCTACGAAGTAGGCGAAAACCAGTGGGACGCAGGTGGCACTGTGGGTAAAAGCCTCAGTGCCTAGGGCTTGCCGATCGAAAGGTCGGCGGTTCGAATCCCCGTGGCGGGGTGCGCTCCCGTTGCTCGGTCCCAGCGCCTGCCAACCTAGTAGTTCGAAAGCACCCCCGGGTGCAAGTAGATAAATAGGGACCGCTTTCTAGCGGGAAGGTAAACAGCGTTTCCGTGTGCGGCTCTGGCTCGCCAGAGCAGCGATGTCACGCTGGCCACGTGACCCGGAAGTGTCTTCGGACAGCGCTGGCCCCTGGCCTCTTGAGTGAGATGGGTGCACAACCCCAGAGTCTGGCAAGACTGGCCCGTACGGGCAGGGGTACCTTTACCTTTACCTTTAGGTGAAAACCAAGTGGCTGGAGCCAATTTGCCAAGTGGAAAAATTCCTACCAGGCCCCTCAACGCTGACCAACCAAGGTCCATAGCAAGGTCAAGGACGAAAACCTTGCAGGGTGGGAGGGTGGGAAAAGCAGGAACAGCTGATGAGCGGCAAAGAGGGAGATCCCCGGCTGCACCCTGCCTTAAATAGGGCAGGCTATGCCCCCAGAGCCAGCCGATTGGCTGGCCAGGGGGTGACACTGCCGGGAATCCCCCCAATCAGTGAGGGCTGGGCTCCAGCCACCATGCATGTGGTGGGGCCGTACTGCCCACAACCCCACCTCCTCTGTAGTACGGAAGTGGCTTTCTTTCCCTCCTTCCTGATGTCCCCTCTGGCTCTCATTCTGACATTCCCAGCTCTAGGGATTGAACTATCTGCATGCTCCACCCCTGAGCTACAGCCCTTCCCCTGTATTTTGCTTCTGGAGTAGAGGCCAACTCTCTTTCTTAGATCTGGATGGACCTGGGTTCTCCCCTGGTAGACCTCCATCCACACGTTGTGACCAGTGGTCTTCAGCTGCTAGTGGATCACAGCCTGGTCCAACATGGGTCACAACAGGAACACGGCTGCCATGTTGATATATGGTGGAAGATGAAAAAATGGGTCCCCAGATGGGTTAAAAGTGGGTCTGAAGAGGTTGAATATGCCTGTTCTGAACTTTTGAGCTTGTGATCAGTACCAAGGAATGGTTTGGCAGTTCAAAGAGCATCCCAAGGAATAGGGTGGTTTTCCATACTGTGTGACTCAGGGCCTAAAGAATGGATGTGAGGACAGCAGCAGAAGTGAGGATTCATCCATCCATTCATCCATCTATCCATATTTAGTTCCTTAAAATAAACAATTTATCCCCGTTCTTTGTTTTCCCACTTCCATGTGGGTCCAGCCAGCTTCACGTGACCCAGCCTTCTCATTTCCAAAGTCCTTCCGCTCATGTTAGGAGGATTCCATTCAACCTAATGAGGGCTGTCAGCAATTTGGAGATGACTAGGTGGGGCAAGCTTTGGGTGCTCTTAACAAGCTTCCCATCCCTCGGGGCACCATCTTTCCGGGATCTTGCCTCTTGGAAGTCATATAAAAGAGGCGGCCGGCTCGGTGTGTCCACCAAACTCAACTTGGACTCTTGGATCATCCTGCTCTTGTCATCTACCGTGGTGAGTATCTTGGGATCTCTCTTGTTCTCATGGAAGAGCCCGTCTCTCTTGAGCTCTTGACAAACGATTTTAGGCTACAGCCAGGCTGCTTGCTTATTACAGCATTCTTTTGGTTATTGGGTTTTATTCCCCACTTGGAGGAAAAATTAGTAGTACCAAAGGTAGCAATTTCCGCCAATGGCTTCGGGGATGGTTTACGACAGCCAATGAGATTTTGGCCATTCTGTTCAAGGTGCTGCCTTTGGGGGACTTCCCTGCCTTCATTTCAGAGGAGGCAATTTCTTAAAATAAATGAGTGGCAACAGAGGAGAATTACAGAGGAGTGAAGAAGTGCCAGGAGGGCGAGAGAGCCAAGACGTAAGGAAGACGTAAGGAAGGAGATCAGAGAAGAAGAGAGGTAGAAGGAGAATGCCTGATGGTGGCGATACCATCAGCAGCTCTCTCTTCAGTGGAGGTGTAAGTGGCTTCTCTTAAACATGGGATTAGCAGCCGACACCTTGGTGGCATGGTAAAAAATAGGAATAATAATAGGGAGTAGGAGCAGGAAGGTGGAATAATGGGTTCTAAATTACAATAGGCAGTAAGAGACCTTCAGAGAACATTCTTTACTGCAGGGATGCAGAAGCTCCAGAAGGTCCTGCTGGACTATAATTCCCATCATCCCTGACCATTGACCATGCCAATGAGGGCTGGTTGGAGTTGGACGCCAAGAACATGGTTCAACTACAACTCCCATCATCCCTGACCATTGACCATGCCAACTAGGGCTGATTGGAGTTGGACGCCAAGAACATGGTTCAACTACAACTCCCATCATCCCTGACTACTGGCCATGCCAACTGGGGCTGATGGGAGACTTGGCCCAACAACAGTCATTCCTCATGCAAATTACTTACCAGTTTGGGCCACCCCAATTTTTGATCTTCGTTGGAGAAGTAGTATCATAGAATCATAGAATTGTTGAGTTAGAAGGGACCCCCAGTGGGGTGGGGGTCATCCAATCCACCACAATGCAGGGATGTCGGCTAAAAATCTGCAAGGAAGGAGAGTTCAGAACCTCATGGAGGAGACCATTTCAGTGCCAAACAGCTCTTGCTGTCAGAAAGTTCTTCCTGTTGCTTCACTGTGCTGTTGCTTCAATTCTTGTTAGCATTTGTTTGTCCATTCAAATAGACGTTTGCAGCTGTCCCAAGTGCTTAATTCTATTATTTATTCATTCACTCATTCAAATAGATTATATATGGTGCTCTTCCAACTGCTCAGGGATGCGGGTAGCGCTGTGGTCTAAACCACAGAGCCTAGGGCTTGCCGATCGGAAGGTCGGTGGTTCGAATCCCCACAATGAGGTGAGTTCCTGTTGCTCAGTCCCTGCTCCTGCCCACCTAGCAGTTCGAAAGCACGTCAAAGTGCAAGTAGATAAATAGGTACCGCTCTGGCGGGAAGGTAAATGGCGTTTCCATGCGCTGCTCTGGTTTCGCCAGAAGCGGCTTAGTCCTGCTGGCCACATGACCCAGAAAAAAAGTCTGCAGACAAACATTGGCTCCCTCAGCCTATAGAGCGAGATGAGCACCGCAACCTCAGAGTCGACCGCGACTGGACCTAATGGTCAGGGGTACCTTTACCTTTACTTCCAACTGCTCAAAGCTCAATTAAAAAAAAATAATACAGAAAACAACAACCCACCATCAACAAATCTTAGCGCTCAAACCCAACAGGTTCAGAAATACGGTTGGTGGCTTCTCCTCTTGTTGAAGTTCACCAAGTGGAGGCCAGGATGCCTTTATACCAACTCAGACTGCAGATAGCATCTCATCTGAATGAATCCTCCATACAAAACTGTCCGTTAGCTGTCCGCGGCCATCTCTACTATAAGGCAGAGTGGGGCAGATGCCTTGGACAAATGTTGTGATGAGGTCGTGGCAGAAGCTTAGATAGAACAGTGAACAAGCAGCAACAACAGTGTGGGAGAGAGCAAAGCTGTGTGTGTCACACGGCCTGGCCTGAACCCTGTAACTTAAGCTGTTTCCAGTGGAAGACACCACCCCTATCCACCATATTGCAATATGGCCAACCCATACAGAAAGGAGGAGTGTCAGGGGGAGCTTCTTCCAAAGCATGCTGGTTGTCTATGAGAATGTTTCAAAGATGAATTGAAAGGGAAGGAGCTTTATCAGAGAGTGTAGGTTTCTGATTACCAGTTGCTGAGAACCTCAGGGCTGTTACATTCTCGTTCTGGTTGCCTTGGGCATCTGTTTGGCCACTGTGAAAACAGGGTGCTGGCCCACATCCAGCAGACACTTTTCATGTGACCATAATTCAGTGGTGGAACATCTGAATGGAGCAAGCTCTTTTTCTCCTGCTCTGGAGGGGAGGACGTGAGCCAATGGCTTCAAGTTATGAGAAAGGAGATACCAACTAAACTTTCTCTCAACGGACTCTCTCGGGATGTTGTGGACTCTCCTTCCTTGCAGGTTTTGAAGCAGAGGTTGGGTGGCCATCTGCCATGGATGCTTGAGCTGAGATTCCTGTATTGCAGGGGGTGGGACTAGATGGGACCCCAACTCTACAAACTCTACAACTCTGTGAATTACATGCTTAAGGTCCCAGATCCGATCCTCAGCATCTCCAAGTAAGACTAGAAGAGACCCCCTGCTTGAAATCCTGGAGATCCACTGCCCATCAGTATAGATGATTGGATCAGTGGATCTAGTGCACTTTCTGATGCTCCTATGTTGACAGCAGAGGCAAAACAGGGAGCTGTCTACTACCAAGCCCAACTATTGGTCCATGCAGTTCAGAATAGTCTACTGCAACCTTTCTCAACATGTGGATCCCCAGATGTTGTTGAACTACATCTCCCATCACCCCTTGCTAGCAAGACCAGAGCTCAGGGATGAGGGGAGTGGTAGTCCAACATCTGGGGACCCACAGGTTGAGAACCGCTGGTCTACTGTGACCAGCAGAGGCTCTCTGGGGTCTCGGAGAGACAGAGAAGTCTTTATTGTCATCAGCTGTTTGAACTTTTCAGTTGGAGGTGCCATTGAATTGGGGACCATTGGGGGGGAAATGCGCTCCGCTAGTAAGCTACAGGTTACAAAGGTACACAGAAGCTGATTTATGCCAAGTCAGACAGGTGGTCCATCTAGCTCCGTACTGTCCACACCAACTGGAAAGAGAGCCAGTGTGGTGTAGTGGTTAAGAGCAGTAGTCTTGCAATCTGGGGAACCAGGTTCGTGTCTCCGCTCCTCCACATGCAGCTGCTGGGTGACCTTGGGCCAGTCACACTTCTCTGAAGTCTCTCAGCCCCACTCACCTCACAGAGTGTTTGTTGTGGGGGAGGAAGGGAAAGAAGAATGTTAGCCGCTTTGAGACTCCTTAGGGTAGTGATAAAGCGGGATATCAAATCCAAACTCAAATCCAAACTGGCAGCAACACTCCAAGATTTCAGGCAAGGATCCCTCCCCCCAGCCCTACCTAGAGATGTGCAGAGACTAAAAATGGTACCTTCTGCAAGAGAAGCTGGTGTTCTGCCTCTGAGCAATGGCACTTCCACATGCAAGGCGCATCCCAGGCTTGTGCTAACACGCACACGGAATATATATCCATCAGCAATGAATTGTGGAATTTTGCAAGGCTGCGCTGCAGCCGTTCAAAATTCTGGGACAACAGAAGCTGAACGCCCTGTTAAAATTATGCAAATTAAACACGCACTCATAAAATTTTCCTCATCTGCATAATGTACTCTGTATCTGCTGATGATTCGTCTTGCAGGATTAGGCAAATTCACAGAGCCATAAGGCTGACAATATCTGCTAGACGGAAGGGCTGCGTTCTCCCTCCGGCCGGAGGCAGGATGTTGCTGGACACCAGTTGTAGGGAATCACAAACAGGGGGAGAGAGTTGCTCTTTTGCACTCAGGTCCTGCTTGTGGCATCTGAGTGGCCACAGTGAGAACAGGATATGGTAGACTATTTATGGACCTTAAATAGCAATACCCTAGAGGTCCCGGGCCCTAAGGAAGTCAGATTAGCCTCAACCAAAGCCAGGGCCTTTTCAGTACTGGCCTCGACTTGGTGGAACGCTCTGTCTCATGAGACCAGGGCCCTGCAGGATCTGATTTCTTTCTGCAGGGCCTGTAAGACAGAGCTGTTACGCCTGGCCTTTGTCTTGGAATCAACTTGATCCCCTGCCCCTCTTTCCTTTTCCCTTTCTCCTTCTGTGATGGAACTCCTATTTGGGGACTTCCCTGGCTTTTTTCTGGCCCATGTAGGACCAGTCTGAATAGCTAGCCTTGGTGAAGATTTGACGTTTTCATCCCCAAATTTTTTTGATTGGTCTGATCCAGCAGCCAGGTTCCTCTGATGTTCCTCTGAGTGAGAGAAGGGCAAGGAGGATGGAGGGGACCTGAAGACCCATTCCCTTGCCCACTGGCAATCTTTTGCAGCCACCATGACGGCTTCTGTCATTTCAGCCCCCTTGGCCCATGCACTTTCAAGCACAACATGGGAACCATAAAGGCAGAGGAGATGAAAATGGCATTCTGAGAGAGAGGAAGTCCATGGCTGATGTCACATCCTGCAGGGTTTCTGTGTTCCAGTGGAATCGCAGTATATGGGCAGATGTTGCCAGGCTGTACCTCCGATCACGTATGGTCATTGGCCATTTTGGCTGGGGCTGATGGGAGTTGCAGCCCAACAATATTTTTAGGGCCACAGGTGGAGGTCCATCTCAAGTCTCATATGAGCTACATTGACTTAACTTTGTTGTTGTTTAGTCGTTTAGTCGTGTCCACCTCTTCATGACCCCCTGGACCAGAGCACGCCGGCCCTCCTGTCTTCCACTGCCTCCCACAGTTTGGCCAAACTCATGCTGGTCTCTTCGAGAACACTGTCCCACCATCTCGTCCTCCGCCCTCCCCTTCTCCTTGTGCCCTCAATCTTTCCCAGCATCAGGGTCTTTTCCAGGGAGTCTTCTCTTCTCATGAGCTGGCCAAAGTCTTGGAGCCTCAGCTTCAGGCTCTGTCCTTCCAGTGAACACTCAGGGCTGATTTCCTTCAGAATGGAGAGGTTGGATCTTCTTGCAGTCCATGGGACTCTCAAGAGTCTCCTCCAACACTTAACTAGAGCCTCTCATTATTATTATTTTGCAAAGGGACTTGAGGAGGTGCCATAATCTCCTTTGAGACAACGCAGCATTTAGTTAAGGTCACCTTGAGCAAACTGGTTTGTGTGCATCAGAGTGGCCCCAACCCCCATCCATTTACAAATGAGGTTGTGATACACCCAGACTGTGTTGAACAACATCTATGGACACCCACTTGCGGCCGAAAGGCATCTCCCATACCCTTTAAGAGCTATGGGGCAACTTTCAAGGAACAACTGGCAATGTACTCAGCATTCGTAAGAACTTGTTAGAGGCAGCTGTTCAGCCCTAGACACTATAATTAACAGTTGCTCTGCTGCTGCTGCTTATGATTTACATAGCTAAGGGCCCATCTCTATGATGTGTCATTTTCTTCCCCCACAATAACCTCTGATGTCTCCACTATCACAACACTCTTCCCAAACTCTGTGCTCCTGGCTGGAACCATTGGCTCACCTCCTTCGGTGTCGTCGTGTGTCTTTACAAGCAAAGGGGTCCAGATCCCTGTCATTGGCTAAGCAGCTGTGATGTCACAGCAGGATCGAGTTCAACACTGCTAAGGGAGAACTGGACAAGAACTGCGGGGAACTATTGAATCAGAGAGCTTAATAATAAATAATATAATAAATTTTTATTTATACCCCGCCCTTCCCAGTTCAGGAAACTGGGCTCAGGGCTGCTAACAACAAATTTAAAACAATTGATGCTACAAAAAAACCAGCATAAAATACGGTATAAAGCGTAAATAATAATAACATCAAAAATCAAAAATCAATTTAGGGGGGAAATCCATCCCATAAACATTAGATGATCACCAGGGCTAGCTGGCTAAATTAGTACTATTTGGGCCAGTGAAGAGACCAGGGGAGAATTAGCTGTGGGATCCCAGAGCGGGTAATCTTCATAAAAAGGGGAGGAGAGGAAGGGGAATACAAGATCAGGCTAAGTTCAAATTGAAAGCCAGGTGGAATAGCTCTGTCTTACAGGCCCTGCAGAAGGAAGTTAAATCCTGCAGGGCCCTGGTCTCCTGGGACAGAGCATTCCACCAGGTCGGAGCCACCACTGAGAAGGCCCTGGCCCTGGTGGAGGATAATCTAACTTGCAGTCTTTATATCAGGGATGTGGGATCTGTGGCCCTCAAAATATTCTTCAACTATACCTTCTACCAGCCAATGTTCTTGGAGTCTAAACCCTACCATCCCCTGTTGGCACGGCCAATGGTCAGGGACGATGGGAGCTATCATTGAGTAGCATCTGGAGGGCCACAGGCTCCACATCCACTAGGTTCTTCCTATTCTCTTATGGAACCTCCAGCTCCAGAGGCAGTCTACCTAGATTTTACAGGTTCTGGTGGGATTTGGACACTGTGACACCAGGAAGCTGGACTAGGTAGGCCTCTGGCCTGATTCAGCAGGTTCCTCTTTTGTTCTTATGATTTATTTCTCTTCCAGAACCTAAAACCTTCCCAACAAGATGTCCTACCAGTGTAAGCAACCCTGCCTGCCTCCTCCTTCTTGCGTGAAGACCAAGAGTGCCACCGTGTGTGCAACTCCTGGAGGCACCGTCTGTGTGACCCCATCTCAGTCATCGTGCGCAGATGCATGCACTCCTAAATGTGCCACCGTGTGTGCCACTCCTGGAGGCTCCATCTGCGTCACTCCACAGCAGCCCCAGTGCGCCACCGTCTGCCAGGGTCCTTGCGGCTCCATCTCTGTGACCCCCCTGCAGAACCAGGGGCCAACCGTATGCGCCACCCCCGGTGGGTCCATCTGCGTGTCACAAGGCCAGGGTCAATGCTCGACCGTCTGCCAGGGCCCATGCGGCTCCGTCTGTGTGACACCGCAGCAGCCCCAGTGCGCCACCGTCTGCCAGGGTCCCTGCGGCTCCGTCTGTGTGACCCCACAGCAAAGCTCCGGCTCATGCGCCACGGTGTGCACCAGCTCTGGCGGCTCTGTATGCGTGGCCCCGAGCAAGGGTCAGTGTGCTTCTGTGTGCCAGGATCCCTGCGGGGCTGTTTGCGTGGCGCCCATCCCAGCCCCAACTGGGGGCACATGCGCCACCGTCTGCCAGGACGCCTGTGGAAATGTGAGCGTCACTCCCTGTGCTACTAAGTGCGCTGACCCCTGTTGTGGGGTGAAGACATGTGCCACAAAGTGCGGGAACCCCTGCGTCACCGTGTGCTCTGACCAAACCTGTGTGAAGGCTTGTCCTTCCATCAACATGGGGCAATGCAACGTCAAGAAATGCTAAGCGGCCACAAGGTCAGATCCTGATTTGAATCCCCGCAGTCCAGCTTCTGCAGAGCTTCCTTCTGAGAGTGGATGACACCTCCTTCCTCAAGTCTTCCTTGGTCCATGTTCTCTTCTCTCCTCTTCTCTAGATGCCCTGAATCTCGATGTACAAGTAACGATCTTCCCCAAGATATCACATCTGGCTTGGAGAAAGAGCGAGGGGCTATGAATATTCTTTGGTGGTGGGAAACACTCACACCCCGCATTGCCTTCCCAGAACTTCCATGTTAGATAGACAGCAATAAAGAGCAAATATAACGACATCTACGTTGTTGCGTTCTGATATTCTTCATTGCTTCAAGAGCTTTTATTTTTATAACCCACCTGTGGAGATCACACAGGGTCCCCGGACGTTTAACAGTCTAGTGATCCCTGTGCCACCACTGCGCTTGCTTCCCCGCTGCCACCAACCCGTTACTCTCGGGTAAAACACTGAGTCCAGAGACAGTTGTTACAAGTGAACCAAAAAAACCAAGTTTATTTTACAAACGTTAACAAGTTTATGGTTTCTCAGATAATATTCCCGTCAGTATTTTAACTTGAGTTTCTTTACCGGCCCATACCTTCCTAATACCTTCTGACTGATTATCTCAACTGTTTGACTGCCTCCTCTTAACAATCTCTCTCACTCCAGACTAGCCCAACCCACAGACTTTTCTTCCCTGCCTCTTCCAGACCTCCGACTGTCTTCTCAACCACCCTAACTCGGCCCCTTGGGTTCCCGTTGGTTAGTCATTTTACAATTAGTTAACCCTTTCCTTATGAACCCAGTATGATGTCACACACCTAGGTGGGCAAACGCCACGCCACCTTTTCTCCAAGGAGTTCAAGACGGCATGCCTGGTTCTTCCTCTCTTCCATTTCATCCTCACAACAGCCCTGTGAGGTAGGTTCGGGTGAGAGGCAGTGACTGGCCCAAGGTCAGGGAGCTGACAAGGAGAGCAGGTCCTTCATAGGTCAGAGAAAGAGAGTGAAACACTTGGCTAGCTTACAGTTACCATATTTTTCGCTCTATAAGACGCACTACCCGTGTATAGAACGACCCCCAATTTTAAACCTAATTTTTTGGTTAAAAAACCCCTAGTCTTATACACGGGAAAATATGGAAAATAAAATCTTACTGGCTAGTGATTTAAATTGTGATTTAAATCAAATCCACCCTGTCCTCACATTTTATTTATTTCTGCACTTATTTGATATCCAGCTCTTCTTGTCTTCCTCCAAGGAGCTCAAGGCAGCAGATATACCGTATTTTTCACTCTATAAGACGCACCAGACCACAAGACGCACCTAGTTTTTGGAGGAGGAAAACAAGAAGAAAAAAATGTTCTGAATCTCAGAAGCCAGAACAGCAAGAGGGATCGCTGTGCAGTGAAAGCAGCAATCCCTCTTGCTGTTCTGGCTTCTGGGATAGCTGCGCAGCCTGCATTCGCTCCTTAAGACGCACAGACATTTCCCCTTACTTTTTAGGAGGGAAAAAGTGAGTCTTATAGAGCAAAAAATATGGGAGTTAACACATGGAGACTGCTAGGGGTTGCCCTTGTCTAGATGAAGCAGTTGCCCTCCATGGCTTGTAATTCCCCTTCACTCCCTACCCCTCTTTTTCAGGTTCCTCCCTCTGTCTATCGTGAGCTTCAAGGGATCCTCTCTGCTCAGCAACATGCAATAGACGCCCCGTTCTGGGAAGTAGTGGCCTTGCATGCTGTCAGCGGAGAAGCTGTCAGATGGGGGGGGGTCTGTGAGAGAGCTTCCAAGTCTAACTCCTGTCCCTGCCCTGTCCTGGGGCACCTGTTGCCTCCTCTTCATCATCCTTCAAGCTCCTGGCCTCCAGTACTTCTCAGCTTGTCCCCTCCTCTGGGGTGTGGCCGGTTTCCCACCCCCAGGAGCCAGCATCCCAGTCCTCTCCCTCTTAGTTTTCCCAGGGGAGAGGGGCTCCCAGGGATCAGGTGGCTTCCACCACTCCTTCTCATCCAGCCAATCCCTGACACCCAAGATGGTTGAATCCTGTGTTTGCTTGTTGCATTTATACCCCCCACCTTTCTCTCTAAGGAGCTGAAGATGATGATGATGATGATGATGATGATGATGATGATGATGATAATAATAATAATAATAATAATAATAATAATAATAATAATAATAATAATAATTTATACCCCGACCTCCCCAGCCAAGACCAGGCTCAGGACGGCTAACACCAAATATAAAAACAATTGATTAGAATACAGCTTAAAAAACAAGATTAAAATACAACATTAAAATGCAGCCTCATTTCAGCAGAAACTCAAAAACTTTTTTGGGGATGGAAACATCAAGTCTTCACCAAGGCCAACTATCCAGACTGGTCCTACGTGGGCCAGAAAAAAGCCAGGGAAGTCCCCAAATAGGAGTTCCATCACAGAAGGAGAAATGAAAAAGGAAAGAGGGGAAGGGGATCAAGTTGATTCCAAGCCAAAGGCCAGGCGGAACAACTCTGTCTTACAGGCCCTGTGGAAAGAAATCAGATCCCGCAGGGCCCTGGTCTCATGAGACAGAGCGTTCCACCAGGCCGGAGCCAGTGTAGAAAAGGCCCTGCCTCTGGATGAGGCTAATCTGGCCTCCTTAGGGCCTGGGACCTCTAGGATGTTGCTATTTGTGGACCTTAAGGTCCTCCTAAGGTCTAACCTAAGCACCTTGTGGCTCAGGACCTCCAAGCTGTTGTCATTTGTGGACCTTAAGGTCCTCCACAGGGCATACCAGGAGAGGCGGTCCCGTAGGTACGAGGGTCCTAGGCCATGAAGGGCTTTAAAAGTCAAAACTAGCACCTTAAATCTGACCCTGTATTCCACGGGAGCCACTGCAGCTGGAAAAGCACTGGGTGAATATGCTGCCATGGCAGAGACCCCGTGAGGAGCCTCGCTGCAGCATTCTGCACCCATGTACCCAAGGTTCTCCCCACAGGCTAAAAGAGGCAGGGACTGGCCCAAGGCCACATTCAGGAAGCTTCATGGCTGAGTCCAGGACCAACCACTACAACACTCTGGATCTTGATGCATGGACAGTGGCGTAGCAAGGGTGGGGCCTCCGCGGCGGTTGCCCTGGGCACAAAATTCTTCGGGGGCCAAAAATTGAAAAGAAAAAGCAGTAATAGTAAATTAAAAAACAGGGCACCCTCCCCCTCAGACAGAAAATCTCCCAATGTTTGCGCAGGCGGACTTGGGAGTGGATTTTGGCAACGGTCGGTTGCTAAGGTGCCCTCTGCATGGGTTTTAGAAAAATACCTGCTTCCACCCAATCCCCTGTCCCACTCTCCACTATATTTGACACTCAGAGGGCTCCAGGTCTGCCACTCAGGTAGGTCACTGAGCTATTGCCCCTTCATTCCAGCTTATCGGCAGACTGGGCAGAAGATACTTGCCTTGCCCGGGGCACTAGCAACCAACGCTATGCCACTGTGCCTGGGGGTCTGCTTAAATTTTCGGGGCAAACTAAAGCACTGCATGTTATATCCAATGATAGTCTAATGCTAGACTGGTTGAAGTCAATAGACGTTATTAAGTTAGGTTCATTCATTTCAATGGGTCTGCTTTGAGTAAAAATCATTTGGAGACAACCCTCAATGGGTTGGGACCCATTAGTTTCTCACCCTCCAAAGAGTAGTGCCTGTGGATTTTACTTCATTCTACAAATGCTACAAGAAGGGACGCGGGTGGTGCTGTGGGTTAAACCACAGAGCCTAGGACTTGCTGATCAGAAGGTTGGCAGTTCGAATCCCCGTGATGGGGTAAGTACCCGTGGCTCGGTCCCTGTTTCTGCCGACCTAGCAGTTCGAAAGCACACCAGTGCAAGTAGATAAATAGGTACCGCTCCAGTGGGAAGGTAAATGGCGTTTCTGTGCGCTGCTCTGGTTCGCCAGAAGCGGCTTGGTCATGCTGGCCACATGACCCAGAAGCTGTATGCCAGCTCCCTCGGCCAATAAAGTGAGATGAGCGCTGCAACCCCAGAGTCGGTCACGACTGGACCTAATCGTCAGGGGTCCCTTTACCTTTACTTACAAGAAGACGAAGAAGAAGAGTTTGGATTTGATATCCCGCCTTTCACTTCCCTTCAGGAGTCTCAAAGTGGTTAACAGTCTCCTTTCCCTTCCTGCCCCACAACAAATACTCTGTGAGGTGAGTGGGGCTGAGAGACTTCAAAGAAGTGTGACTAGCCCAAGGTCACCCAGCAGCTGCATGTGGAGGAGAGGGGACACAAAGCCGGTTCCCCAGATTACGAGTCCACCGCTCTTAACCACTACACCACACCGGCTCCCTTACAAATGCTACAAATGCTAGAAATTTACTATGGTGAATATATTTTATCCAACCCAGCATCTATAGCAGGGTGGCTCAATGCACAGCCTAAGGGCAACATTTTTAAACGGCCCTCGGTCACATTTGATACCCCCCCCCCAGCTGCCTTCCGAAAGTCAGAGAGGAAGTGAGACCCTGGGCTTTGGGAAGAAGGCACAAGGGCTCTGACAGGCTCCTAGAGTCCTCCTGACTCCTTCTCAAAGCCTAGCTACTGCTTGTTCAGCTTTAGAATGGAGTAGCGGGGCTCTAGGACCCTGACAGAGCCTTGTGCCCCCTTCCCAAAACCCAACGCCTTGCTTAGCTGGCTTTGGGACAGCAGCTTGAGGATGAGAGGTGGGTGTCAAATTTTGGCACGCACCAAAGCAGTGTGTGACCCGCAGGTTCTGTGTCAAAGTACTCTTGAAGCCCATTCTGTATGGAAAGTTGGTCCGCCCTGATCTATAGAATGCCTGCCATTTGGAAGTCCCGAAGCTATACATAAACCTGCCTCTAGAGGGCTCCGAGGCACAGAGAGAGAGAGAGAGAGAGAGAGAGAGAGAGAGAGAGAGGAGAGAGGGAGGGAGAGAGAGAGAAAGAGAGAGAAAAGAGAGAGAGAGAGAGAGAGAGAGAGACTTACTGTAGATTCTGGCGTATAAGACGATTTTTTAACCCCGGAAAATCCTCTAAAAAGTCGGGGGTCGTCTTATACGCCGGGTATGGGTTCACTGGGCAGTGGCAGTGGGCAGCAGGCTCCGCTCTGTGCCGGGAGGAAGCCACCCGGTGAAGCTAGCCAATGATGCTAACCCAGCTTCGTCGGACGGTTTCCTCTCAGTGCAGAATGGAGCCCGCCGCCCACTGCTGCTGCCCAGCGAAGCTGTCGTGTATAAGACTGGGTGTATAAGTCAACCCCCGAAATTGGCAGCTGCCAATTTGGAGGGTCGTCTTATACACCCAGTCGCCTAATATGCCGGTAGTCATTGATAGTTTAGTTACTAGGCTAGTTCTTAGCCTCAGGATGTGATATCCTTGCCTGGTTTGAGACCCTGATGACTGGGCCTCAGTTGTCAACTGTCAGAATTAGATTGGCACACCATCTGCATACCCAATCACAAATATAAGAGGACAGGGTTGTTGTTGTTTTTTTAAATCAGGGCTGAGGAAGCATTCTTAGATGGAACATAGATAGTTGCCTTACACTGAGTCAGGCCACCGGTCCAGCTAGCTCAGTACTGTCTGCACAGTCTGGCAGCAGCACCCTGGAATTTCAGGGAGGGTGAGTTTTCCAGTCCTACCTGGAGATGTCAGGGATTGAACCCGGAACCTTCTGCATCTAAGGAGGTGGACCTCCAGACATTGCTGGACACTGAGGTCCAGCTCGGACATGAGGTCCAGCTCTGAGGGCCTTCTGGTGGTTCCCTCATTGTGAGAAGCCCAGTATACCTGAAAGAGCATCTCCACCCCCATCGTTCTGCCCGGACACTGAGGTCCAGCTCTGAGGGCCTTCTGGTGGTTCCCTCCCAGTGGGAAATGAGGTTACAGGGAACCAGGCAGAGGGCCTTCTTGGTGGTGGCGCCTGCCCTGTGGAACGCCCTCCCATCAGATGTCAAGGAAATAAACAACTATCTGACTTTTAGAAGACATCTGAAGGCAGCCTTGTTTAGGAAAGTTTTTAATGCTTGATGTTGTCGCTTTTTTATTAATAATACTCTGTTGGGAGCCGCCCAGAGAGGCTAAGGAAACACAGCCAGATGGATACATAATACATTATTATTATTATTATTATTATTATTATTATTATTATTATTATTATTATCATCATCATCATCATCATCAACCCCAGTCAGCATGGTCCATGGTCAGAGGTGATGATGCTGATGGAAGGCATAAGGCAGCAACATCTGGATGGCTACAGATTCTCCATCTCTATTAAAGGCTAAATAAATAAACAAATTCCATAAATTCCAGTATAAGAGTACCAAAGATCAATTGCAATTTCATCTTGCAACATCTTTTACAAGAGACTTTGAATAAGGTGTTTGCCCATCACAGTTGCCCTGTACATGGCCCTGTGCGCCAAGAATAGACATCATTATTTGTGCATTAGCAAAATCAAGCCCTGATTTCCCAAGACGTTTCTGGTGGAGAAGCCGTAAGAAACTGGATACTGACACTATGGGGTTACGGTGCTCATCTCACTTTCAGGCCGAGGGAACCGGCATTTGTCCACAGACAGCTTTCCAGGTCATGTGGCCAACATGACTAAACCGCTTCTGTCGTGATGTAAACCAGAGCACATGGAAACGCCATTTACCTTCCCGCCACAGTGGTACCTATTTATCTACTTGCACTGGTGTGCTTTCGAATTGCTAGGTTGGCAGGAGCTGGGACCGAGCAACGGGAGCTCACCCCGTCACGGGGATTTGAACCGCCAACCTTCTGATCGGCAAGCCCAAGAGGCTCAGTGGTTTAGACCACAGTGCCACCCGCGTCCTTTGGTGTAGAGAAACCAGGGTGTGTGAAGGCCGAACCACTACACTCATGTTCATCAAACCATTCATGTATACAGTTATGTGTAGCCTTATTCAGATGATTATATTCTGTGTTGTAACCAACACACAAGAGCATTTGTCCCCCTAGCTCAGTATCATGTATGTGGGGACTGACTAGCCCATAAGTCTCCAGTTGTTGTTGGATTACAGATTTCATCATCTGGAGGATATATATACTGCATGAAATTTCTCATTTCTTTGGACTTGCTGTGGCCTGACCACACAAGTGCCTTCTGCTATCCAGAGAGCAGAACAAACTCTTTCTCTGAATCAACCTTGGTGTCATTTGACTTCCTTCCTCCCTCCCGGGAGCAACGCAGACCCCACCAGTCAGTAAAGTCTAATAAGGCTACACCTGACTATTGGACAAGCTATCAAATTCCCAAGCTTCTCATTTCTCATCTTGGACTACGTGTACAAACTCACTCACTGTCAACAGCCACAACAGCATCCATAGTCAACCCATCGTCAACCATCACTCAACCATCAACATCCAATGTCCTCGTCCCTTCATGAAGGCGTTTCACCTCGCCTAAATCATCGATGTTGATCGCCTGTCATTCCCCGTGAGAAGAGTTGAGAGATCCCGTAATTGGAATTAATTCATTCCCATCACAACCAAACATAACTCGTGTGACAGGAAACCATGATGACAGCATGTCACCTTAGTAGGAAATGCACGTCTTAAGTGCTTACCCTTTCACCTTGTTCAAGGAACAATAAAGAAGGTGGAAAAGGCTGGGTGTGTGACTCTGACATCACCAGTGCATTTCAGGGGACAAATCACTCGGCGTAGGCCTGGAAAGGGCTGCTTTAGCAGTTCCATCACAGAGCTGAGCCATAGGTCAAAAGTCCACCAAGAGCTCAAACAGGAAGTGTTCATAGCACCTCCTGTTAAGGATTTCTAATGGGGAAAATAGTGGGTCTATCCATATATACATGAAATGAATAAATACAGTGGTACCTCAGGTTACATACGCTTCAGGTTACATACTCCACTAACCCAGAAATAGTGCTTCAAGTTAAGAACTTTGCTTCAGGTTGAGAACAGAAATTGTGCTCTGGCGGCGTGGCAGCAGCAGGAGGCCCCATTAGCTAAAGTGGTGCTTCAGGTTAAGAACAGTTTCAGGTTAAGTACGGACCTCCGGAACGAATTAAGTACTTAACCCAAGGTACCACTGTATATCAACCAATCAAACATTTGTCCGCAGACAGTTTTTTTCGGGTCATGTGGCCAGCATGACTAAGCCGCTTCTGGCGAACCAGAGCAGCGCACGGAAACGCCATTTACCTTCCCACCGGAACGGTACCTATTTATCTACTTGCACGTTGACGTGCTTTCGAACTGCTAGGTTGGCAGGAGCTGGGACCGAGCAACGGGAGCTCACCCCATCGCAGGGATTCGAACCGCCGAACTTCTGATCGGCAAGCCCAAGAGGCTAAGTGGTTTAGACCACAGCGCCGCCCTCGTCCCAGAACAAAAGGTACCATGATCCTAAATAGCAGTTGCCGAGGAACATGAGTGGGCATCACAAAATAACTCTGTTGGATCAGGCCGAAGGAGTCCCATCTACTCCAGCATCCTAGTTTCACAATGGCCAACCAGATGCCCCAAGGGGGAGCTGGCAAACAGGAGCCAAGTGCAAAAGCATCTCTCCCCGCTTGTGATCCTGGTAACATGCTGCCTCAAACAGTGAAGGTGGAACATTGCCATATGGCTAGTAGCCTCTCCATTTAGAAATCCACTTGGATAATTAGATGGCCCCTTACTCTGATCTAGCAGTGCTCTCCTTATGTTTATCTTGTTCATGATAGAGACAACCTATGTGTACAGAAGGCTGATCGCCAAAGAATGGATGCTTTTGAATTCTGGTGCTGAAGGAGACTCTTGAGAGTCCCATGGACTGCAAGAAGATCAAACCTCTCCATTCTGAAGGAAATCAGCCCTGAGTGCTCACTGGAAGGACAGATCCTGAAGCTGAGGCTCCAAGACTTTGGCCACCTCATGAGAAGAGAAGTCTCCCTGGAAAAGACACTGATGTTGGGAAAGATGGAGGGCACAAGGAGAAGGGGACAACAGAGGACAAGATGGTTGGACAGTGTTCTCGAAGATACCAGCATGAGTTTGACCAAACTGCGGGAGGCAGTGGAAGACAGGAGTGCCTGGTGTGCTCTGGTCCAGGGGGTCACGAAGAGTCAGCCACGACTAATTGAATAAACAACAACAACATGTGTACAGATGCCATCTATCTCTGAGAAATCAGTCTCTGAGGATTGTCCTCTTTGAGGGCCGCCCAGAGAGGTCTTCTAGGCCTCTTTTAGAAACAGGACTTTAGACTAGATTGAGGATAGACAATATGTTATCCTCGATATGTTGTTGGAACTCAACTTCCAACATCACTCTGACCAAGGGCCTGCTGACTAGGGCTGTTTAGAGTCCAACAGCATCTAGAAGATACCACATTGCCTACCCTCAGACTAGATGCATCATTGCTCTGATCCAGCTGGGCTCTTCTTATGCTCTTAATATGATTCTGACAGATTATCTTATTCCAGGCAGCTCACTAGACTAGGCAATTCAGCTCCAAATCATGAGGGTCTTCATTTGTGACTACCTAAAGCTTAAGGTTGTTATCCAGCATTGTTCCTGCTCAGAGTAGACCCATTGAAATGGGTGAATCATGCCCATTCATATCAACAGGTCTACACTGAGCAGGACTCCCATTTGGACAACAACCCATGGAGTCAACAAGATCAACTAGGAAAGAGAAATCAGAGGATATTGCAGATGGAGACTGAAGAGATATTCAATTTGGTTCATGTGTTCTTAATGGTGTACACCACCCTGGGATCTTTTGATAAAGGGCGGCATATAATTTGAATTAATAATAATAATGTTTTGAAAGGCACACTTAGCAATTTCAAATTTTCTGAAGCAATATGTGAACCTAGACAGAGCCCTCCTTTGAAATTTGCAACGTATCTGAATTTTGTAATGTAGTTCCCCGGGCAAACAATGTGTACAACAGAGAGAGAGAGAGAGAGAGAGAGAGAGAAATGAAAATAACATGCAATGTGCAAAACATGTGAATATAAGGCAAAAATGCAGGCAAAATGTGTGTATCAGGAGTTCACACCCAAATCCTGGTGAATTTTCATGAGTACTTTTAAAGGAAAATCACTGGTGTGTCATTGTGAAGAAATGACTCAGATTGGAAGCTTTCCAGAAACAACCAAATACATTTTTGTTCTGACAGGCTTCCCCTGTGACTATCCACTTTCAAGGGTTTTGACTTTGTTTTAAATGCACTTGTTTTTAATTATCTTGTGAATAAATCACATTGAGACATCAGTTTAGAAGGCAACTAATAAATCAATGGCAATGTTATATATATATATAAAAAAGAGGAAAACTGAAAGAAGCTGAAATTGATGGCTTAATTCATCCCTAATCATAAGTTCCTGGTCTGTTTCCCTGAGTGTCACACTTCAATATTTTCCCGGATCACCTTCACCAGAAAATAATAGGTTGGAGTGATTCAAATTTATATTCTGCGGGAGTCACAGGGTGTAGAGAAGGGGCATCTCAGCCTGTTGCTGCCACAGTTCATAATTAGCCTAATATAATCCATTAAGAGAGGTGTAGGCGGAGCAGACTTGAGACATCCTTGCAGTCCTGGTTCCTAAGCCAGCTGTATAAAAAAGAGCTCCCAGCTCACCTCTCACGCCTCTCAACAAGCCCCTCTTGTCGTTGGCACTGTTCCTTGCCGGCGCTTGGAAAGTTGGGTAAGTCTCCTGTTGAATTATTGCTAATATTATTGGAAGCGTACCAAACAGGGAGGGAATTTTTAAGAGAGAGAGAGATGGGGTGGGGAGAGGAGGAGAGAAGGAGAGAAGGAGAGAGAAGGAGAGAATGGCTTGAAATCTGTTCCCAAAGGTTGTTTGAGATGCTGCAAGCATCTCCCCACCTTGAGCCTATTGCAACATTTTGCAGAGCAGAAGACAGGGCAAAACGAAGCATCGCTTTTCTCCGATAGCGTTAGGGGGTCGTCCCCCCATGCGGGCTGTGCGTTCCTTTCATAGAACCCTAGAATTGTGGCCCTGTGGTCTAAACCACAGAGCCTAGGGCTTGCCGATCAGAAGGTCAACGGTTTGAATCCCCGTGATGGGGTGAGCTCCTGCTGCTCGGTCCCTGCTCCTGGGGTTGAGGCGCTCATCTCACTTTATTGGCCGAGGGAGCCGGCGTATAGCTTCCAGGTCATGTGGCTAGAATGACTAAGCCACTTCTGGTGAACCAGAGCAGCGCACGGAAACGCCGTTTACCTTCCCGCCGGAGCGGTACCTATTTATCTACTTGCACTTTGACGTGCTTTTGAACTGCTAGGTTGGCAGGAGCAGGGACCGAGCAACGGGAGCTCACCCCATCACGGGGATTTGAACCGCCGACCTTCTGATCAGCAAGTCCTGGGCTCTGTGGTTTAACCCACAGCGCCACCCACGTCCATGCTGTGGCCAAAGCATGGCTCCCACTCTGCCAAAGCAAACGGCGAGTGGGAGACAACATGACAGAAGTACACACAACTATGCATAGCATGGAGAAAGTGGTTAGAGAAGAGCTTTTCACCCTAGAACGCCCTCCCATCAGATGTCAAAGAAATAAACAACTATATGGCATTTAGAAGACATCTGAAGGCAGCCCTGTTTAGGGACGTTTTAAATGATTGATGTTTTAATGTATTTTTAATCTTTTGTTGGAAGCCACCCAGATGGGTGGGGTAGAAATAAATTATTATTATTATTATGCAGACGCGGGTGGCGCTGTGGTCTAAACCACAGCTCCTAGGGCTTGCCAATTGGACGGTCAGCGGTTCAAATCCCTGTGACGGGGTGAGCTCCCGTTGCTCGGTCCCTGCTCCTGCCAACCTAGCAGTTTGAAAGCAGATCAAGGTGCAAGTAGATAAATAGGTACCACTCCGGCAGGAAGGTAAACGGCGTTTCCGTGCGCTGCTCTGGTTCACCAGAAGTGGCTTAGTCATGCTGGCCACATGACCTGGAAGCCATCTGAGGACAAATGCCAGCTCCCTCGGCCAGTAAAGCAAGATAAGCACCGCAACCCCAGAGTTGTCCGCGACTGGACCTCATGGTCAGGGGTTCCTTTACCTTTACCTTTACCTTTACCTTTACCTTACTACTACTACTACTACTACTACTACTGGAACTTGTGGACATCCATTTAATCTGAATGTGGGAAGATTCGGGACAGGCAAAGGAAAGGACTGCTTCACACAGCGCATAGTTGCTCCCACAAGAGGCAGTGATGGCCATCAACCCATATGGCCTTAAGAGAGGATGGGACAAATTCATGGAGGATAAGGGCAACCAGCAGCTACTCGCCACAATGGCTGTGCTCTGCTTCCAGAGATAGAGGCAACAATCTGAACACCACTTGCAGGAAACCACAGGAGACGGGAGATGTTCTTGTGCTCAAGTTCTGCTTGCAGGTTACCCACAGGGTCTGGTTGGCCGCTGTGAGAACAGGATGCTGGGCAAGATGGGCCATTGGCCTGATCCAGCAGGCATACATTGAAGCACAATGATACCCTAAACGGCCTCGGTCCAGTATACCTGAAGGAGCGTCTCCACCCACATCGTTCTGCTTGGACACCAAGGTCCTGCTCCAAGGATCTTCTGGCGGCTCCCTCGCTGCGAGAAGTGAGGCTACAGGGAACCAGGCAGAGGGCCTTCTTGGTGGTGGCACCCGCCCTGTGGAACGCCCTCCCACCAGATGTCAAAGAGAAAAACAACTACCAAACTTTTAGAAGACATCTGAAGGCAGCCCTGTATAGGGAAGCTTTTAATGGTTAATAGGTTATTGTATTTTAGTGTTCTGTTCGAAGCCGCCCAGAGTGGCTGGGGAAACCCAGCCAGATGGGTGGGGTATAAATAATATATTATTATTATTATTATTATTATTATTATTATTATTATTATTATGCACTCATGGTTTCCCCCCATTTCCCGCCCAGAGCTGCAATTTCTAGTGTGGTTTCACAACCAATCCCTCTTCACCAGGAGCTCAGGGAACTGAATAGCAACTCTCAGCCCTCTTAACAAACTACAGATCCCAGGATTATCTGAGGGAAGGCATGTCTGTTTAGAATGCTATCACAGTGCTTTCAATGTATAATGTGACTTAATAAAGTAACGTAAGAACTAGGTATGTCCTCTTCCCCCAGCCTGTCCTGGGGTTCCTAACTTACAAACACTTTGTTTCTGGAAACTAAGCCTTATGAGGAACGCTTGAAGGAGCTGGAAAAGAGGAGAGTGAGAGGAGATAGGATAGCCATCTTCAAATATCTGAAGGGCTGCCACATAGAGGAGGGAGCAGGCTTGTTTTCTACTGCTCTGGAGGGTAGGACTTGAACCAATGGCTTCAAGTTGCAAGAAAGGAGATTCTGATTAAACATCTGGAAAAACTTTCTGAAGGTAAGAGCTGGTCAGTGGTGGAACAGACTCTCACGAGAGGTGGTGGCCTCTCATTTCCTTGGAGGTTTTTAAACAGAGGTTGGATGGCCATCTGTCATGGATGCTTGAGCTGAGATTCCTGCATTGCAGGGGGCTGGACTAGATGACCCTTGGGTCCCTTCCAACTCTGAGATTCTATGATTCTATGATTCCTCCAAAATAATAATAAAAAAAATTCCTTCCAGTAGCACCTTAGAGACCAACTAAGTTTGTTATTGGTATGAGCTTTCGTGTGCATGCACACTTCTTCAGATGTTTTCCCAACGCTTCCTTCTCCTGCTTCCTCGGGAAAAGTAGGGATTGTATAAAAGGCCACCCCATCTCATTTCAAATAGCATAAGGACACTTTTTTCTTCTTCTTCTGACTCCCCAAAAGAATATGCAATTCATAAGTTAGCAAGTAGCTCGTAAGTTTCGGAGAGCTCTCATGTCTCACCCAGACTCCAGCCCGACATCAAAGCTGTGGTTTCGCCTTGCAAATTGTCCTTTGTCTGCCGCGCTACGCAGATAATGATTATAATTACCAAGTATCGTAACTGGAAGGTTTCTTTTTCTCTCTCTTTTTTTTCCAGCATCGACCTCAAACACCCACCAGCATGGCATACCAGTGCAGACAGCCCTGCCTGCCTCCGCCCATTGGTGTGCCGCAGTGCACAACTGACAGTGGAGGCGCATGTGCCCCGACCTGCGGAGATCCATGTGCAGATCCGTGTTCGGCTGTGTCGTACCAGTCCAAGCAGCCCTGCCTCCCGCCACCTGTCTGCACGCCGCTGTGCCAGGCCGAAAGCGCACCAGCGCCCGTGTCAACTTGCAGTGCCTGTGAAGAGCTCTGCGCCGCTCCCAGTGTGGAGGTGTCTTCTGCTCCATGCGAGCTGCCTACCATCCCAGCCAATGCAGATCCGTGCGCTCCCCCTTGTGCCACCCTGTGCAGCAGCTGGGAATGCTCAGGGGCCTCCGCAGCCCCAAGCAGAGAAGCTGTGGAGTCTTACGTGGTGCCGGGCTCCATTGTGTCCTTGAATCCGTCTGGCCATGTAGAGGTGAAGCCAGGCCCGGAGGTCGAAGTGGGGAGCTGCGAGTCTGTCTTTCTGAATGCCTACACCCCCCACTTTTCCTAAAATGCAGCAAGGGGTTTTTGCGGCACTCGGGCAGCAAAGGGATTGATGGTGGCAGAAGTTTTCGTGAACTAAGGAAACCACTTGGTCAGATGCATGACATATTAACCTCAACTGACAGATGGTTCTTCAAGGAGTGGGTGTGTGGGGGATCTGGAAGAAGGGGAGTTGTAAGAAATGGGTGGGTGGATACGTATTAAGAAGGAGGATAGGTGGATGGATGGATGGATGGGTGGGTGCATTGCTGGTAGGTGGATGGAGGAGATAGATGAGGAAGGAGAATGGGTGGCTGGGTGAAGATGAATCAAGGAGCAGGATGGATGGATGGATGGATGGATGGATGGATGGATGGATGGACAGTTGGAAATGGATCAGGAAGAACGGTAGGTGAGTGGATTGAGATGCATCAGGGAAGGAGGGGGAAGCCAAAAGTAAGGAATAATTTGTTGTTGTTTAGTTGTGTCTGACTTTTCGTGACCCCCTGGACCAGAGCACGCCAGGCACTCCTGTCTTCCACTGCCTCCCGCAGTTTGGTCAAACTCATGCTGGTAGCTTGAAGAACACTATCCAACCATCTCATCCTCTGTCGTCCCCTTCTCCTTGCGCCCTCCATCTTTCCCAACATCAGGGTCTTTTCCAGAGAGTCTTCTCTTCTCATGAGGTGGCCAAAGTCTTGGAGCCTCAGCTTCAGGGTCTGTCCTTCCAGTGAGCACTCAGAATTGATTTCCTTCAGAATGGATACGTTTGATCTTTTGCAGTCCATGGGACTCTCAAGAGTCTCCTCCAGCACCATAATTCAAAAGCATCAATTCTTCAGCGATCAGCCTTCTTTATGGTCCAGCTCTTACATCACGACGGGGAAAACCATAACTTTATGGGCCTTTGTTGGCAAGGTGATATCGCTGGAATAATAGGTGGATGAATCAAGAAGGAAGGTCCAGATGTCAGCACACTTCAGGCTTGTGGGATCTTCTCTGTTGTTTTCTAGAAGCTCAAAACCCACCAACCAAAACAAGATGCAAAATGGTGGGTTGGGATTGTGGTGGAACAAATTCCCTACTACACCCTTGATGTGAATTCTTTCCCTTCCACCCAAACTGAACTTTGAAATGATTCCCCTAAGTCCTTCCCTTTGCGGGGCCTGCAGCCTTTCTGCTAGAAAGGCAAAGATTTAGAGATTAGATTTCAGACTAATCAGGCTGCTTGGGGTTATGCATTCACCAGCTCTAGGCTTCATGGGCTCTGCGGAACTAAACAAATATTGGGTTTTGCCTCACTTCCTCCTTTTGGTGGACAAATGTATAAAGAGATGTTTTCAGACTTTTTACTGGTGCACAAAACCTCAGCCCCACCATCCATCCCTCAGCCTAGACGGGGTGCAAAATTTGGTTCTGAGGAATTCCTTCCTGTGACTATGAACTTCAAGACCCAAAGAACCCAGAAACCTCACAAACATGTTCAGAACTGGTGCAAGAAAATCTGGTGCTTACTGTGAAGAAGATGGCTCCACCACCACCACAACCACCCAAAATTCCAGACACAGAAGCCAACTGAAGTGGTATCCCAATCTTACCCCAACAGTAGTGACAGATCCCCAACTTCTGCTACAACTGAAGGGAACAGGTTAAAGGAGTGGTTGTCCTGCCACACACACAGCTCACCACTGCCGTCCACCCTCCAGAATTTGCCACCTGAGGCACATGCTTCACTCAACTTCACAGTGGAACCGACCCTGGAAGGGGTTGTCTCCTCCAGTTCCCAACGCTGCTCATTTAGCTCCATGGGTTCTGTTGCTTCTGAGAGGGGATTTTTGGTGGTGGTTTTGACATTCTGCTTTGATGTCGTCAGCTGATCATCTCATCAGTGTCTGGAGATCTGTGTCTCGGCCTGTGGAATGAGGAATTGCACCTTTGATGTTGTCTCAACTTGCTATCGCTGCTTTAGCACAACAATAACTTTGGGGAGCTTTTGCGGAACTTCTCATCTGTGCCTACGGGTCTGCAATAAAAAGCTACATTCTGTCACTAAACTTTCTGGAGGGTGTTTCTTTTGTGTGTGTTTTTGTTTTTAAAGCTTGCTTTATGGAGTATTCTTCCGAGGGCTGGATTGGGAATGTTTAGCCCACGAAAATGGGGAAAATAGATTCATAGGTTTGGATCCAACTCACCTAGGCTGGGTGAGCAGCATGCCATTAAAGCACATTGCTCCACCTCAAAGAATTCTGGCAACTGCAGTTTCCCCTTCACTAGGGATGGAAGAGAAATTTGCATTTGAAGTTAAATGCATCACATTCACACTTTCTGATACCGTGTGAGAACCAAAACACAGCTATCCTTTGAAATTTGCACTTATCTGAAATTTGTGGTGCAGTTCTCCAAATAACAAAATTTACAAAAATGTGTGCATCAGAGCATTTTTCCTAAACTTGGGTCTCCAGGACCAGTGGTCAAGGGATGATGGGACTTGTAGCCCAAAAACAGCTGTTTGGGAAACCCTGCAATAAAGGAAAGTGTGCAGAAAAATGAAGATAGTAACGCAAATATTTACAAGTTCATCATATTAGGGGAAATTGCTTGACAAAAATGTGTACGTTAGCCAGAACTTCATGTAAAAATTGTTTATTAGGAGAAATTCACCCTAAAATGATTAATCTCCGTGAGGATTTTTAAAGTTCACAAATTGCTGCAAAATATGTACTTACTTCCCACCACATTTTGCATGTGAACCGCAGCTGAAAATAGACTCGCTGGGTTCAAAATGGTAGCCTGAGCACTACCTTAACGCATTGGCTGACACGTGCAGTTGGAACATGACATGTTGCTTATTATTTACAAAATAATATATGGAAATGGATGAACTTATTGTTTCCCTCAAATTCGTGAGTCTTTATGGTTTTGATAAATATGTCCCAAATACCACTGAATCTGTCCATACATAATCTTCTTCTGGAAGCGATCTGTTCATGGCTTGCAATAGTTGTCATGTCATTTATCCATTGATGAAAAGAGGCCATATTTTTACCCTTCCAGTGTATCCATATCAATCTCTTTGCAGATTTAAGGAAAGAGAGACTCCATTTATGCTGATCAGTTGTCAAGCCCCATATATTAGGTATATAACTTAAGATTACGTTATCTTCTGAAATTTTTAACCCTTTCCCCATAGTAAGAGTTATATAGCCAATATTTCCCCCCCCCCAAAAAAAAAAATTCCCAGCACTGAACACTGTATAAACATATGTTTCAAAGAAGCATTTTCTTTATTGCATCCCCAACAACTTGTTGTCATCAACAGATCTGCTTTTTCCTGTCTGTCTGTTGTGGGTAAAAGGGGGGGAAAGAAATTAAAAATTAAAAACTGAGGGGGGAGCAGAATAGAATGGTGCACCCTCAAATAGGACATGGATATCTGGAATCTGCCGTGGCAAAGTACTGTTACATTGCAACAAGAATAAGACAAGCAATGATGTCAACAACGGAGTTCAAATTGTAAACATCGAAGGAACGATAATAAACAGTAGTGACACCTGAATTGAATTTTAAAACCTTAAAAGTCGAAACCTGGTCATAAATATAAGTACCAATTCTGTGAATTGGCCATATTTCTACTGTTATTTGTAGCACAATACTACTTTTAATGTCATATTTTTTATAAATTGCTTTCTGGTCACTGACTGTATTAAAGATCTTTGATCTGTCTGGAATCTGAAAAACCGCGTTCCACTGTGCAACCTTTCCTTACAGGTCATAGTTTAAGTCACGGATCAGAAAAATCTATAAAAAGGTGAGAGGTCTAGGAATCATTCGCACTCGCCAGAGCCTGCCGTTCTTCACCTTTTCTGCAACCAAAGGTTGTAAGGATCTAAGGCTTAGTGTGTTGTTGTTTTTAACATCTTTGTTTGCAGGCATCTGAGAGGCATCCTCTAATCAGGCAACTTATTCCCTCAACATTCCCACTGAGAGGAATTAGCTGAATCTAATCCACTAATGAGAGGGTGCAGGCAGGCAGGTTGGGCCACTTAAGGAAAAATGCCTTTCATCATCATAGAAAGCAAGCAAGCAAGCAAGGAAAGAAAGGAAGAAAGGAAGAAAGGAAGAAAGAAAGAAAGAAAGAAAGAAAGAAAGAAAGAAAGAAAGAAAGAAAGAAAGAAAGAAATCTTCCTGACTCTAATTTTCCTGGGAAGCCACAAAGCCATTGCAAACTCACTCTTTCAAAATCACCCAGGAGGGGGGCATTGACTCACTGAAATCCATACCCCAAAAAGGGTGTGGTTTTTCCAAAAGATTTCACAGAGGGTTGGAGGGTCAGGGAAGGTCTTCTGTTGCTAGCTCTGGCCTGTTGAGTTGCCATGGGCTGACTGGACACAGAGGAATGGTGTGAGGAACCAACTGGGAACCCTCAAAAGATAAAGGCTCAGAGGCCAGGGATTGGTGGTGGGATGATGAGTGGTCAGAGGGAGAAGACTGGGAGGAGGAGGAGAAGAGGAGGAGGAGGAGGAGGAGAAAGAGGAGAAAGAGGAGGAGGAGAAGGAATTTGGATTTGATATCCCTCTTTATCACTACCCTAAGGAGTCTCAAAGCGGCTGACATTCTCCTTTCCCTTCCTCCCCACAACAAACACTCTGTGAGGTGAGTGGGGCTGAGGGACTTCAGAGAAGTGTGACTGGCCCAAGGTCACCCAGCAGCTGCAGGTGGAGGAGCAGGGAAGCAAACCCGGTTCACCAGATTACGAGACTACCGCTCTTAACCACTACACCACGCTGCTGGGGGGTGGTCTTGGGTTACACCCCTTTTGTGATGTATGTATGATGCATGGAGGGGCGGTCTGGAGCTCCAGGACAGGGAATTTAAGATGTCTATACAAGGCCTTGTGAGCCATTGTTCTGTGTTCCTCCTCCTTTCCTGCGTGTGAGGGGAGCATCCTGTTGCAACAGATCCATAAAGATCAGGCTTACAAGCTGCTTTGCTTCTCAATATTCTCTGCTTGGCCTCTGTTCTTTTCTCCTACCAATAGGGAACCCACATAAGGACTCTATACGGGCTCTTGGATACCCCATAAGGGGAAAAGGGCAGATTTTTATTGTTTACAACACCTCCCATGGTTTCCACAGCAACTGGTATTCAGAACCATTACTGCCTCCAATGGCAGACGTACAACAAAGTCATTGTGGCTGGTAGACATTGATAGGCTTATTATCCTCCATCATTTTGTCCCATCGTCTCTTAAAGCCATCCAATCTGGTGGTCATTGCTGCCTTTTTTTCAGAGCAAGTTGCGTCCTTTAGCTACACGATGTGTGAAGCTGTTCTTGCTTTTGTCCGTCCCGAATCTCCCAGCATTAAACTTCATTGGATGACCCTGAATTCCAGCATGAGAGACGTCCCTAAAGCACTTTTGAGGTTTTTATGACACTCAAGTGAAAGAATGGGTTTCTGTGCAGTCAGTTTGAAACAGGACCCAACCCCAACCCCCTTTTCTTCTTTCTCCAAGAAAGCATTTCTAAAATGCATTAACTTGAGCTGTTGAGCAAATGAACACAGCTGTATAAACAAAGCTCTCTCCTTTATCAGTCACGGCAATAGATGACCTTGGCTGTTCCAGTGGAGTAGGGATGACATGTCTGGGTCTTATCTTACCACACTCTGACGCAGACCTAGTCCTGGAACAGTGCCAGAGTGTGTTCTTGGAGTTGGTGACCTCTTGCTCCAAGATAAGCGTATAGGAACAGGAATACCCTTTTATGGTCAGAAGTACAGGAAGGAAAAACCTTTTATGGTTAAGAGTACCAGGGCAGGAACATCTGTGATGTCAACCTGTGTGTACAAGCTGACGTGCCTGGATTCCTGGGGGAGGGGGAAAGGGTGCCTGGAGGATATATATACTACATGAAATTTCTCATATCTTTGGACTTGCTGTGAACTGACCACGCAAGTGCCTTTCTGCTGCTACGGAGAGCAGAAATAAAGAACTCTTTCTCTGAACCAACCCTCGGTGTCATTTGACTTCCTTCCTCCCATCCGGGAGCAGCACTCACCCTACCCTACCAATTGGTAAAGTCCAATAAGGCTACACAAGTAGTATATAAATCTCATGAAATAAACATAAAATGTTTGCAAAAAATAAATAAATAGTGAGACTATTAGGGGAAATGGCATAGAGAAATCAGTGTTAGAAACTGAGATATGAAAGCTAGGAGCTCCATGGCACCTTAAACCGAGGTTATGGGTGCAACAATGGAAAGTCTTGGTGTGCTTTTTTATATAACAAGAATACAAAGCTGGAAACGAATGAACTGCAGCTAAAAGCTTCAAGTTACAAACTCCGCTAACCCAGAAATAGTACCTCGGGTTAAGAAATTTGCTTCAGAATGAGAACAGAAATTGTGCTCCGGCGGCACGGCAGCAACGGGAGGCCCCATTAGCTAAAGTGGTGGTTCAGGTTAAGAACAGTTTCAGGTTAAGTGCGGACCTCCGGAACGAATTACATACTTAACCTGAGGTACCACTGTATTTTGAAAAACTTGGCAATGGGAAGAGCTGAATTTAAGATTAAAAATCTGGTTATTCCTCCATCTGTTTTGTGCTGAGTTGTCTGCATTAGGGGCCTACACTCAAAGAATGAGTTCACTGTTGGCAAACAGGATGTACTCTGAAATATTGAGTCAGCACTTCCCGAATCATATTTCCAGGACACATTGAATTGTTAATTGTGGATTAAACTGATTTATTTTTTTTCTCTAATCCGTACCCTGCATTCCAAAGTAAGCATCCATCCATCATGGAATCAGGCAATAATAGGTGGCTGCCACAGATAACAAAGCTGGAAATTTAAATAAAGCATGAATATTTAAATGATGGGTTAATTGGTTAAATATCAAAGGGTATTCAACATTCCTTACACTTAGAATAGATGCTTGAAATTAAAGGTTCGAGACTGAGGGTCAGATGCAATGCTAGACCTATAGAAATTAATAGACACAACAAATTTGGGTTCATTCATTTCAGTGGGTCTACTCCAAGTACAACTTGAACCACTGGTATATCACAAATGGACGCCTTATTACTGCGTTTGCAATTGTTCACGACAAAATCTATTTTGGAAAGAGAAGAGATGAGCACTGAACCACTGGTGTGTGGGGGTGGGTGTGTTTGGGTGTGTGGGGGTGTTTCTACTTCTTGGGTTTATACATTTCATTAATTTTACAATCATTTCAACATTTCAAAGTTTGACTTCCTTCCCCCTCTTCCTTGCGATTCCTTCAATTTATTTTTTAATATCTTCTGCATATCCAAATACATTTCGTTAGCTCATTTAATTATCTACTTTAAATGTTTACTCTTATGAAACTGCAGGTTATTACAATAATCCTGCCAATGTTTTTTTATCTGAGGCGTCCTCAGAGAGACTGAACCACTGATATATTACAAGCTCTTTATTTACTGTGTTTGCAATTATTTAAGATAAAACCACTCTTTCAGGTGGTTTGCAATTTAGCGGAACCACCTGCTACATCAGGGCCCAGTATGGGCCACATGATCTCCTGAAATGATTTTGCAAAATTTTTTTGCAGATAGTCACTCAGATTCGGAAAGAGCTCCACCGTGGGAGCAGGGCTGGGGCGGGAGAGCGCTAGAGTCCTGTCTAGTCAAGTTGCGTGGGATCAATTCCAATCTGTTACCTCTAAGGATGTAGACAGGCTGCTTGGACGAGTGAAACCAACCACCTGTCTCCTGGATCCTTGCCCATCCTGGCTTATAAAAGCTAGCCGGGAAGAGCTGGGCGATGGGCTTCGTGGGGTGGTGAATGCTTCCCTCCATGAGGGAGCCTTCCCAGACCCGCTGAAAGAGGCAGTTATCAAACCGCTTCTTAAAAAACCATCTTTAGATGTGGCCAACTATCGCCCAGTCTCAAATCTTCCATTCTTGGGAAAGGTGATTGAGCGAGTGGTTGCTGAACGACTCCAGGCATGCCTGGAAGAAGCGGACCATTTGGATCCCTTCCAGTCGGGATTCAGGCCTCATCATGGGACTGAAACTGCCTTGGTCGCGCTGGCTGGTTGATGATCTCCGGCGGGCTAGGGACAAAGGTGAGAGCTGTTTCCTAGTTCTGCTGGATCTCTCAGCGGCTTTTGATAACATCGACCATAACTTCCTTCTGGACTGTCTAGAGGGACTGGGAGCTGGGGGCACTGTTATACAGTGGTTTTGCTCCTTCCTCCTGGGCCGTGTTCAGAAAGTGGTGTTGGGGGATGAGTTTTCAGACTCCTGGGCTCTCACTTGTGGGGTGCCTCAGGGTTCTGTCCTCTCCCCCATGCTTTTCAACATCTACATGCAGCCCCTGGGAGAGATCATCAGGGGGTTTGGGCTGGGTGTTCATCAATATGTGGGTGATACCGATTTCTACTCTCTTTCAAATCAGAACCAGTGAAGGCGGTGAAGGTCCTGTCTGGAGGCGGTTGGAGGATGGATGGCAGCTAACAGATTGAGGTTGAATCCTGACAAGACAGAAATACTGCTTTTGGGGGACAGGAGGCAGGCAGGTGTGGAGGACTCCCTGGTCCTGAATGGGGCAACTGTGCCCCTGAAGGACCAGGTGCGCAGCCTGGGAGTCATTCTGGACTCACAGCTGTCCATGGAGGTGCAGGTCAATTCAGTGTCCAGGGCAGCTGTCTACCAGCTCCATCTGGTTTCGCAGGATGAGACCCTCCCTGCCCGCAGAATGTCTCGCAAGAGTGGTGCATGTTCTAGTTATCTCTCGCTTGGACTACTGCAATGCGCTCTATGTGGGGCTACCTTTGAAGGTCACCCAGAAACTGCAACTAAATCAGAATGCGGCAGCCAAACTGGTGACTGGGAGCGGCTGCCAAAACCATATAACACCGGTCTTGAAAGACCTACATTGGCTCCCAGGACGTTTCCAAGCACAATTCAAAGTGTTGGTGCTGACCTTCAAAGCCCTAACCCTAACCCTAACTGCCTATGGCATGGCAGCTTCTTCCAAGCTCCACTCTCCTGCGGGAACTTCATTTTATAAAGTTTGTTGTGCGCACGCACACTTAAAAGCATAGCGACAGCACTTCCTCCTCCTGAAACTCATCCGTGGGGAAAATGGGATGAAGTTATTGAGATGCCACCACCATCAGCAGCAGCAGCAGCTGAGCTGTGCTTTGCCACACCTTGCCTCACCCCTTAATTATTGTGCCATTTAGGGACGATTAAAAAGGCATCAAGATAAACTTTGAGGCAGCAGAAGGGACAGGCGATGCTCCTGGTGACAATTAATGCTGTCAGAGAAGGGACGTGAAATCGGTATCAGCCAGAGGGGGTTCCTTTCTTGTCTCGCTCCCTCCCTCCCAAGCCATTGAGATCCTGGCCTCAGATTGCAAAGGGAGGACCACCATGGAGTCACCTGTCTTCATAACAAGGCCATCATTATGTCAAGTAGCATGTTGGAGGCTAACCAAGTTAATTAGGAGCCGTCACCTCAAGCATCCTAATTACATGGATATCTTTCTTCTCCTCCACGGAACTGAGCAAAGGCGGAAAGTCGGGCTCCCTTTTCCCAACATGACAGCTCTGTGTTGTGGGCCATGAACCACACTAGCCTAAATTTGCCCCAGAATGGAAGTTACATAATTCTTCTCTTTTTTTAATGCTTTATTGATATTAAAACCAAGAAACATACAGAAGAGTTATCCATAAAGGTAAAAAAGAAAAATAATAAAACTTATTACATTGCATCACGATAACGTTTTTCTTCTTAAGTTTCTATCAACTTCCTGTCACCCCACCGTGTTTTATCTAACACACTATATATTTCTGTTTTCTTTTCTTACATTTCATCAGAATTATGAAATCTCTTAATTATTCATCCTCCCGCAAAAGTTGTTCAAAGGCTGCCACAGACATCATATTGCTACAGTAATCCTTTAAATATTTTTTATACATATCCCATTTCTTAATAAACATTTGACCGGTGTGGCCTCTCGGTTTTCCTGTTAATTTTGACGTCTCCACATATTCCGACATTTTATTTTGCCACTCCAGCTCTGTCAGTGTTTTCTCTCCTTTCCAATTCATAGCTATTAATACTTTTGCCGCTACAGCAGCTTACAAGAATATTTCTCTCGCATTTTGGGGTATGTCTGGGTCTAAAATCCCCAGAAGGAAAGCCTAAAGTTTTAAGTTATTTTTACAAAGGGCACCTTAATTATTCTTTTAAGTTCATTATAGATTACATCCCAATATTCTTTTATTTTCTTGCAGGTCCACCACATATGTAGCATTGAGCCTTCCGCCTCACCACAAACAACTCCAAAATAAGCAGACAACTCCAAAATAAAATCATATGTAACAAAACCATAAGTCTCATGTTTTCATTTACACTGATCTCCTCTCCGACACCTTTACTTGATATTTCTTGCTGCTTTCTGCTTTCCTTATATAATCTGTATACAAATTTAAATCTCTTAAATCCTATACCTATCTTTAACAATTTCAATTAATCTCTTCACCTCCCCCACAGCCCAGTACAGAAAGTTACATAATTCATTGCTGCCACAATTGCCTTTGGATAGCTTTACCCAAAATAATTCTCATTGAAATGAATGGATGCAAGTTCGCTCCATTAATTTCAACAGATCTGCTCTATGTAAAACTCAGATGAATAGCACTCGTTTGCCCTTTTACTTTTGCTTTTATGTATCCCGCATTGAAAGATCTTTTTTTGTGGTTCAGCAGTAGAAAAATGTAAAGGTAAAGGTACCCCTGACCATTAGGTCCAGTCGTGGCCAACTCTGGGGTTGCAGCGCTCATCTTGCTTTACTGGCCAAGGGGAGCCGGCGTACAGCTTCCGGGTCATGTGGCCTGCATGACTAAACTGCTTCTGGCAAACCAGAGCAGCGCACAGAAACGCTGTTTACCTTCCCACCGGAGCGGTACCTATTTATCTACTTGCACTTTGATGTGCTTTTGAACTGCTAGGTTGGCAGGAGCAGGGACCGAGCAACAGGAGCTCACACCGTCGCGGGGATTCGAACCGCTGATCTTCTGATTGGCAAGCCCTAGGCTCAGTGGTTTAACCCACAGTGCCATCCGCGTAAGAGAAATGTACGTATCAACAAATATATTAAGCGGGAAGGTGTGGGGACGGCTACTTGGAGTACCATGGGAGTGGAATAGACTGATTCGGAGAGGCTAAATCTGAGAAATGAGAGTGCTCAACAGCATCTCAGGGACAAGGAGACCTGGGAAATGTTGCCCAGTGTATATACCAAGGATTCGGGTAGCCTGGGGAAATTGCTTTCCCGAAGATCCCTGGCACCTCTCGTATGCTGCCATTGCAATTTTTACAGGACCAGAAAAGGAGGACTGGGGCATCCCTACCAGAGGCATCTGACCCATAGAGGCTAGTGGCGCATGGTGCCAGGGTGCCAAGTTCTGGAGGGCACCAGGGAAGAGGCAGAGACTGGACACGGCACCTCCTGGCATCAGCTCACTGCCCTCGCCTGCCTCTGCCATGCCTCACCGAAGCAGCGCCATGCCTGGAGCGTCCGTCTGCCGTGGCCACCACGGCACGAAGCGTCCAGCTGAGCCGGGAGGTGCCGCATCCAGCCTGCGCCTTCTTCCCCACCAGAGGAGCCGCCCTCCAGCCACTGCCCGTCTCCTCCAGCCCCACCGGCAGTGCCATCCTCCCTAAAACACTCTGGGAAACAGGGAGGCGCCGGAGGGAGCTTTGCACCACAGCACCGGATATGCTTAAGACGGCCCTGATCCCTATTGTAACTATGGCAAGACAAGAGAAGTGGGGCAGTGCAAAGGGCCTCACGGAAGTTAAGTAGGCGTTGAATCCCACTATGCTACCATCCAGGGATGAGCAAATCCATCAATTTCAATTTCTCTCCATTTCTCATTTTGACAAGACTAAATTGACTTCCCCACATTCCTACCTCGGTTTGCAATTTTTAAAAGTCCTCATGAAAATGCATCCAAATTTTTGTACCAATTTCTCCTAGCGTACACATATCTGCATGCAATTTTGCCTAATACACCCTTTTAAGCAACGTAATTTCTCTTAATAGAGTGGTACCTCGGGTTACATACGCTTCAGGTTACAGACTCCGCTAACCCAGAAATAGTACCTCGGGTTAAGAACTTTGCTTCAGGATGAGAACAGAAATCGTGCTCTGGCAGTGGGAGGCCCCATTAGCTAAAGTGGTACCTCAGGTTAAGAACTGTTTCAGGTTAAGAATGGACCTCCAGAATGAATTAGGTTCTTAACCCGAGGTACCACTGTATAACACATTTCTGTATTTTATTTTTACAGATATGTGCATTTTTATCCACACATTTGTCGGGAATCAAGCCTTTATCAGGAGAAACTGGCAACTCTCCCAGGCACCCGGCTTGATCTCCTGTTGACCTCCCTGTCTGCATTCCCCAGCAAGGTCCAGGCAGTGGTCGTGATAGGCGATCCTTCTCAGTGTGAGAACACCCCCCCCCTTTCCTGGCCCCCCCCCTGCAGGGGAAAGAGATAGACAGAAACGTATTTACATGCCTTTATTTCCGTCTTTGCAGCGTTACAAAAAACATGACTGCTCTCTTCAAACTCCGGCTGTGATGGCCTGGGATTCCGATTCGGAGGATGAAACAGAGGAATCCCAGCCTGCACAGGAGTCCCCGCCTCCAGGGCCGGCTGAACTGGGGCAAGGCCTAGATGCTGAAGAGCCTGCACCTGTGGCAGTGCATCAGGAGCTGGCCCCAGGTGAAGCCCTTCTGGCCCCAGAGGGGCTTGATGACTCAGTGGCCACAGGCGAGCCTCCTCCAGGGCCCAGTAACCCTTCGGCCTCTCCTGATCTGCAGAGGCTTAGGGCAGAGAGGCGAAGGGAACTGGTTGCCCCCAGGAGGAGTGCTCGCCTTAAGGCCAGAGGAGGCGGGGCTCCTGGGGGCTGGGGCCGCCCCTGGCCTTAGAAGAGGATAAAAGCCCAGTCAGCCCGGCCCCAGGTTGCGGGAGCAACGTCGTTGTTGGCTTCGGACCTTCCTGTGTTCCTGATCCCTGCTCGGCCTCCTGTTCCTGACTATCCGGTACTCCTGTTCCCTGCTCGGCTTCCTGTTCCTGACTATCCGGTACTCCTGTTCCCTGCTCGGCCTCCTGTTCCCGACCATCCGGTGTTCCTGTTACCTGCTCAGCCTTCTGTTCCAGCGTTCCTGTTCCCCGCCCGGCTCTCTGCATCGGACCTCGCCCCTCTTCGTGTGGACTCTGCTACACCCACGGTACCTTACCCCCGGGACCAGCACAGTTTGCTCCCGCCACACCCGCACTCCCCCTTCGTAGGGGTGCGTTCGGGAAGAGCCAGAGGCCATGGCTGACCAGGCGGCTGCACTGGTGGCTTTGGCCCAGGAGAACCAGGCCTTGACTCACACCGTGCAGCAGCTCAGTGACGCGGTTGCGGCACTTCAGCAACGCTTGGAAGCCCTACCGGCTCCTGGGGCCGACGCCCCGGCTCCTGGCAAGTACCCAGTGGCTTTGCCTGAGAAATTTGATGGAGCCCCGGCCAGCTTTCCCATGTTCCTGGCCCAGGCCAAGCTGTATATTCAGGGGCGAGCCCGGAACTTTCCTGACGACCGCACCAAGGTGCACTTTTTGATTAGTTTGTTAAAGGACCAGGCGGCCAAGTGGGCGTTGCCGCTACTCAGGCAAGACTCCCCCTTGCTGGCAGACTATATGGGGTTTTGCAATCGTTTGGAGGCCGCGTTCGGCAACCCCCAGAAAGGGAGTCAAGCCAACTGGGCGATTCGGCGTTTGAAACAGGGCAAGTCCACGGTGGCCGCATATACCACAGAGTTTCGGCTGTTGACACAGGACTTGACCTGGAATGATTCGGCACTGCGGGACCAGTATCTCGAAGGGCTTTCGGACGAGGTACTGGACCAGTTGGCCACAATGGAACGCCCCACCACGCTAGACACTCTCATTCAACGGAGTCTACAAATAGACGACCGGTTGGAGGATCGTCGTCAGGCCCGGGGTCGCCAACACTTCCAGTTCACGGCACCAGCTTTTTCCGGCAGCCCCACGGTCACAACTGATTTAACGGAGGAGCCTATGCAGCTCGGGGCAGTGCGGCCACGCCTTTCCCCCGCAGAGAAGGCGCGGCGTCGGGAGGGAAATCTCTGTCTTTACTGTGGCGGAAGTGGACACTTCGCTCGGTCCTGCCCTGAGAAACCGCCAACCCCAGTAGCTGATGGTCCTAGCTACCGGGGGTCCCAAACCGCGCAGAATGGGCCTGCACCAATGGACTTGCAACATCTTATGGTTTCGGTACGTTTATACCCTCCAGGTGGGCCCTGGATCCTCACCCATGCTTTGGTAGATTCAGGGGCAACCCGCTCCTATATGGACGCTGCTTTTGCCGCCCATCATCAGGTGCCACTTAGGAACAAGCCAGTACCGGTCCAGGTGGAAGCGATTGACGGACGACTTCTGCGTTCAGGTGCCGTTACTCAGGAGACCCAGCCCCTGGTCCTGTGTTTCCAGCAGCACCGGGAGTTGCGAACTTTGGACATTGCCTCTATGCCCCGCTTCCCCCTGGTGCTCGGGATGGACTGGCTGGAAGCCCACAACGTTCGGATTGACTGGGTCAAACGGACCGTGCACTTCCCAGACCCATGTTCCCATGCTCAATCCGGGACGCTGGCGGCCGCGCCCTCAGAGGAGGCAGCACCCACGCTCCCAGCCGTGTATCAGGACTACCAGGACGTGTTCGAGGAACGGGGGGCAGACCAGCTGCCGCCGCATCGGCCTTTTGACTGCGGCATAGACCTCCAACCCGGAGCGCCTTTACCAGTGAGTCGCTTATATTCTCTAACAGAGCCAGAGCGCGAGGCTTTGCAGGATTTCTTGCGCAAGAACCTGGAGCGTGGGTTCATTAGGCCTTCCACCTCGCCTACCGCGGCACCAGTGCTTTTCGTTAAGAAGAAATGTGGGGAACTCCGCCCTTGCCATGATTACCGAGCCCTGAACAAAATTACCGTCCCAGACCGGTACCCCTTGCCCCTTATCTCGGAGCTGCTGGAGCGGGTGCAAGGGGCACAGGTGTTCACCAAGCTGGACCTCCGGGGGGCCTACAACTTGATTCGGATCCGAGCCGGGGATGAGTGGAAGACAGCGTTTGGGACCCGGTACGGGCAGTTCAAATATTTGGTTATGCCTTTCGGTTTGTGCAACGCGCCTGCTGTGTTCCAACGCTACATCAACCACGTGTTTCAGGACTTGTTAGACAAGTACGTGGTGGTGTATTTGGATGACATACTGATTTACTCCCGTGACCCGGCTCGCCATGAGGGACATGTCCGGACCGTGCTGCAGCGCTTGCGTGAGCACCGTTTGTACGCAAAGCTCAGCAAGTGCGAGTTCCATCAGCGGACTGTGGACTTCCTTGGTCACCGGCTCTCTCCGGATGGGGTGCAAATGGATCCGGGGAAGGTGACAGCGGTTCAAGAATGGGCGGCACCCCGGAACCGCAAGGACCTACAACGTTTCCTGGGGTTCGCCAATTACTACCGGACCTTCATCGCTGATTATGCTCATCGCACCACCCCGTTGACCCGGCTACTGCGCCCAAAGACGCCGTTTTCCTGGGACAAGGAGGCAGAGGAGGCGTTTCAGGGGTTGAAGGCCTGTTTCCAGAGGGCACCAATCTTACAACATCCTGACCCCTCTCGACCCTTTGTGGTGGAGACCGACGCCTCCAGTACGGCTCTCGGTGCCGTCTTGTCTCAACAGATTGGTCCTGAAGCGCCACTCTTACCCTGTGCCTTCTATTCCCGCCAGCTCCTACCAGCGGAGCGTAACTATACTGTGTGGGAGCGGGAACTACTGGCCATCAAGGTAGCCTTTGAGGTCTGGCGCCACCATCTTGAGGGGGCACGACATCCGGTGGAGGTGAGAACCGACCACCGGAACCTGGAGTACCTCCAGACCACCCGCAAGCTGAACCAAAGACAGATCCGGTGGACGTTGTTCTTTTCCCGGTTTCAGTTTCGGATCCGCTACATCCCTAGCTCTCAGAATCAGAAGGCGGATGCCCTGTCCCGGAAACCTGAAGACAACGCAGACACGGTACAGCAAGCAAAACCCACCACGATCCTACCTCCGGCTGCATTCCTGGCCACCCAGGAGGCGCAGCCACTGCAAGTTCGGGTGCGGGAACAGCAGCGGGTCGACGCTTGGGCCCAGGAACGACTCCGGGAGCTGGCTGAAGGGTCCAGCCCACAGTATCCGGGGCTGGTCCTGCATCAGGGCCTTCTGCTGCACCACGGTCGTCTGTACATCCCGCCAGGGCCATTACGGCTGGAGGTTCTCCGGATGGCCCATGATGCCCCAGCAGCAGGGCACTTTGGACGGTATCGGACCACCCATCTGGTCAGTCGTGAGTTTTGGTGGCCCCGCCTGAAGGCTGACGTGGCTCGCTACGTTGCTGGTTGTGATGTCTGCCGGCGCGCCAAGGGACCTACCGGGCGACCCCCCGGCCTACTTCAGCCATTGCCAGTTCCACCGCGCCCTTGGCACACGGTTTCGTTGGACTTTGTAGTGGACTTACCCTCGTGGTTGTACCTGCCTTCTGGTTTTCTCCGACCATTTCACCAAGATGGTGCACTGCGCTCCCTGTCCATCTGTACCCACAGCCAAGGAAACTGCTCAGCTGTACCTTCAGCATGTCTTCCGCCTGCATGGACTACCTGAGTGCGTGGTGTCCGACCGGGGCATTCAGTTCACATCCCGGTTCTGGCGAGCATTACACCAGACCCTCGGGACAGAGGTCTGCCTCTCGTCAGCCTACCACCCACAGACCGATGGCCAGACGGAACGGGCGAACGCGGTGCTGGAGCAGTACCTCCGGTGTTACTGCAGCTACCAGCAGGATGACTGGGTCGACCACCTGGCATTGGCGGAGTTCGCCTATAACAACGCGGTGAATGCGTCCACCCAGCAGACCCCGTTCCAGGCCAGTTATAGTTATCATCCACGGCTGTTTCCAGAGGTGCTGCCGGCATCCGCGGTCCCGGCGGTGACGGAGTGGCTTCAAGAGCTCCAGTCTCAGCAACAGCTTTTGGTGGAGCAACTGCACCAGGCCAAGGAAGCGTACAAAGCCCAGGCCGACCGCCACCGCCAGGTGGGGCCGGAACTTCACGTCGGTGACCTGGTTTGGCTCTCCACTCGCCACCTCCACCCCTCTCGACCTTCGCGGAAGTTGGACGCCCGCTTCACTGGCCCGTTCCCTATCGTAGACCAAGTCTCTCCTGTGGCATTCCGTCTCCGGTTACCCGCAACCCTGAAGGTTCACCCGGTCTTTCACAGGTCCCTTTTGAGTCCGGTGGCCCCACCCGACGAGTTCCACCCGAACCGTCCCCGACCGCAGCCAGTGTTGGTTCGGGGAGAGCCTGAGTACGAGGTGGAACGCATCCTGGACTCCCGATACCGCAGGGGAAAGCTGCAGTATCTCATTGACTGGAAGGGGTACGGACCGGAGGACCGTTCCTGGGAACCAGCGGCCAATGTCCACGCACCTGCCTGCCTCCGAGAGTTCCATGCGACGTACCCCGGCAAGCCGGGTCCGGACCCTCGGTTGAGGGGGGGGCCTGGGAGGGGGGATGGTGTGATGGCCTGGGATTCCGATTCGGAGGATGAAACAGAGGAATCCCAGCCTGCACAGGAGTCCCCGCCTCCAGGGCCGGCTGAACTGGGGCAAGGCCTAGATGCTGAAGAGCCTGCACCTGTGGCAGTGCATCAGGAGCTGGCCCCAGGTGAAGCCCTTCTGGCCCCAGAGGGGCTTGATGACTCAGTGGCCACAGGTGAGCCTCCTCCAGGGCCCAGTAACCCTTCGGCCTCTCCTGATCTGCAGAGGCTTAGGGCAGAGAGGCGAAGGGAACTGGTTGCCCCCAGGAGGAGTGCTCGCCTTAAGGCCAGAGGAGGCGGGGTTCCTGGGGGCCGGGGCCGCCCCTGGCCTTAGAAGAGGATAAAAGCCCAGTCAGCCCGGCCCCAGGTTGCGGGAGCAACGTCGTTGTTGGCTTCGGACCTTCCTGTGTTCCTGATCCCTGCTCGGCCTCCTGTTCCTGACTATCCGGTACTCCTGTTCCCTGCTCGGCTTCCTGTTCCTGACTATCTGGTACTCCTGTTCCCTGCTCGGCCTCCTGTTCCCGACCATCCGGTGTTCCTGTTACCTGCTCAGCCTTCTGTTCCAGCGTTCCTGTTCCCCGCCCGGCTCTCTGCATCGGACCTCGCCCCTCTTCGTGTGGACTCTGCTACACCCACGGTACCTTACCCCCGGGACCAGCACACCGGCAGTCAAGAGAGAAACACTTCCTGCACTTCCTGTACAGGAACAAGAAGAAGAGCTCATATTACACTCTGAGCTAATTCCGGTGCTTCGCACTGTGAATAGACTGTCCCTCTGTTTCCCACAGACAGTCCCAACATTCCCATTATGTTTTGCTTTCAAGCTACCAGCAGCTCGCGGCTGCATTGCTTCTATATCGTAACAACATTCCCCTGGTATTTTCCCCCCATATAAGTCACTTGACTGGAGAACTGCATTGCAAAATTAAGAAAATTGCAAATTTCGGTTCACAGGTTGTTCCATAAAGTTCAGTTTAGCAAAGTTCACCTTAAAAAGCAAGCTGAATCTAATTCCCACCCCCGTCTCTCCTTCTCTAGCAGAGTGTGTGTGTGTGTGTGTGTGTGTGTGTGTGTGTGTGTGTAAGGTTGTGTTCCACCCCAATACATTGATTTAACAAATTAGTAAGCTCCTGCCAACCTAGCAGTTCGAAAGCATGTCAGAGTGCAAGTAGATAAATAGGTACTGCTCCGGTGGGAAGGTAAACGGTGTTTCCGTGCGCTGCTCTGGTTCGCCAGAAGCGGCTTAGTCATGCTGGCCACATGACCCAGAAAAACTATCTGTGAACAAACATCGGCTCCCTCGGCCAGTAAAGCGAGATGAGCGCCACAACCCCAGTCGTCTGCAACTGGACTTAACTGTCAGGGGTCCTTTACCTTTACCTTTAAGAGGGAAAGAACAGAGGAAAGAACAGTCCGACAATCTATTGGTGCTGGGAAACAAGTTGCTTTTATTGCCATTCACCTGCCCGTGAGGGAGAGGAAACCCATCAGGGCGTTGAGCTTTTCACATCCAGCATGGCTGGGTCACGACATTTCAAGGAGGACATCCCAGACAGGAGCTCAGTTGGTCAACGAGACTCCCTGAAATGCTGCGATGATTGTATAGGATAGGATAAAGCAAAACCCAAACATTTTGGAGAAAGCAAAACGTCAAAGCAGAGTGCAGAAGGGACTGGCTTCGATGGCGTCAGCGAGCTCCGGCAGGTGATCGATGTCGAATTGCTTTCGCGGGGAGCTCCCCTCAGTTTTCCAGCGGCCGAGAAAGAACATCAACAGCAGCCCTTGGGAGGTTGTTTGGTTTTGGGGGGACACTTCACAGCTTGGGGGCAGCATGGGGCAGTTTTGGGGGGACACTTCACGACTGGGGGGCAGCACTGGGCAGTTTTGGGTGGACATTTGGTGGGGGGAGCCTTGCAGCCTTGCTTGACCTGGGACATGCTTCCCAAAGTGGGTGGATAAACCTGCAGAGACAGAATGAAGCAACAAACAAGAATTTAGGGGAGCAAAGAGAGGCTGACCTTATCCCCGACTCCAGTTCCCAACAGAGGCTAGCCAGACACTTCCGAGAAGCCCTATAACCGCCCTCCCCTTTTGATTTCTCTCCCATCAAAGCCACTTCCGAGCTAGAGAGGAGGTGGGGTTGCGGGCTTCACGCCCCCGCCTCCTTAAGGGAATCCCCTGCCGTGTCATTCCCCTTGCCAGCCAATCGGCTGGCCTGGGAGGCATGGCTCACGCCATTTAGGACCAGCGCGGCTGAAGATCTTCCTCTTTCAGCGCTGCAGCTACTCCGGTTTCCCAATCCCCCCTCCCCCCGCCCTTTAGGTTTGGCTCTCTGACCTTGCTATGGACCTCGGTTGGTCGCCGTTAAGGGGCCTGGTAGGAATTTTTTCCACTTGGCAAATTGGCTCCAGCCATTTGGTTTTTCACCTACCTCGTAGCAAATCGTCACAACTTCCTTGGCATTGGCAATTAGGCATTGGTAAGGGTATTGTTGTGTAGATGAGAGGGGGGAGGGAGTGCCGTCACCTCCCCCCATAGCAAAGGATTCCGGGGGGAGTGGCCCTGTCCAAAGCCTATGGAGGTGTGGGCCCAAGGCACGCCCCCAAGCCCCCAAGCGGTGACCCCAGGGGAGCTCCTAGTTGATGTGCATCAGCAGGACTCCCCCTACTGGTGGTCAACCCTTGCCGGCCTTCATGCAATCAGGCTGAAGCCAGATAGTCAGTAGGACCAATGCCTAAGCCAATACCGCTCATTACCTGTAATCAATAAAGTTGTGGCCATTTTTCGCCCATTAACCTAAAACATTGGTGTCATGTGTTTTTATTTCCGATGGGGGGATGCGGGAACTCGCCACGCAATTGAGATTCTGAGATACACTGTCTCTGTCCCTGGAGGCTCCATTCCCAACTAGAGACTGTAGTGCAATGGGGCAACAGCTCAGTGGTTAGAGCACATGCTCTGCATGCAGAAGGGCTGAGAATGTAGGAGACAGTGTTGTCTACATGGACTGGCAGTGGCCCTTCAGGGTTTCAGGCAGGGGCGGTGCCAGACCTACATGGAGGAATTGAACCTGAATCCTTCTGCATGCTAAGCACCTGTTCTGCCTACTTAGCCAAGGCATCCATCCACCCTGGCTCCTTCCCTCCACAATGGTAGACCAACCAGATGCTTCTGGGAAGCCCACGGCCAGTGCATGAAGGTAGCAGAACCTGCAAGAACCTTCTGCATGCCAAGCAGGTGTTCCACCAAAGCTCCAACTATGGCACGGAGAGGGACATCCCTTTCAGGAGGGTGCACTCTAGGATTTCCCAAAACTCAAGAACCAACCATGAGGTGGCACTGTGGTTACCACATCGACAGGCCGTCATTTTCCCCCGGAGGAAAACTCTAGAGGAAATCCAGTAAACAGATTATTTAAATCCCACCTCCATCCAAAGAGATCAGTATGCCACCTCGCTTGAGATTCTCATGGTGTTGCCTCATGCTCCAGCCCGGGGCTGAGTTGCAGAACGCCATGGACTGCTATTTCCACATCATGCCAGTCTCTGTGGAGATCATATCTACAGCCCTTTTCCCAAAACCTCATAGAGGAAAACAGAGAGCTAATGTGCAGCTAATCTGCACAGCTCAGAGCGCAATGAGAAGGCAAGACTTACCCAAATTCACAAGACGGAGCAAAGAGGTGAAGCCGACCCAATGGATTGAGGAGCCAGGAGCTGCCAGCCTCTCTTTTATACCCGGTTCCAAACTGTCTCTTCCGGGCAGAGAAATGTGGACAGGAGAGATTGCTCAATTATCTAATTGACCCAATGAGATCTCACAAGGGCCAACTCCCCATTTTCTCCATCAATGGCTCAGGTGAGGAAACATTCCTGCTTGGTGAGGCCATCGCCCTTCCGCAAATTCCGTTCTTCTCTAGAGCGGTCAAGCAGTTTCTCAGCATCAACATCATTCTTAGGTGCTGCTGCTTCTGGACACAGGAAGAGTCACAGCTCCATGGTAGAGCATGTGTTTGGCATGCAGAAGGCCCCAGATTCAAGTCCTGGAATCTCCAGGCAGAGCAGAGGGTGAGGGAAAGGAGCCCTGTCTGAAACCCTAGGAGGCCACCGCCAACCAGTGTACACCAGTGTTTCCCAGTGTGGGTGATAACACCGCCTAGGGGTGCTGGAACGATCCTTGGGGGGGTGTAGTAGCCTCGGGTGCAATTGGGGGAGGCGTTGAATAAAAATAAGGGGGTGGTGGAAGCATAAAGAAAAAAGAGAAAGGAATATTGGGAAACCATTCGTACATGTTTCATCTCTCTTTTTGAAACAATTTTTATTTGAATTTACAAAAACAAAATTGTGTGGCAAGTCCCCCTCCCCCCATGAGAAATAAAGACACAGGACACGGTATATAAGGTTGATGGGCGGAAAATGGCCACAACTTTATTGATTGCAGGAATTGAGCGGTATTGGCTTAGGCATTGGTCCTATCAGCTAACCGGCTTCAGCCCAATTGCATGAAGACCGGTGAGGGTTAACCACCAGTAGGGGGAGTCCTGCTGATGTACATCAACTAGGATCTCCCCCGGGGTCACCCCTCGGGGGCGTGCCTTAGACCCACACCTCCACAGGCTTCAGACAGGGCAACGCCCCCCAGAATCCTTTACCGGACTACCCTTTGCTTTGGGGGAAGGTGATGGCACTGCCTTCCCCCCCTCATTTGCATAACAATACCCCTACCAATGCCTAACCGCCAATACCGAGAAGTTGTGGCGATTTGCTATGAGGTAGGCGAAAAAAACCAAATGGCAGGTGCCAATTCGCCAAGTGGAAAAAATTCCTACCAGGTCCCTTGACGGCGACCAACCAAAGTCCATAGAAAGGTCAGAGGAGAAACTAAAGGGCGGGCAGGGTGCGAAACCTGATCAGCTGGAGAGGCGAAGAGAGGGCGGACCTCGGGCGCACCGGGCATAAATAGCCCGGGCCACGCCTCCCTGACCAGCCGATTGGCTAGGCAGGGAGCTGACGCGCCCGAGGATTCCCTCAATCTCGCGGGGGCTGGAAGCCAGCCCCCACGTGTGTGGGGAGGGTGTGGGCCCGCAACCCCACCTCCATGCCAGTTCGGAAGTGGCTTTATAACAATACAACCATGCACATCAACAGTTAATAAAAGGTAAAGGTACCCCTGCCCGTACGGGCCAGTCTTGCCAGACTCTAGGGTTGTGCGCTCATCTCACTCTATAGGCCGGGAGCCAGCGCTGTCCGCAGACACTTCCGGGTCACGTGGCCAGCGTGACAAGCTGCATCTGGCGAGCCAGCGCAGCACACGGAACGCCGTTTACCTTCCCGCTGGTAAGCGGTCCCTATTTATCTACTTGCACCCGGGGGTGCTTTCGAACTGCTAGGTTGGCAGGCGCTGGGATCGAACGACAGGAGCGCACCCCGCCGCGGGGATTCGAACCGCCGACCATGCGATCAGCAAGTCCTAGGCACTGAGGTTTTACCCACAGCGCCACCCGCGTCCCTTCAACAGTTAATAGATTCTTCCAAATCTATTGACTTCCCACCTTCCCCTCCATGGTTCCCCTTATTACAGCTTTTCTACTCCATCTTTTTCAATAGTCCATGTTTAATCAACTCCATTAACTCCACAGTAATTTTAGCGTAACGAGTCTCATTGCGATGCTGCTAATGTTTTCATCTGCTTACAGTGGTCTCCAAGATAAATTATAAACTTCCCCCATTCTTTGTTGAAATTTCAGTTCCAGAGCTTTCCGGTCAGTTTTGCCATTTTGGCATAGCCCAACAATTTTATTTGCCACTCTTCTCTAGTAGGGACTTAATCTTCTTTCCATCTCTGGACTAACAGCATCCAGGCAGCTGTGGTTGCATACATTAAAAGTCTTTTTTGCTCTCTTGGCAAAACAGCACCTCCAATTCCTAGTGGAAAAAAGCCTCTGGTTGTTGTTTCTTTAATAAAATTAATTTAAACATTTTTTTCGATTCATTATATATCATTTCCCAGAATGCTTTTATTGCCTTACAAGACCACCACATATGATAAAAGGTGCCTTTGTACATGTTTCATCTGTTGTGGAATAATATTTACCACTTAGGTCGGGCGTGTTGAGGGACAGTGACAATTTCTCCCCTGGATCCGACAATTGTGCTGGAGTCCCTTTTCAACTTTAACCAGACCCGGAAAGTGGACTGCAGTTTGCCTCCCTATTTGGCCAATGGTAGATTTCCAGGAGGGTTCTGGGTAATTTTTTTTCTGAAAAAGTGGCAATAAGCCAAATAAGTTTGGGAAGCTCTGGTCTAGACAATACAGTGGTACCTCTGGTTACGAAAAGGATCCATTCTGGAGGCCCATTTGCAACATGAGCAGAACGCAACCCGCTTCTGCGCATGCGCGTGACGTCATTTTGAGTGTCTGCGCATGCGCAAGTGGCGAAACCCGGAAGTAACCCTTTCCGGTACTTCCAGGTTGCTGCGGGACGCAACCTGAAAATGCGCAACCTGAAGCAAACGTAATATGTGGTATGACTGTACTGCGGTTGTCAGACAATGGACTGAATATGAGGCATGTACCTCTGTTCCTTTTAGAAGAGGCGCTTTCTTCAGAATGATGAGGACTAGAATATTACTTTATCGTGAGGGGTAAGGTCCACGAAAGAGCACTGCCTTTTATGCAGAAGGTCCTAGGCAGCTAGACTGGGGACTGGGAGTGGCCGCCGAGACCACATAACACTGGTCCTGAAAGACCGACATTGGCTCCCAGTAAGTTTCTGAGCACAATTCAAAGTGTTGGTGCTGACCTGTAAAGCCCTAAATGGCCTCGACCCAGAATACCTGAAGGAGCATCTCCACCCTGGACACCGGGGTCCATCTCCCGAGGGTCTTCTGGCAGTTCCCTCCCTGCGAGAAGTGAGGTTACAGGGAACTAGGCAGAGGGCCTTCTCGGTGGTGGTGCCTGCACTGTAGAACGCCCTCCCAGCAGATGTCAAGGCAATAAACCACTATTTTACTTTTAAAAGATAACAGAAGGCGGCCCTGTTTAGGGAAGTTTTTAATGTCTGATGCTGTATTGTTTTTAATATTCGTTGGAAGCTGTCCAGAGTGTCTGGGGAAACCCAGCCGGATGAGCGGGGTATAAATACTAAATGCCATCAAATCTATACACCACTTAATTGCCCCCCAGCACCAAAAAGTAAAACATTACAAGAACTCTGTAATGAAGCAAGTGCTAGAGTTGGCTCCCCCCTCCCCCTTTTCAGCCATCTTATCCCTTAGGCAGTGAGATACGTATGCTTTAAATAAATGAACCCATGATCCTTGCTACATTCCCGATCCAGATTCCCCTCTGCCGATCTGCACTGCGGCGAAGGGAAGGGGCAAATCCAATTCACACCAGTCGGAGATTTTCTTCCAACGCAAACAGTGGACCTGATCCATGAGCCCATTTGCATGCGCCAAATGTCTCCATCCACGCAGAGAGACATGCCTTCACGTTTCCAGGAACAGGAATCACCAGATAATGGGAGGTGAATCATCTCAGTCAAGGGTGGTTAAGATCTTCTCACTGAGCCAACCACCAATTACGGCATGGAATTCTCTAGAGGTCCCTTATTAGGATGATTATTTGGGAAGGAAGCTATTCATTGACTGATTGATTGATTGATTGATTGATTGATTGATTATATTTGTCACTTGCTACGTCTAGTGTCCGACAACCATTCTTCAGGGTTTCCGGGAAGTTTTGGAAGGTTCAGTCCTCAATTTTGATTCAAAATAGGGTCTAACTGCATCATGTAGAACTTGCCTATAATCTGTGCAGGCTTGAAAGAGGCAGTCTGCCATCTTGATTCAAGATGGCAGCCAATTGTACCCAAACCTAGACAGCAAGTTGCTCCTCTAGCTCAGGAACCATCATGTGAAATTTGGTTATGATATCTTATGAAGTGTCCACATGTCCAGTGACCAAACAAGCCACTTTCCAATATATAGATAATACGAGGGGCTGCCACTCCTTCTTGCTCCACATGTCAATCCTTTTCCCAATCCTTCACAGCTCTCTCCAAGCCCCAGAGATCAGCATGGGATAGATGATGATAGATAGATAGATAGATTAGATAGATGATAGATAGATAGATAGATAGATAGATAGATAGATAGATGATAGATAGAGATAGATAGATAGATATAGATATAGATATAGATATAGATAGATAGATGATAGATAGATAGATAGATAGATGATAGATAGATAGATAGATAGATAGATAGATAGATGATAGATTAGATAGATAGATAGATAGATAGATAGATAGATAGATAGATGATAGATAGATAGATGATAGATAGATGATAGATGATATAGATAGATATATAGATAGATAGATGATAGATAGATAGATGATAGATAGATAGATGATAGATGATAGATAGATATAGATGAGAGATGATAGATTAGATTAGATAGATAGATAGATAGATAGATAGATAGATTAGATAGATAGATGATAGATAGATAGATAGATAGATAGATAGATAGATAGATAGATAGATGATAGATAGATAGATAGATGATAGATAGATAGATAGATAGATGATAGATAGATATAGATAGATAGATATAGATAGATAGATAGATAGATAGATAGATGATAGATAGATAGATAGATAGATAGATAGATAGATAGATGATAGATACAGATAGATAATAGTTAGACAGATAGATAGTAGATAGATAGCTAATTTAGCAGCTGCCCCGAGTGGCTGGGGCAACCCAGTCAGATGGGTGGGGTGCAAATAATAAAATTGTTATTGTTATTGTTAATCAGGTTCTCCACCTTACTAACCAGACATCAGGATCCTCTTGCACAGGGTATGACATGCTCTCGCAGGAGTATCCCAGGAATTTGCTCCATTTCAACCACACATGGTAGAAATCATCCAAGTTATTTGCAGATAAAATGCAATTGTGCCGTGTATTGAAATATAGGCATCTTGTCCACCCTGCCTTCTCTATCCCACAACTTCAAAAGGACGAAGAAAAAGAATTTTGGGCCCCTCCGGATAGTGTTTGTTTGTTTGTTTGTTGGGGGGTCAGTTCTTTAGTCGTTTAGTCGTGTCCGACTCTTCGTGACCCCATGGACCAGAGCACGTCAGGCACTCCTGTCTTCCACAAGGGTCGGTTGGTAGGTGAGTGTATTCTGCAACATGTCATTGATGCAATGACAGTACATTAGGGGCGGATTGATCCTGGATCATTCAGACCTCATTCTGTAGGGCCATAAGGAACCCCGCCCCCCAACAGCCTTTCTGAGAAAGGAGAGGTCCGCCAGGAGAACAAAGCTGGCATTAAGGGGCCTCTCAAATGTTTCTTCAAGGTTGTAAATAGATAAGGAGGACTCAAGAATGCACGTTGCCGTGGCGTGGTGGGGCCATTGCATGGATGAGGGGGGCAATGCCCATGTAAGGACATAGAAACTTACTATAACTTTCTATTTCCCAGAAATCAGGTGGTTTACAAGAAATCAGGTGGTTTAGTATTCTGCAAATGTATAAAAAGTTGGCACACTCAGAATTGGGTGTGCAGATTGCGAGCTTATTGCGCTGCACCTTTGCTATGTATGTGCATTTCAAATAAATTCTGTTGTATCCTGCAAGGTCATTTGCCACTTTGTGTGAATCTGTGCCAAATTGTGACCAAATTTGCAGATGACACCAAACTGGGAGGGGTGGCTAACACCCCACAGGACAGGATCACACTTCAAAACGACCTTGACAGATTAGAGAACTGGGCCAAAACAAACAAGATGAACTTTAACAGGGAGAAATGTAAAGTATTGCACTTGGGCAAAAAAAATGAGAGGCACAAATTCAAGATGGGGGACACCTGGCTTGAGAGCAGTACATGTGAAAAGGATCTAGGAGTCTTGGTTGACCACAAACTTGACATGAGCCAACAGTGTGACGCGGCAGCTAAAAAAGCCAATGCAATTCTGGGCTGCATCAATAGGAGTATAGCATCTAGATCAAGGGAAGTAATAGTGCCACTGTATTCTGCTCTAGTCAGACCTCACCTGGAGTACTGTGTCCAGTTCTGGGCACCACAGTTCAAGAAGGACACTGACAAACTGGAACGTGTCCAGAGGAGGGCAACCAAAATGGTCAGAGGCCTGGAAACGATGCCTTATGAGGAACGGCTAAGGGAGCTGGGCATGTTTAGCCTGGAGAAGAGGAGGTTAAGGGGTGATATGATAGCCATGTTCAAATATATAAAAGGATGTCACATAGAGGAGGGAGAAAGGTTGTTTTCTGCTGCTCCAGAGAAGCGGACACGGAGCAATGGATCCAAACTACAAGAAAGAAGATTCCAGCTAAACATTAGGAAGAACTTCCTGACAGTAAGAGCTGTTCGACAGTGGAATTTGCTGCCAAGGAGTGTGGTGGAGTCTCCTTCTTTGGAGGTCTTTAAGCAGAGGCTTGACAACCATATGTCAGGAGTGCTCTGATGGTATTTCCTGCTTGGCAGGGGGTTGGACTCGATGGCCCTTGTGGTCTATTCCAACTCTATGATTCTATGATTCTATGACCAGATATGGAACAGGTCCTTCATTTCCACTGTGTTAGTTACTCTGTGATGCTTCCCCAATGCTACTGAAATGTTGCCATCTGGAGGGACACTCTTACACTGCAACACAACAAAAGCAGGACAGAAAAATAAATAAACCAGGACATTTGTGAAAGCAAAAATGATTTCAGCAGAAAGTTATGGGACATATTCTGATTGGAAACGAAGCAGCATGTCTGCTCCAAAACTTTTGCAGGCAGAAACACTATTGAAAGTGGAACCACATACAATTGCCCTGATTCCCACTGTAAGCACATCTTATCATGAATGCGCAATGTCTAGGGGGCCTTGTTTTCCTTCCCATTTGTTCTCCAAAATCACTCGCATCTTTTCAAAGTTTTATATTGTGGGAGTCTTACTGCCCTAAAGCAATCCAATTGCCGCCGCCTTAGTCTGACATTGTTGATGCAACACAGTTGATGGTGCAAAATCAGGCATCTGATTAAGCTATTGCAACATGTAATTTAAATTTTTGCGGCTTTCTTTTTTTAAAAAAACAAAACACGACACAACTTTGCAGTGTTTCCTTTTAATGTTCCTTCTGGCACTGCTTCTGCTGCAAGCCGTGGCTTGCGATTCTCACACTGCTGATTTCCCTGTGTTATGAAAACTCTTCTCATTCCAAATGATCATTTTTTCATGGTTGGCCATGCATAAGTGCAGAAAAGCTTGATCAGCAAAGCTTTAGCATTGTCTGTCTCCATCCTTCCTGCAAATTCTGCTTGCACATCCTGGTCGAGCCACGGAGATGCAATCTTCTCTGTGCCCTTAAACCTCGGATAAAAAGGTAAAGGGACCCCTGACCATTAGATCCAGTCGTGACCGACTCTGGGGTTGCGGCACTCATCTCGCTTTACTGGCCAAGGGAGCCGGCGTACAGCTTCCGGGTCATGTGGCCAGCAGGACTAAGCCGCTTCTGGCGAACCAGAGCAGTGCACGGAAATGCCGTTTACCTTCCCACCAGAGTGGTACCTATTTATCTACTTGCACTTTGACGTGCTTTCGAACTGCTAGGTTGGCAGGAGCTGGGACTGAACAATGGGAGCTCACCCCGTCGTGGGGATTCGAACCGCCGGCCTTCTGATCGGCAAGTCCTAGGCTCTGAGGTTTAACCCACCGTGCCACCTGTGTCCCTAAACCTCGGGTAGAATTGCACAATTTTAAACAAAATGAAAATATTGACAGAGTGCTCCTGAGCATACACTGAGTATATACCTTAAACTGGGTTTCCTGGACTTCATTTTTTATTTTTTTAAAAGCATTCCAAAATGCAATCCCTACAATTTCACAAGCTTTGCTTAGAGTTCTCTCTCTTGATCTGGTATTCAGTTCCCTCTGCTGGTCATAGCTGAGAAATGCTTTTATCTCATTGGTCATATGGATATTGATGCTGTCATATTTTTTTAAAAGGTTTTTAAGATAGTATTTTATCATTTTATCTTTGTAAGCTACACAGTGAATTGTGATTATTTAGTGTCCCATATAATGAATGAATGAATGAATGAATGAATGAATGAATGAATGATCTCCTGTGTCCTTTTAAAATGTGGGTTTTGGGGATGGGGGGGTTATTGGGTTGTTGGTTTTGTTTTGTTTTGTGGGGAGGGGGGAAATGGGAGGGAGCATGATGTATCTTTGATAAATTGTTATGTTGAAATTCCTAATTAAAAAAATAATAGAATAGTGCATGCCGCAGCGAGACTCCTCAAGGGGTCTTTGCCACGGGATCACATTCACCCGGTGCTATACCAGCTGCACTGGCTCCCGGTGGAGCACAGGATCAGTTTTAAGGTGCTGGTTTTAACCTTTAAAGCCCTATACGGCCTAGGACCCTCGTACCTTCGGGACCGCCTCTCCTGGTATGTCCCACAGAGGACCTTACGGTCTTCAAATAAAAACATCTTGGAGATCCCAGGCCACAGAGAGGTTAGGCTGGCCTCAACCAGAGCCAGGGCTTTTTCGGCTGTGGCCCCGATCTGGTGGAACGCTCTGTCCCAAGAGACTAGGGCCCCGTGGGACTTGACATCTTTCCGCAGGGCCTGCAAGATGGAGCTGTTCCACCAGGTCTTTGCCCAAGGCACAGTCTGACCCCATCCTTTGGTAATCCTCACAGAACTCTAGCCCAATGGTTGTCATTAATTTGACTCAGAATTGATTTTAGAATGAATTGATTTTAGAGTGTATTTCAATTAATTGATTGTCGTTTTATGTAAACTGTGTTATTTTTACTGTTGTTATCCGCTTTGAGCCCAGCTTCGGCTGGGGAGAGCGGGATATAAATAAATAAAAAGTATTATTATTATTATTATTATTATTATTATTATTATTATTATTGACAGTCCTGGCCAAATACTGTATGGTATGTGCTGCCAGTGTGACTCCAGGCGTTTGGCCTCAAGAGACTGGCTGCCCAATGCATTGTGGGAGATAATTCCCTAGGGACGGAAATAACCTCACGGCCAGCTTTTCAGTCGCCACCTCCCTGGAGAATTCCATAGGCAAGAAAGTTTGATGAGTGGAAAATCACGCAAGGATGCCTGGGTGAGGAATACTGCGAGGAACATTCCCCTGGAGGTTATTCATGCTGTTTTGACTCCTTCTCACCACAAAGTATTGCTTCAGCACCCGAGTATGATGTACACAGCAGTAACCACAGCACTGTGCAGGTGTTGATTGTTATCGGCAGACTGGGAAGAGATGAAAATATTTGGGTATCTGGGTAGAGAGGGACTGAATAGTCTGTGCCTATTTCACCCCTTGTAAGTTTATTTCTAATAAAATGCAACAAAGTATAACAGCAGATGTACAAAAACAGTATATCTGGAACTGAACATAGAGGAAGGTAATGTTGTGTAGTGGTTAGAGTGTAGTGCTAGGACCTGGCAGGGGCTGATGGGAGCTGCATTCCAACAATCTGGAGGGACACAGATGTTCCCCACCACTTTATGGAACGAAAAGGAGCATAGTCGGACAAAGAAGACCCATTACCTTCTCCGAAGTTACTCCAAGTTACTCTTCCAACAAAGTAACACAACCCAGACTTTGTTGGAAGATTCGGAACAGGTAAAGGGTGCCAGGAGCTCGTCCTATAGTTGAGTAGGACCCTGGCAGAGAGACATGCCCAACTGGCATATTCTCTCCCTCCTGGTCGTTCGTTCGGGAGCTTCAAAAGCTTTCTTCAGCCCGAATATCACAGCGACCAATGCCAACAGACAACGGCACACTTAGGGATCCGCAGAGTCTTCACAGTTTGCGTAACAGACCTCAGCAACTCAGCATTTTGGCTAATCGACTTTATTTACATATAAACACACACGGAGCACTGCAACATGGCTCCCTCTCTCTCTAGCATCAGACAGCAGAGAGAAAAGGAACAAAAGACAATAGTCCCACTGCACGGAACACAGCAACACAAACATCCTGTCTCCGTCACTTCCCACTCGGTAGAGTCAAAACATACAACGTCATGCGATAAACAATAATCCCATGACTGCAATCACGGAGCAGGAAGTCTAACAAAGGGAAATATAGTAAGCCCACAACTTATGCACAATTTAACTTGCGTGCATTCAACTTTCTGCTCTCAGCAAAAAAATAAAAAATAAAATAAGACTGGGACTGGGGACGGAAAGAAGGCAGGCATCTGGGGGGGAGACTTCACACCCACCCATAGGATCTAACTTCTAGGGGCCAAGGTCCCTTTGATCTCCCCAATAAAACATTTGAGGGGCGCTTCGTATGGTATGTGACGCTGGTCTGGGACCGTAATAAATTTCATTTCAAAATATTTGGGGGGGGGGTAGGGGCCCCAAAGTTGAAGCGCATTGCCATTCAGATCCTGTGTGTGTGTGTGTGTGTGTTATGTGATCCATTGGGTGGAGCGGGGCTTATCTTCCCTCCACCTGTAGCGTTCCCAAAACAAGGAAGGATTGGACTATGATTAATAGAATACACACGAGGCTTGACCAGCAAGACTCTGGGAGGAGGTGCCAATAATAATAATAATAATCCTGTCCACCCCTCGGCCCAGGTCGTTTTATTCACAAAAGAACTTTTTTCACAGTGTTCGTAAGAACCAATCAGATTTCCTTTGAGCATTTCAAAAAACCCCACGATGGGACAAAGTCAGATAAGAAGAAATTCTTTCAGCTACAAAGAAACTATTTCCTACTTGAGCATGCAAATGTAGTTCAGAGTAAATAAAATAGGAATAAAGGGAGGGATGCGTTCATTAAAACCGCAGAGGTCATAAACAGGAGTAAACAGGAGAAGAATGATGGGAGTATTTACCATCTCCTTGTGAACTCTCTTCCTGGCCCTTAAGATCTATCTAAAGATTAACAAACCCTACATCAAAGTTACAAGCGCCGCGGGTGGCGCTGTGGTCTAAACCACAGAGCCTAGGACGTGCCGATCAGAAGGTCGGCAGTTTGAATCCCTGCGACGGGGTGAGCTCCCGTTGCTCGGTCCCTGCTCCTGCCAAGCTAGCAGTTCAAAAGCACGAAGTGCAAGTAGATAAATAGGTACCGCTCCGGCGGGAAGGTGAACGGCGTTTCCGTGCACTGCTCTGGTTCGCCAGAAGTGGCTTAGTCATGCTGGCCACATGACCCAGAAGCTGTGCGCCGGCTCCCTCGGCCTATAGAGTGAGATGAGCGCTGCAACCCCGGAGTCGGCCATGACTGGACCTAATGGTCAGCGGTCCCTTTACCTTTACATCAAAGCTACCTTCTATCTTTATGTACTGAGGGTGCCTGCTGAACAACTGGCCTGTGTGTTTAGAACGCTTATACATGCCTGTCAGGCATAGAGAAAGCAAATGACAGAGGTGCAGAGGCTTGTGGGATTTGATCAGAAATCACTGTCAATGAATCAAACCCAGTCAACGCAATGCTTTCATCGCGGACACGTTAAGCGGTTTTTAGTAGCAATGGTATAAAGGAATATGTAAAATGGTTTGTTAACAGGTGATAATATAAAGCTATAATATATTAAGATAAAAGATTAAGATAAAATCAAAGAGGGAAAGGATTTGCTGAATTAATTAATTGAACTGGAATACAAAAAAGGGAGGTGTGAGGAGGTCAGGGAAACAAGCAAATGAAAGATAAGACTTGGGAAAACGGATCTGTTTTTAACTGTTTTTATTTTGTATTTTTCTTTTTTTCTTTTTTTTTGTAAAATGTTGAAATTTCAATAAATATCTTTTTTTAAAAAAAAAATGCTTTCATCGCAGACACAATGGCTTGCTCCGCATTTCATAATTCCTCATAGCAACCCCACCTGACCCCCACACTCTGGATATCTGCACCCCTACATCTCACCATTTTTTATTCAAGTTGCCCCCCCCCCCCCCCACACACACACCATTGCAACCAATGTTACTTTGACTATACGCGATTTTGGCTTTAGGCGTGATCTCTTCGACATAACTCCTGTGTGAGTTGCGAGCGTCTCTTCACACAGCTCATAATCAAACTGTGGAACTCCCTCCCACAGGAGGAAAAGTCTACCGCCAACTCGGATGGCTTTCAAAGAGGACTGGACAAATTAACAGAGGGCAAAGCTATCAAGGGCCACTAGTTGACCACCACTATTTTCTGCTGGCAATGTTTCTGAAGACCAGGTGCTGCAGGTAGAATCATAGAATAGAATCCTAGAGTTGGAATAGATCACAAGGGCCATGGAGTCCAACCCCCTGCCAAGCAGGAAACACCATCAGAGCACTCCTGACATATGGTTGTCAAGCCTCTGCTTAAAGACCTCCAAAGACGGAGACTCCACCACACTCCTTGGCAGCAAATTCCACTGTCAAACAGCTCTTACTGTCAGGAAGTTCTTCCTAATGTTTAGGGGGAATCTTCTTTCTTGTAGTTTGGATCCATTGCTCCGTGTCCGCTTCTCTGGAGCAGCAGAAAACAACCTTTCTCCCTCCTCTATGTGACATCCTTTTATATATTTGAACATGACTATCATATCACCCCTTAACCTCCTCTTCTCCAGGCTAAACATGCCCAGCTCCCTTAGCCGTTCCTCATAAGGCATCGTTTCCAGGCCTTTGACCATTTTGGTTGCCCTCCTCTGGACACGTTCCAGTTTGTCAGTGTCCTTCTTGAACTGTGGTGCCCAGAACTGGACACAGTACTCCAGGTGAGGTCTGACCAGAGCAGAATACAGTGGCACTATTACTTCCCTTGATCTAGATGCTATACTCCTATTGATGCGGCCCAGAATTGCATTGGCTTTTTTAGCTGCCGCGTCACAGGTGAAAGTGCTCTTGCGCTCCTGCTTTCTGGTTTCCCACAGGTATCTGCTTGGCCACTGTGAGAACAGGATGCTGGGCTAGATGAGCCACTGATTCAGCAGGCTCTTATCATCATCATCATCATCATCATTTATTACTTATCCCTTATTCCTCTTCTTATACCCAACTCTACCTCTCTTTTAAATCAGAACCAGTGAAGGCGGTGAAGGTCCTGTGTGAGTGCCTGGAGGCGGTTGGAGGATGGATGGCGGCTAACAGATTGAGGTTGAATCCTGACAAGACAGAAGTACTGTTTTGGGGGGACAGGAAGCAGGCGGGTGTGGGGGATTCCCTGGTCCTGAATGGGGTAACTGTGCCCCTGAAGGACCAGGTGTGCAGCCTGGGAGTCATTTTGGACTCACAGCTGTCCATGGAGGCACAGGTCAATTCTGTGTCCAGGGCAGCTGTTTATAAGCTCCATCTGGTACGCAGGATGAGACCCCACCTGCCCGCGGACTGTCTCGCCAGAGTGGTGCATGCTCTGGTTATCTCCCGCTTGGACTACTGCAATGCGCTCTACGTGGGGCTCCCTTTGAAGGTGACCCGGAAACTGCAACTAATCCAGCATGCGGCAGCTAGACTGGTGACTGGGAGTGACCGTCAAGACCACATAACTTGAAAGACCTACACTGGCTCTCAGTACGTTTCCAAGCACAATTCAAAGTGCTGGTGCTGACCTTGAAAGCCCTAAACAGCCCTGGTCCAGTATACCTGAAGGAGTGTCTCCATCCCCATCATTCAGCCTGGTCAATGAGGTCCAGCATTGAGAGCCTTCTGGCGGTTCCATCGTTGCAAGAAGTGAGGTTACAGGAAACCAGGCAGAGGGCCTTCTCGGTGGTGGCGCCCACCCTGTGGAACACCCTCCCACCAGATGTCAAAGAAATAAAGAATTATCAGACTTTTAGAAGACAACTGAAGGCAGCCCTGTTTAGGGAAGCTTTTAATATTTGATGAATCATTGTATTATAATATTCTGCTGGAATATGCCCAGAGTGGCTGGGGAAACCCAGCCAGATGGGCGGGATATAAATATTATTGTTATTATTGTTATTATTATTATACATTTACCAACCTCACTTCCTCTTAAACAAGCAAATAATCTTTTGAAGGCAGAGAAGGGATCCTCTGTTTTGTTTTCCCCACTGCACATCCGAGTTCAGAAAAGATCTCTTGGCGGCAAGTTATTTGTTCAGGATCTACTCATCTTCCTTTTGGAGTAATTGCACCTTGGCAGGCACAGATTGCATTAGGAGAAGGGAAAAAATTAAAATAGAACTCTGCTTAGGAACACAGGGTCATGGGACACCTCTAAGCCGAAAGCCTCGCCTAGGAATGTCGTCCCTATCATTAGTCAGGAATTTAAAAGCCATTATTCGATGCAGGTCTATCTCCACAACATTGTCAGGAGGCTATTTTTGGTTCCCTGTCCAGATGCTGATTCACAGCGGATGTTTAAATGGTCCAATGGATCTGCCCTGCTCTGTAATTTAAATTGTTTCTGGGTTTAATGAGCACCTGCGACCGGCAGATAGTGTTCACACCTTAGGAGGAGGGAATGTTCTCATCCCTGGCCATCAAAGGGCTGCGGTGATGTAAGAAGACTTGGCCCATCGCTGTCGTTTCAAAGGGAATCATTCAAATGCCGCTAACAAGGATGTGTTGGGAAAGAACTCTGTAAAAAAAATAAAAATGCTTTTTTTTGGTGTGTGTGTTTTAAAAAAGATATATTTTTTTTTTTACCAACCACCAAAAGACAAACAGTGAAACCCCCCAGGCGACTGATACATTGGGTATACAATATTCAATAATATGTTGTTGTTGTTGTTGTTTAGTCATGTCCGTCTCTTCGTGACCCCCTGGACCAGAGCACGCCAGGCACTCCTGTCTTCCACTGCCTCCCGCAGCTTGGTCAAACTCATGCTGGTAGCTTCGAGAAAACCATCCAGCCATCTCGTCCTCTGTCGCCCCCTTCTCCTTGTGCCCTCCATCTTTCCCAACATCAGGGTCTTTTCCAGGGAGTCTTCTCTTCTCATGAGGTGGCCAAATTCTTGGAGCCTCAGCTTCAGGATCTGTCCTTCCAGTGAGCACTCAGGGCTGATTTCCTTCAGAATGGAGAGGTTGGATCTTCTTGCAGTCCATGGGACTCTCAAGAGTCTCCTCCAGCACCAGAATTCAAAAGCATCCATTCTTCGGCAATCAGCCTTCTTTGTGGTCCACCTCTCACTTCCATACATCACTACTGGGAAAACCATAGCTTTTACTATACAGACCTTTGTTGGCAAGATGATATATTGCTTGTCTCCCAAGAAGCAGGCGTCTTTTAATTTCGTGGCTGCTGTCACCATCTGCAGTGATCATGGAGCCCAAGAAAGTCAAATCTCTCACTGCCTCCATTTCTTCCCCTTCTATTTGCCATGAGGTGATGGGACCAGTGGCCATGATCTTCGTTTTTTTGACGTTGAGCTTCAGACCATATTTTGCGCTGTCCTCTTTCACCCTCATTAAAAGGTTCTTTAATTCCTCCTCACTTTCTGCCATCAAGGTTGTGTCATCTGCATATCTGAGGTTGTTGATATTTCTTCCGGCAATCTTAATTCCAGCTTGGGATTCATCCAGCCCAGCCTTTCGCATGATGAATTCTGCATATACATATTCAATAATATTCAACAAGAAATGCTTTTTATTATCTTCTCAAGTTGAGCGACAAGCATGGCCCATCAAAAAATTATCAAAAGGGTAAAGGAAATACTAGACTCCAAGCAACTGATCAAAATCAGAAACAAGAATGCCAAGAAGTTTCCATGTGCAGACTCCACAGATAAATGCCCCCCCCCCCCCCGATAAATGCAGCTATACAGTATTTAAAAGAGTAAGAAGAGATAACAAACATTTAACAGATCTACATAAGTATGCCCTGGGGACTTTCCTCTTGCAGTATGAAACATTTGTATAAGCGCCACCAGTCTCTTGCAAATGTGGCTCCACGTTAATTTCCCCTGTTCTTAGTTTGTTCTTTCCACCTGTCTGTCCCGGGAGACAATAGAGGAGTGAAGTCAAACTGTTGGAAAGTTGCATTGCCTGATATAAGAGAGACATGCTTTGTTGCAGCTGGGGCAGGAGTAGGCACCCGTTTGCGCTGCTGCAGATGCACGGTGATATTTCTTCTCTCTGCGCTCCTCTCTCTACTGGTCACTGCTGTGGACGCACAACATCGCTGTCTTTCTCCAGGCACTGCAGCCGCCTGCAAGGGCTTCCCCACACGGCAAGGTTGGTGTTGCCAGCCTTTGTGTCATGTATGCAGACATCCACCAGGGCCTTCTCAGTGGTGACTCCGAGCTGGTGGAATGCTCTGTCCCATGAGCCCAGGGCCCTGCAATCAAACTGGCCAGGTGCCTTTCTGATACAAAAGTAGCTTTGAAATAAGGGGGGGGGATTAGCTTTGGTCGTTGAGCAGATGTAAGACTAGTGCTTCATCTTCCTCAAAGCCACTTCTGCCCTGCAGATGAGGTGGGGTTGCGAGCTTCATGCTCCCAGCCCCCGCGCGATTGGGGAAATCCCCAGCAGTGTCACCCCCTGGCTAGCCAATCGGCTGGCTCTGGGGGCATGTCCTGCCCTATTTAACGGAGGCACAGCCAGGGATCTCCCTCTTTTCCTACCTATCAGCTGTTCCTGTTCATTTTAAAAGCAGCTCATAGATCAAAACCATAAGAGGAGGGAAACATAAGGGTCAGACTGAGTCCAAACCAAAGGCCAGGCAGAACAGCTATGTCTTGCAGGTCCTGCAGAAAGATGTCAAGTCCCGCAGGGCCCTGGTCTCTTGGGGCAGAGCGTTCCTCCAAGTCGGGGCCAGTACTGAAAAGGCCCTGGCCCTAGTTGAAACCAATCTAACCACCTTGCGAACTGGGACATCCATAATGCTGTCATTTGTGGACCTTAAGGTCCTCTGCGGAGCACACCAGGAGGAGCGGTTCCATAGGTACGTGGGTCCTTTAAAGGTCAAAACCAGCACCTTAAACCTGACCCTGTACTCCACCGGGAGCCAGTGCAATTGGTAAAGCACTGGATGAATATGCTCCCATGGCAGGGACCCTGTAAGGAGCCTCGCTACCAAATTCTGCACCCGCTAGAGTTTCTGGGTCAGCTTCAAGGGCAGCCCTGCATAGAGCGAGTTACAATAATCCAGCCTGGAGGTGACCGTCGCGTGGATCACTGTGGCCAGATCAGGGCGAGAAAGGTAAGGGACCGACTGCTTAATACGGCGGAGATGGGAAAATGCCACCTTTGCTGTGGCTGCAATATGCGCCTCCATGGAAAGGGAGACGTCAAAGGTTACACCCAAGCTCTTGACAGAAGGCGCTGGCACTAACTGAGTCCCCGCAAGAGATGGGATTGCTCAAAACGCAAGCCTGCTAGACCTTCGCCTTGGTCTTGGATGTTCGCATGGCATTCTCCCAGACCCTTGGCAGAGTGAAAGCGCAGGGCAGAGTGGCAGAGGGGTTGTTGAGCGGAGCGTGGCAGCACACAGCCCCTGGAACAAAAGAAGCCTTAAAATGCCTGGCAAATCAAGGAAGTTTAAGCAGTTTCAGAAGCCTGTCTGCACAAAATGCAAAAACCTGGCTCACCAAGATAGTGATAGAACTTCCATGTTTGAGGGCAGTCTACCTCTAAAACTATGTGACATGAGACCTGAAGGTTTAGTGCTTTTGCTGGCCATTGTTGGAGAAAAAGGATACTGGACTAGATGAGCCTTTAGTCTGATCCTGAAAGGCTGCTCTCTCGTTTTCTTATGACACTGTTTCTACCATATATATATTTTAAGGAGCCATTTTTTAATTTAAAAAAACCCACATCTTTTATTTATTTTTATTTCCAGCTCATCCGGCTTGTCCTGCCCAGCAATCTAAATTTCCACCTGCCACTTCAGATTTACCGAAGTCATTTCCCTGCCAGCAAACTGATTTGATTTACTGCTGTTTTTCCTCCGACAGCACCTGGCTAAACAAGACTTGCCAAATAGAAGTCAGGGTGCTCCAGCAATGCTCGAACCACCAATTATGTAACAAATCCTTCTGTTTTGTTTTAAATTCATATCCTGCTATAACCAATAGGGGGGCTGGTCCATTTGAGTGAATGGGGTGGCATGGGTGGCGCTGTGGTCTAAACCACTGAGCCTCTTGGGCTTGCCAATCAGAAGTTGGTGGTTTGAATCCCTGTGACGGGGACGGGGTGAGCTCCCGTTGCTTGGTCCCTGCTCCTCCAACCTAGCAGTTCAAAAGCACACCAGTGCAAGTAGATAAATAGGTACCACTGTGGCAGGAAGGTAAACAGCATTTCCATGCACTCTGGTTTCCGTCACGGTGTTCTGTTGCGGTTTAGTCCTGCTGGCCACATGATCCAGAAAGCTGTCTGTGGCATAGCTGTCAATGTTTCCCTTTTTAAAATGGAAATTCCCTTATTCTGGATAGGATTCCTTGCAAGAAAAGGGAAAAGTTGACAGCTATGGTATGTGGACAAATGCCAGCTCCCTCGGCCTGAAAGCGAGATGAGTGCCGCAACCCCACAGTCACCTTTAACTGGACTTAACTGTCCAGCAGTCCTTTACCTCTTTACCTTTACCTTTTGCCCCAACATCCTCCCTCTGTCTTCAGCCAACTCCCTTCCTGCTTACCTTCCTTCTTAAAAACCGGTCCAGTCCTGTCTGCCATCTTCCTCCTCCTTATCCTCCGGGTTGCCCCTTGTCAAACACAGCTCCGCCTATCACTGGTTCTGATTCCACCAGGGCCAAATTAAGAACTCTAGAAGCCCTAAGCACTCAAAGGATTTTGGTACCCCCAGATATATCTAATATAATAAACAACAGTAAACCATAAAAAAAAATTGTTTTTCAAAATGAAGCAAAACCTACAGTGAGATGAAAAGTAATGTTGATTTCTGTATACTTCCATACCTTGCAATGTAGACATGCATAATGACAAATAGGTGGGGTTTCAAAAGGGTCAAAAAAACTGAGGCAACGGAAGAACGACAGACCCTCCAAGTGTCCCTATTTTCCAGGGACAGTCCCGGATTTACAGAAGCCGGTTTCTGATTTTTCACGCTCTTCCCTAGGATCTCCTTAATTTCATCAGAGAAATGTTGGAGGGCATGGAGTTATGCGACCCCTGACCCAAGGCAAAAACTGAAGGTAGCCCTGTATAAGCAGGTTTTTTATATAAAAAAAAGTTTGGTGTTTTATTATGCTTTTATATATGTTGGAAGCCGCCCAGAGGGGCTGGGGTAACCTGGTCAGGTGGGCAGCATATAAATAATAAAGTTGTTGTTGTTAAATAGGACATCACTATTTTCATCGGAGAAATATTGGAGGTTATGGAACCATTATATATTAAATGCATGCTGCTTGGCAAATCACCATGTAATCGTTTCCGGAGTTGGCCAAAGACATCTTGGCACCTGAGGTGAACCACAAAATGACCTTCTTATGATACAATAATATTTATTGTCATTGTCCCATACAGAACAACGAAACTGGGGGGGGGGGGGAATCTACATAAGACTTTTCAAAACCAACAAGCCTGCTATCCCAGCCTGGTTAGCCCCCTAAAAACTCTGATACCCCATTTTTAAAATACAATACACTCCCATTGAGACTACCTTACACTGCGTTTAAAACCAAAATTGCATTTGGATAAAAACTGTTTCTCAGGCGGCTAGTCCTAGTCTTTCTAACCCTGTACCTTCTTCCAGAAGGCAGAAGCTGAAAGAGATCATTTCCGGGGTGTGCACTGTCCTGCGCTATCTCTGCAGCTTTCTTATGGCACCTGGAAGTGTAGATTTGATCCAAGGTGGGAAGAGTGCACCCAATTATTCTCTCCGCAGTCTTTACAACCCTGGACAGCACTGTTTTTTCCCTGGCCGTGCAGCTCCCAAACCACACACTTCTTCTTTGGCGATCCCTCGTAGCTTGAACCCACGACCCTGAGATTAACAGTCTCAGGCTCTAGCAAATGCGCTATCCTGTCCCTGATCAGTTCTGGAAACCTTACAGGGTATTACTGCTGGTTAGTGGAAAGCTGGATTTTTGCCTTGCATAAATTGGCATGTCAGCCAGTCAGTAGAAACGGCATATGGTTCATTGGGGGGCGGGGGACGTGATGGAGCAACTGGAAATCAAGGCAGCTTTTGAGGTGGTGTGGGTGAGTCTTGGTTCATTTGCTGTCTCTTTTCTGGCCACTGTCCCCAGGGCTGTCCTCACCTGAGCAGAGAGAGGCCTCTAGTGTCTGAGCACAGATCTGCAGGTGGACCGAGAAATCCACTTCCACACCATGAAATCACTTTAAACCACTGTGATATCACTTTAAACAGCAATGGCTTCCCCCAAAGAATTCTGGGAGCTGTAGTTTGTTGAGTGTAGTTAGGAGACCCCCTTATTCTTCTCTCAGAGCTACAAATCAAAGAGTGATTTAACAATTATTCTGTCTTTGCAGGGAACTCTGAGAATTATAGCTCTGTAAGGAAGAAAAGTGGGTGGCGCTGTGGGTAAAAGCCTCAGCGCCTAGGGCTTGCCAATCGAAAGGTCGGCAGTTCGAATCCCCGCGGCGGGGTGCGCTCCCGCTGCTCTGTCCCAGCGCCTGCCAACCTAGCAGTTCGAAAGCACTCCCGGGTGCAAGTAGATAAATAGGGACCGCTTACCAGCGGGAAGGTAAACGGCGTTTCCGTGTGCTGTGCTGGCTCACCAGATGCAGCTTTGTCACGCTGGCCACGTGACCCGGAAGTGTCTGCGGACAGCGCTGGCTCCCAGCCTCTTAAGTGAGATGGGCGCACAACCCTAGAGTCTGTCAAGACTGGCCCGTACGGGCAGGGGTACCTTTACCTTTTTAAGGAAGAAAAGGGGGTCTCCTAATGGGGGGGGGGGTCTCCTAATACAGTTTCCCAGGATTCTCTGAGAGAAGCCATGACTTTTTGAAGTGATGACATACTCTTCTTCTTCTTCTTTGGCGATCCCTCGTAGCTGAGTAAGATTGTCTTCCATAAACACGGTTTTAACAATGAGTCCGTAAGTGACAGTGGAGGCCAATTCTGGATCCCCACCTCCTTCCACAGTGGGGACATAGGTTACCAGGTGGGAGTTGATCACGGTGTGGATTTGCCAAGCATGCCTTCCTCTTAGCACTTTTCTCCCTTGCGTCCTGAGTTCGAGTGTCTTCAAAGCCCATGACACCTTTGGGAAAGGCTGTTCTCCAACTGGAGCGCTCGCAGGCAAGTGTTTCCCAGTTGTTGGTGTTTATACTACATTTTTTCATATTTGCCTTGAGACAGTCTTTAAACCTCCAGCATTACGCTTTCCATTTTTAAGTTCGGAATGAGATACCTCATACCTCATGTTACGTTTGCTTCAGGTTGAGCATTTTCAGGATGCATCCCGCGGCGACCCGGAAGTACCAGAAAGGGTTACTTCCATGTTTCACTGCTCGCGCAGACGCGCAAAATGACATCACACACATGCGCAGAATCGGTGAATCATGACCCGCGCACACGCAGACACTGGTTGTGTTCCTTTCAGGTTGCGAACAGGCCTCCAGAACGGATCCTGTTCGCAACCAGAGGTACCACTGTACCGCTTTAAATGAATAGCACAATTGGACACTCTGTGACTGTCAGCTGACTCTAAGACATTTGATGTCATGCTATGTCAGCCTTGGGGAAACCTATTCAGCTTCTCAGGGGGCATGGGTCAGTGATGGGTGGGGCCGAATGAAAAAGTTGGGTGGGGCCACAGGTGCGATTCTTGCCTTTGTGCAGCCTGCAAAATCCCAGAGACCCAAATTCATAGGGTAGTATAGACCCACTGAAATCAGTGGACCCAGGTTAGCAATGTGGATTCATTTTAACGGGTCTGAGATACAGGCATTAGGCTTTTACACACAGGGAGACCCCTCTGCCTCCTTCCATCCAGGGAAGCAAGCAGGTATCATCACAATTCAACAACAGCTGCTTTCTACTGAATCAGACTATTTGTCCATCTAACCCAGTATTGTAGACACTGGCTGGCAGCAGCTCTCCAGAGTTTCAGAGAGGGAGCCTTTCTCAGCCCTGCCTGGAGATGCCAAGGATCAAACAGAGTTACTTGAGCACACAAAGAACTTGGAGATTTCCTAGAGGACCACATCTGCACCCAAAAGTTGGTGGTTCCCCAAGTCGTTTACTGTTCAGATCTCCTTTCAGGTAAGGATATCGATATGGATCAAAACAGCTCCCCACGTTTTATTTATTGACTGAGTACATAGGTATCCTGCTTTTCAGCCAAAAAGGATTTGTGGGCAATCAATTAAAACAAATCAGCCCCTGCCTGCAAGCTTACAATCTTTTTAAAAAAACAAAAACACAACCACAGCACACAAGGGGAAAGGCACAGGGAGGGAAGAGGAAAAAAGCAAACTCAAGCACCAATTTTTAAACAGTATTTTGTGGCTTTTCTTGGGGCAGGGCAATGAGGCCATCATGATGAGCTCCTGGGTGTTTTAAAGATTTGCCATGCTGCCACAGATTTGTCGGTTGGGAAGCAAGGAAGACATTCTTATCCAGGTTGTCAGTTGCTGCTTGCAGCGAATGACCAAGCTGGCGTCTAAACTTGACCGGGATGTTCTGTTTTTGGAGCACCTTCAGTGACTAGGCCAAGCGCAGGAGCCTTCACATCTCTGCAGAACGTTTAAAGAAAACTTTGAAATGCCTAAAGACGCCATGATGCCAAGACAAAGGTGACTAAAGAGCTGTGACTTAATGGCCTCTCCCACTTTAGGAACATGCAGAATTCACCGCCACAAGATTTGTTGATGGCCACTGTTATTAGAGCGGTGATTTAATTGCATTTATATTCAAGATGACGCCGTTGTGATCTCTCTCAATGGGCAACATCCAACTGCGTCCTAATTGGAGTGGGCTAGGACCTGGCAAGTAAAGGTAAAGGGACCCCTGACCATTAGGTCCAGTCGTGGCCAACTCTGGGGTTGCAGCGCTCATCTCGCTTTATTGGCCAAGGGAGCCGGCGTACAGCTTCCGGGTCATGTGGCCAGCAGGACTAAGCTGCTTCTGGCGAACCAGAGCAGCGCACGGAAATGCCATTTACCTTCCCGCTGAAGTGGTACCTATTTATCCACTTGCACTTTGTGCTTTTGAACTGCTAGGTTGGCAGGAGCTGGGACCGAGCAATGGGAGCTCACCCCGTCACGGGGATTCAAACCGCCGACCTTCTGATCGGCAAGTCCTAGGCTCTGTGGTTTAACCCACAGCGCCACCCACGTCCCTAGGACCTGGCAAGGTAAAGATAAAGGTAAAGGTACCCCTGCCTATACGGGCCAGTCTTGACAGACTCTGGGGTTGTGCGCCCATCTCACTCAAGAGGCCGGGGGCCAGCGCTGTCCGGAGACACTTCCGGGTCACGTGGCCAGCGTGACAAGCTGCATCTGGAGAGCCAGAGCTGCACATGGAAACGCCATTTACCTTCCCGCTAGTAAGCGGTCCCTATTTATCTACTTGCACCCGGAGGTGCTTTCGAACTGCTAGGTTGGCAGGCGCTGGGACAGAGCAGCGGGAGCGCACCCCGCAGCGGGGATTCGAACCGCCGACCTTTCGATAGGCAAGCCCTAGGCGCTGAGGCTTTTACCCACAGCGCCACCCGCGTCCTGGCAAACTAGGGTTCAAATCCCCCTGTTCAGCTATGTAGATCTCACTAACCTTCCTCGCAGGGTTGTTGTTGAGAAGATGACAACCAAATAGGAACCTGCTGGGTCAGGACAATGGCTTACCTAGTCCAGCATTCTCTTCTCGCAGTGGCCAACCAGAAGCTTGGGGGGGGAGCCCCAAAGCAGGACCAAAAGCGACACAAACACTCCCCATTTGTGATTTCCAGGAACTGGAATTCTGGGGTATCTTGCTTCTGGCAGGGGAAAGAGAACACAGCCAGCAGGTTTACATACGCTCCAACATTTCTCCTTACCAACAAAGGTCCGTATTGTTAAAGCTCTGGCTTTCCCAGTAGTGACGTATGGAAGTGAGAGCTGGACCATCAAGAAGGCTGATCGCCGAAGAATGGATGCTTTGGAATTCTGGTGCTGGAGGAGACTCTGGAGAGTCCCATGGACTGCAAGAAGATCAAACCTCTCCATTCTGAAGGAAATCATCCCTGAGTGCTCACTGGAAGGACAGATCCTGAAGCTGAGGCTCCAAGACTTTGGCCACCTCATGAGAAGACTCCCTGGAAAAGACCCCGATGTTGGGAAAGATGGAGGGCGCAAGGAGAAGGGAACGACAGAAGAGGAGATGGTGGGACAGTCTTCTCGAAGCTACCAACATGAGTTTGACCAAACTGCGGGAGGCAGTGGAAGACAGGAGTGCCTAGCGTGCTCTGGTCCAGGGGGTGACGAAGAGGCGGACACGACTAAACGACTAAACAAAAACAACAACATTTCTCCAGTGACGTTCTGGTCAACAACAACAATTTTATTATTTATACCTTGCCCATCTGACTGGGCTGCCCCAGCTTCCAACTTATTCAGAGACATGACAAAACATTAAGTGTTAAAAAATGTCCCTATACAGGGCTGCCTTCAGATGTATAGTTTCTTATCTAGGGGGTCACATAACTCCAAACAGGGACGCAGGTGGTGCTGTGGTCTAAACCACTGAGCCTCTTGGACCTGGCGATCAGAAGGTCAGAGGTTCGAATCCCTGCAATGGAGTGAGCTCCCATTTCTCTGTCCCAGCTCCTGCCAACCTAGCAGTTCGAAAGCACGCCAGTGCAAATAGGGATGTCCTAAGGAAAAGTGGGGTGTTCCGGGATCAAATCAGAAACCGAGACGGCTTCTGTAAATCTGGGGCTGTCCCTGGAAAATGGGGAAACTAGGAGAGTCTGGGTTGAGCAGCCACTGATAGCTTTATGCTCCATGCCAGCAGCAAGGAAACACTAATAAAAGGGAGATGGGGCGTTCCAGACATTTCTCCTTGAACTCTTCAGAGGAAAGGAGGGGATCCAAGCATAAGGAATAAAGCAATTAAAAATAAAGCATAGATGAGGACTCCAGCTCCCATCACCCTGGATAGTTGGCCATGTTGGTTGAAGCTGATGGGAGTTGGAGTCCAAAGATATCTGCAAGTTCCCCATCCCTAATGGAACTAATTAAAAAAAAACCCTATATATTTTTACAAAGACGTCTGGGTGTTTTTTATTCTGAGAGCTACGCAAAAGCCACCCCCCCTTCTCCCATTAGCAAATGTGGGAAAGAATGCAATAAAAAGTGAAAAAAGTGATTTTCTTTACAATCTCACATCATTCTTCTAATCACGTCTCTCAATATCCTTCGAATCCACCAGTCCATTTCTCTTCCTTTGAATTCAGTGGTTCTGAGCCATCAACTATCCTTCCCTGTCATATCCTGAACTGGCCACGGGGTGTCACTGCTTTAAAGCAAAACTGGGGATGAAATCACTCTTAAGAACCTAAGAAAAGCTGGCTGGATCAAGCTAATGGTCCATTTAGTCCAGCATCTTCTATGAAGTCCGTAAGCAGTGGCCAAAACTGCGGAAACTTTTCGGGGAAAGTGTATTTCTGAGGGCTGACGGCTCATAACACCACTTTCTTTTGGAGTAATACCATAACATTATAGGTAAAGGTAAAGGTACCCCTGCCCGTATGGGCCAGTCTTGCCAGACTCTAGGGTTGTGCGCTCATCTCACTCTATAGGCCAGGAGCCAGCGCTGTCTGCATACACTTCCGGGTCACGTGGCCAGCGTGACAAGCTGCATCTGGCGAGCCAGCGCAGCACACGGAACGCCGTTTAACTTCCCGCTGGTAAGCGGTCCCTATTTATCTACCTGCACCCGGGGGTGCTTTCGAACTGCTAGGTTGGCAGGCGCTGGGACCGAACGACGGGAGCGCACCCCGTCGCGGGGATTCGAACCGCTGACCTTTTGATCAGCAAGTCCTAGGCGCTGAGGCTTTTACCCACAGCGCCACCCGTGTCCCCTATATAATTAAGGTTAATTGGGTACAAATAGATAGATAGATGATAGATAGATAGATGATAGATAGATAGATAGATAGATAGATAGATAGATAGATGATAGATAGATAGATAGATAGATAGATAGATGATAGATAGATAGATAGATGATAGATAGATAGATAGATAGATAGATAGATAGATAGATAGATGATAGATAGATAGATAGATAGATAGATAGATAGATAGATAGATAGATAGATGATAGATAGATAGATAGATGATAGATAGATATTATTTTATTATGAACATGCTGATAAGTTTAGGTAATAGGTTAGTCCTAATAGGCAAGTCCTAGGCGCTGAGGCTTTTACCCACAGCGCCACCCGCGTCCCTACCATAACATTATACATCAATGGAAAGATAATTTAATGAAGAATGTAATGCAACAATGTTTGTTCAGTTATCTTTATCCTATCAAGAGTTAGCCAAATAACCAGAAAAAGAGAAGCACAACTTGCTTAGGTTGATAGGCAGTAGCTTTCCTTCATTTGAATGTAGCCAATGAGCATGAGTGTTTAGAGCATGGGTAGGCAAACTAAGACCCGGGGGCCAGATCCAGCCCAATAGCCTTCTCAATCCGGCCCGTGGACAGCCTGGGAATCAGTGTGTTTTTACATGAGTAGAATGTGTCCTTTTATTTAAAATGCATCTCTGAGTCATTTGTGGGGCCCGCCTGGTGTTTTTACATGAGGAGAATGTGTGCTTTTATTTGAAATGCATCTCTGGGTTATTTGTGGGGCATAGGAATTCGTTCATTATTTTTTTTCAAAATATAGTCCGGCCCCACACAAGGTCTGAGGGACAGTGCACTGCCACCAAACCTCAGAGATACACTTTCCCCAAAAGGTTCCCGCAATTTTGGCCACTGGTGTAAGTACAACAGCATCCTCCCCTCTTGCAGAGGCGCTGAGTTGTGCCCAACGGGAAGGGGGGGGGAGATGACATCACATATGTGACACACCCCTCCAACTGGGCCAAGCCGACTCAGCCCTCTACTTCCCACCCACCCAACCACTGCCAGCCACCTTGCCTTTGTGAAAGGGACACAGCAAAGCAAAGACGCTTCACCCTGCCTCATCCCTGGCAGATGCCATCTGTAATCGATAAAGTTGGGGCCTTATTTCATTCCAACGCTGCCCCGTCTCTTGTACAATTGCATGTGCTTCCACCCTGCCACTCACCCCACTGCTCCTGGGGTTTGCTGTCAGTCGGAGTCTCCTCCCAGCAACTCTCAGTGTCCTCAACAAACTGCAGTTTCCAGGATCCTTTAAATTAAATTATGCCTGGAGAAAGTGAATAGGGAAAAGTTCTTCTCCCTCTCTTTATTAGTTAGGGATGATGGGAGTTGTAGTCCCAAAACATCTGGAGGGCCGAGTTTGGGGAAGCCTGAACTAAACCATTCAGTATTCCATTATTACGCCCAACTCCCAAGAGACTGAGATCTACTCCCAGTATAATAAAACTGACTGTGATCTACCCATTGTCTTTGCCCAGAGTTGTTGAGCTTTTTGGGGGGAGATCCCCACGATCAACCTGGGGCACCCCTGCAATCGACCAGTAGATCGCAATCGACCCATTGGACATACCAGCAAATCCATCAAAACTTATTTACACTGTTAAATTTATCTTAATGCTGCCCATGTTTTCACATATATTCCCCCCAAATATTCAATAAACTACCCATGTACTATCTGGAACCAAAGGAGGCACCTTGGTTGCCAGATGTGAACTATATTGCCATTATTTTCAGCTCTCCTACCCCACTTATATAGTGCTTTAAATGTGTCTTCTTCTTCTTCCTTGCAATCACTCATAGCCCAGTAAGATTGACTTCCATAAACACGGTTTTAACAGTGAGTCCGTAAGTGACAGTGGAGGCCAATTCTGCATCCACACGCCCTTTCACAGTGGGGACATTGGTTTCCGGGTGGGAGTTGATCACGGTGTGGATTTGCCAAGCATGCCTTCCTCTTAGCATGTTTCTCCCTTGTGTCCTGAGTTCAAGCGTCTTCAAAGTCCATGACACCTTTGGTAAAGGCTGTTCTCCAACTGGAGTGCTCACAGGCCAGCGTTTCCCAGTTGTTGGTGTTTATATTATATATTTTTTTAGATTTGCCTTGAAACAGTCTTTAAACCTCTTTTGTTGACCACCAGCATTACGCTTTCCATTCTTGAGTTTGGAATAGAGTAGTTGCTTTGGAAGACGATCATCAGGCATCCACACAACATGACCAGTCCAACAAAGTTGACGTTGAAGAATCATTGCTTTGAAATTGGTGATCTTTGCTTCTTCAAGTACGCTGGTATTAGTTTGCCTGTCTTCCCAAGTGATGTGTAACAATTTTCGGAGGCACCGTTGATGGAATCTTTCGAGGAGCTGGAGATGGCGTTTGTAAGTGGTCCGTGTTTCACAAGCATACACTAAGGTTGGTAGTACAATAGCATTGTAAACAAGCATTTTGGTTTCCTTCCCCACTTACGTAGTGCTTTAAATGTGTACTACAGAGGAGACCAGAGTGGAATGCAGCTCCAAACAAACACAAGGGGCAATAAAAGACCGCGCCGGAAATCCACTCACCCCCGTGGATTTTCTTCCACTGCCGTTAAAGTCATAATTGCAGGCCCAGCGACAATGAGGGACCTCTGCTTGACGTGCCTCGCCCTTGCGCAACAGGTTTTTTGCCAAACGGGATTCGAGAGGACCGTGTCCCGCTAAAGGCTACAGAAGGTCAGAAATAGAACTTGCGTGTAAAATGGAAAAATAAAGATCTGTCACTCCTGGGCGGGTGCGAAGGCAGGTGGGTCGGCCAGCATCGGAAGCTGTGCAACAAAGCCAATACAGGTGAATGTCAGCTCCGCCGGGGACTTGCTGAGTGAAGGAGGTGCCTGTGGACTTTGCCAGGGTCTGAATCAGAGGCCTGATCAGAGAGAGGGAGCCTCCCGCTGCAAGGCGGTGATTAAGCGGCTCCTATATAATGATCTCTGGCTGCCAACCTGCTCACCAACGGAGCCCTAGAGTCTAACGTGCCGCTGCTTGTGTGAAGGACAGGTGAGTTCAGCAAATGCAAGGGATTGGAATGGTTGCAGGGAATGGGGAGCCGGTAGGAGCACCCCCTCTCTGAAAACTGAATTGATTCATTGATTGATTGACCCATTAGGAATCAGTCAGCCAGTGCTGAGCACCGCACCATGTCTTGCTGTATCTGAAGCTAGGCGTGCTTCTGTGTACTGTTCTAGAATAATAGATTATCCAACATTTGACCAATGAGGAATTTGTCAGCAAATGGCAGAAAACCATGGCTAAAAAAGCCACCTCTATTGGTCTGTCTCTCCCCCCCCCCAACTGTATTACCTGGGCTATGAAGGCGCCCAAAAGGTTTTAAAGCAAAGATTATGGGACAATGCACACAGTGACTTGCGATCTCGGTCACACGCAGTCTGTAGTCCACTGGCAGCAGGAGTTCAATATGGGTATGTCTTTGAGTTAACATCTTACATCAAAAACCTGACAGTACCTAACTATCGAAGGCTTTTCACCAAAGCCAGACTGAATGTCTTCCCCTCTGCAGTGCTGGAGGGCAGGTTGAGAGGAGTTCCCTACCAGGACAGACTTTGCTCGTGTGCTCAAGACATCGATTCCATAGATCATATTTTGTTACATTGTGCGAAGTATGAGCAGGCCAGGGCTGAACTGATACTACCCTTGCTGGTGCCTTTCCCGGGAAAGTCAGAGGCTCACTATGTCAGGTTCCTACTGGAAGACCGGACAAACGCTAGAACGTTGGCAGTGGCAAAGTTTTTATCAGTGGTTGCAAGAACAAATGAGCCCTATATTCCAAACAAAGTGCTTGATTAACCTGGAGGTAGGCTGTATGAACTCTGTATTGATTTGTAATGTTTTGTTGAGTCTCTGGACCATAATAAAGATAGTTGTAGTTGTAGTTATAATAGATTATAGAGATGGAAAAGATCTCCAGGGTTCATCTTTGAAATGCAGGAATCACGACTCAAGAATCCCTCATAGATGACCATCCAGCCTCTGCTGAGGTCAGTCCACCATCTTCCGAGGGAGTCGGTTCAACCTTCAAACAGCTCTTACCCTTGGAAGGTTCTTCCTAATGTTTAGTCAGAACCTCCTTTCTCGTAATTTGAATCCATTGTTCAGGTGTCCTCCCTTCTGGGACAGCATAAAACCAGCTTGCTCCATCTCCCTTGTGACAGCCTTTTAGCTATTTGAAGATTATTATAATTTCGACATTTTACTGCTCAATTAAAGTCAGCTCTAAGACCACGTTCATACATTTAAAATTGGCAATCATTATGATTATTGGTTCACACATTTAAAGCACTATGGTGCTGCTTTAAACCATCATGTCGTCCCCAAAAGAATTATGGGAACTGTAGTTTGTTAAGGGTGCTCAGAGGTGTTAGGAGATCACCCCTATTCCCCTCAGAGACCTGCTTAGAAAGCCCGGAGGAAAGTGTGGCTAAGCCCTAACTTTGACTTCCCTGAAGACTTCAGCGATCAGGATGTCCTTAAAGCACCCTAGACCCAAATTGTTATGGGCCTTGCAAACGAATGCAAGAAACCTGAACCTGGCCTGGTACCATATGGGCAGCCAGCGCAAGCTTTTGAGCAGCGCAGTTGTGAACACCTTGCTCTTTCATTTTAGGATCCCCCTTGAACTTGCCAAGAGATGTCTCAGCTCCTCGGGAACATCCACAGCATCATCGGTGCTTTCAACAAGTACGCAAAGGACGATGGGGAATGTGCGACGCTCAGCAAGGGCGAGCTGAAGAGCCTCATCCAGAAGGAGTTTGCCGAGGTGATCGTGGTGAGTGTCTACGTTGGTCTTCTTGGACAATGGGATGGGAGGATCGGGGGCAGAGGAAGAGAGACCAAGTATGGAAGACTTGCATGCTATGGGTGGATTTAAGATATTGGGGAGGTCAAGTGAATGGGCTTCAAGTTAAGGAGGACCAGGGAGTGAAGGAGGCCTTGTAGACCAGGAGATAGGGAACAATGCTGGCCAAGGCTAATGAAGCTTTGGAGAAGGGTCATGGCTCAGTGGCAGAGCCTCTGCTTTGCAAGCAAAAGGTCGCAGGTTCAGTCCCCCAATGGCATCTCTAGGTAGGGCTGGGAAGTATTCACTGTCGGTCAATGTTGTGGACAATGCTGCTGTCAGTCAATGTAGACAATGCTGAGTTAGATGAACCCAATGGCCTTTGTATAAGGCAGCTTCCTCTGTTCCTATTTAAGTAGAGGGCCGTGGCTCAGCAACAAAGCATCGGCTCCACATGCAGACAGTCCCCTGTTCAAATCCCTGGCACATCTAGGTAGGGTTTGGAGAGAGCCTTGTCTCTCTGGAGATCTGCTGCCAGTCAACACAGACAATACTGGGCTAAATGAAACAATGGACTGACTCAGTATGTTCCTATTTAAACCAGCCCTTTAGTCAGAACTTTGAGGACTGGGATTCTTAATTGGTTTTTGAGGGGGTGGGACATAACTGTGTGGAGGAGCACCTCCTTTGCACCTTCCGCTTTGCATGCACTCAGGTTCAATCCCTGGACCTCTCCAGGTTGGGCTAGGAATGTGCATTGTCTGGGCAATAGGGAGATTGATGGTCCAATGGAGCAGCTCAGTATGACAGAGTTATACTGCCTTCCTAAGTGAGTAACAAGCTTGGTGCATTTCCTTTCAGAACCCGCAGGACCCTGAGACAATCGAGACCATGCTGCAGCTGCTTGACAAAGACTGTGATGGCAAGGTGGACTTTGAGGAGTTCACCGTCCTGGTGTTCAAAGTGGCAAAGGCCTGCTATAAGAAGGAACACGAGTGTGGAGTGACAGCAGAAGGGCAGTCCAGGAGGGGAGGGAGCAGCGCAAGGAGACAGGAGACATCCGCGCTGAGCAAAGGCTCAACTCAACAACCTGCTCAAGAACCGGAGAAAGTTTCTGAACCGGAGTCTCAGTGCTCATCTCAAGAAGAGAAACAGGAGTCCCCAAAATCAGAGACACTCTCTGATAGACGGAGTAAAGAACCCCTAAAACAAGAACGGGGTTCCCGGTTTTCACAGAAGCCATCAGGGGTGTGTCCAACTCAGAGGGAGAGAGAGGAAGGCCAAAGAGGAGAGAAGGAGCCATCTTGCCAAGGTTTCCGGAGAGAAGTGCAGCATTGCTCCAAGCCCTCACAGCGGAAACCCCAAATCGTAGCTGAGGAGATAAGCAGACAAAGCTGCCAGGAACCTGACACACCAGATGAATGCCAGACTCAAGGAACTCAACAGAGCACAGTCCAAAAACCATCCCAGCCATGTCAGGTGGAGGAACAGGGCCACAGGGAGCCACAGGAGCAAGAGCAGGCAGCTCAGCAACCTACTCCCCATCGAAAGGAAGCTCCGAGACAGACCCAAGAGCAACTGAAGAGGGAACAGGATGTAGTGAAGCCCAATTCGCAAGAATCACAGAAAGCGGTTCGAAGACCAGCCCAAAGGGGGGTTGAGGAACCTCAAGCACCAGAACAGAAATCAACTTCCCAGCCCTGCAGAGATCGTCAGGAGGAACAGCCTTCACTGGGCTGTGGGAAAGAAAGAACGTCAACGTCTGAGCAACATTCAACCTGTTGTCAAGAGCAGGAACCTCAGAGAGGAGAGCGGTCAATGCAGCAACAGGAATGTAAGCCTCAGACACGGGGGAAAGGTGCCGTTCGTAGACTTGTAGAAGAGTATCAGGAAGCAAAGGATGATTCTTGCCAACAGCCAACAAAGGAAGTTCAAGAACCGGAACAGGCTCAGAGTTGCAAGCCAGATGGTGGGATTCTGACACGTGGAAAGCAATCAACTCACCAACAGGAATGTCAGTCTCAAGGTCATGAGCAGGCCTTGACTGGCCAAGAAGAGCATGAGTCTCAAACCCCAGAGGAGGCCACAACTGGCTGTCATGAACGTCAACCTTTGACCACAGTACGACATCAACCACATCAAGACGTTCAGGAGCCTCAGCGCTCTGGAAAGAGCCATTACCGCCGCCATGAATGTCAGACTCTGACACCAGAACAAGTTGTTTCTCCTCAAGAGGACACAAAGCCTCAGACATCAGAGAAGGAAGCCTGCGGTGAGCCAACAGAGAGTACCGAGCAGACCACAACTGGCTGTCATGAAGGTCAACGTTTGACAAGAAGACAACATGAACCTTATCCAGAAGAGAGTAAGCCTCAAAATACAAGGCAGAGTCAATATCGCAGTCATGAATGTTCACCTCTGACACCAGAGGAGGGCCCTTTCCCTCAGGAGAGGACAACATCTCAGAAACAGGAGAGAGAGGAAGCAGAGGGTTCAGAGAAGGCCACAACTGCCCGTTGTGAATGTCCATCTTTAAGAAGACGTCAGCCCTGTCCAGAGGAAAGTAAGCCTCAAAAGCCAGGGCAGAGTCAACATCGCAGTCATGCATGCCAGCCTTGGACACCAAAGCAGGTCCCCTCTGCTCAAGAGATGTCTCAGACACAGGAGAGAGAAGCCAGCTGTGAGCTACCAGAAGCTCCAGAGAAGGCCACATCTAGAGGTCGGCCATCAGAACAATGTCAACCCCATGTAGAAGAGCGGAAGCCAAAAAAACCAGGGCAGAGCCAACATCGCTGTCAAGAATCTCAGCCTCTGGTGCAAGAACAAGCTCTTTCTCCTAAGGAGGAGACAAAACCTCAGGTGTCAAAGAGAGAAGCAAGCTGTGAGTCAGTGGAGACTCCAGAGAAGGCCACATCTGGTGGTCGGACATGTCAGCCTTCACCATCAGAACGATGCCAATCCCGTTCAGAGGAGCAAAAGCCTCAAAGACCAAGGCAGAGCCAACATCACTGCCAAGCATCTCGGCCTCTGACTCAAGAACAAGCTCTTTCTCCTAAAGAGGAGACAAAACCTCAGGTGTCAAAGAGAGAAGCAAGCTGTGAATCTGTGGAGACTCCAAGGAAGGCTACATCTGGTGGTCACGCATGCCAGTCTTCAACATCAGAACAAAGCCAGACCTGCCCAGAGGCACAGAAGCCTCAAAAACCAAGGCAGAGCAAAGATCAGCATGAATGTCAGTCTTCAGAAACAGAGCGGGGAATTTCCCCTCAGGAGGAAACAAATCCTTGTGAACAAGAGCAAGAATCAAGCAGTCAGGAGACAGAGGCTCCAGAGAGGGCCACAACTGGCCATTGGAAAGGTCAGTCTTCATCAACAAGGCATCAGCCTTACCCAGAGGAGGGGAAACCTCAAAACTCTGGGCAGATCCAATATTGCCCTCATGAATGCCGGCCTCTGACACCAGAGCACGCCATTTTCCCTCAAGAGGAGACGACACCTCAGACGTCGGAGAGACAAGGGAGCTGTGAGCCGACACAGAGTCCAGCTTCCCAGGGGCCGGTCGATTCTTTGGCCAGGCAGCCCCTCCGACCTTGGCCTCAGCAACAGCGCAGAGCATTGCAGTTCCCTTCTCCATGGTCCCCAAAGCACTAAAGTCTCCCCAACGAAACCAAAACCCTTCTAGATAAAAAAAAAAGGCTGACATATAAAGGATTGTGACCCAGAGAGAAGAGGGTGGGTGGCTCACAGGAGCTGGAAAACACCTGGCTTTGGTTTGTTTCCCACTAACTCTGGCAGGTGTGTGTGCAAGCAATTGCCAAGAAGAATTGGCTGGTTGGCTGTATTTAGCTTGATGGGTCGCTAGTAGGGCAGGGACGGTGTCAGGCTTAATTGTGGGCATCTGGGAATGAGAATCATTGAGCCGCTTTGCTTTTTAGTTAATGTACCATTGCTGCTCCTTTGAAAGAGACATGTTCACCCTCACCCCGGCCAAGTAGCAAAATATTCATTCTCACCCACTTCCTGTCTAGTCCTCAGATGAGCTCAAGGGATAGGATGAGGGACCTGTGGCCCTCTAGATACTGTAAGACCCAGCTAGAATGTTTGGGATTATTGGGCCATGAATTTTCCATCCCTGTCTTAGGTTAATGCAAGAATTGGTCCCAAATCACTCTATTAAGGCTGATGTCCCACTCATACAATGACAGGACTGGGAGGAAGCCGCCTGGATCTGAGGGTTCAGGGCTGTCAGGATACAACATGGTACACTTTGGCTTCTTGTCTGCATAGATTAGTCTAAAGGAATGCTTTCTTGCTTCTTTGGTAGTCAATAAAAGAAATCGCAACCAGAACCTAGTGTCGTGTCTTTTGTCTTTGCAACTGAGATGGTTCCCCCCCCCCCCCACTTCAAAACAAACATACCGCCATATTGGGCTAGGACTGGCCATCATGACATCTCAGTTGTACTGCATGAGACCCTGGAGGCTGGAGGCGAGGCCATTGAGGCTCTCTCTGGGCCATGTTCCTTGTCAGCCCTGCGTGAATGCTTTCGATTGACTAGAATGTGCCCTCCGTGAATGCTTTCGATTGACTAGAATGTGACCTTGAAAGATCACAATGCCTCTTGATTATCTTCTTGGTGTATATGAACAGATGTGAGTGTGTGACCAGGCAGTGGTTTATTGTATAAAGTCACATCCATTGCTCCACTTGCTTTTGCTTCTGGCATGTGTCCCCAGAAGGTTTTAACACAAGGTAATGCAGCCCTGAAGCTGATAAAGGTTTATCACACATGCTTTTAATACCGAAATCCTAAGCAAACTTATCTCAGAGTAAGTCCTGTTGAACTACAGTGGGAATTGCATAAGAAGAGCCCTGCTGAGCAAGGTCAATGGCTCATATAGTCCAGCATCCTGTTCTCACAGTGACCAAGCCAATTCTTATGGGAAACCCACTAGCGGGACCTGAGCACAAGAGCACCGTCTCCCCTCCTGCAGTTTCCAGCAACTGGGATTCAGACGTATTGCTGCTCCAACCTGTGGGAATGTTCAGGGATGCAGGAGAGGATACATTGTTTGATTATAGCCTTTCCAACTTGTGTTAACAAGTTCACAATATAGCAGAGTAACATTCCCCTTTTTAAACTAGCAGTGGATGTGTTTGCTCAGGCTCGCTAAAACCACTATAATAACTGTTCTGGTATTTTCCCCTTATTCCCTCATAAAAGATAAGACATGACACAGTCTTCTGTAAAAGTATAAAAAGAGTTTACTCACTCACATTCTGTTTGCAATCAGATCCCAGAAGGCAGACTTATCTTAGAAAAGTAACATACACCTGGAAATTATCTCATAAGGAGACAGTCCCTTTGTCCTCTCTTGGCTGGAGGCCAAGGAAGTTTACCTGCTGGCTGGACAAACATTCCTCCCCATGTGCAAACATGTTCACTCTAGGAATGTTGTACTTGACTGCTCTTGTGTTTCACATCCCACAGAACCGTGGAGGCAGAGCAGAGCCATCAAGGCTAGTAACAATCAATAGCCTCCTCCTCCTCCTCCTCCTCCTCCATGGATCTGTCCAATTCTTTGCCCAAATAAATACATATTGACATATTTCTTCATTCATTCAGCAGTTCTTAGATATACTTACCCATCAAATCCTCTGAACAGGATATGCAAAATATAAAATATACATTAAAAGTGCTAATAATAATATAGACTCATAGAGTTGGAAGGGACCCCAAGGATCATCTAGTCCAACCCCCTGCAATGCAGGAATTCTGCCCACAGCCAACCCTGGGTGGACTCGAACCACCAACCTTCTGGCTAACAGCCACACACGCTGACCCTTATTATTATTATTATTATTATTATTATTATTATTATTATTCCTATATGATTGGGTTGCCCCACTCTTAGCAGCTCCCAATAGAATATTAAAAACACGATCAAACATCAGACATTAAAAACTTCCCTAAACAGGGCTGCCTTCAGATGTCTTCTGAAAGTCAGATACAGTGGTACCTCGGGTTAAGTACTTAATTCGTTCCGGAGGTCCGTTCTTAACCTGAAACTGTTCTTAACCTGAAGCACCACTTTAGCTAATGGGGCCTCCTGCTACTGCCGCACCGCTGGAGCACAAATTCTGTTCTCATCCTGAAGCAAAGTTCTTAATTTGAAGCACTATTTCTGGGTTAGCGGAGTCTGTAACCTGAAGCATATGTAACCCGAGGTACCACTGTAGTTGTTTATCCCCTTGACATCTGATGGGAGGGTGTCCCACAGGCCGGAATGCTTCTTCAACACCAACTTCGTTGGACTGGTCATGATGTGCGGATGCCTGATGATCATCTTCCAAAGCAACTCCTCTATTCCCAACTTAAAAACAGAAAGTGTAATGCTGGTGGTCAACAAAAGAGGTTTAAAGCCTCTCTGAAGGCAAATACTTAAAAAATGTAGTATAAACACCAACAATTGGGAAACACTGGCCTGTGGGCACTCCAATTGGAGAACAGCCTTTACCAAAGGTGTCATGGGCTTTGAAGTCACTCGAACTCAGAACGCAAGGGAGAAACGTGCTAAGAGGAAGGCACGCTTGGCAAAGCCACACGGGATCAACTCCCTCCTGGGAACCAATGTCCCCACTGTGGAAGGACGTGTGGATCCACAATTGACCTCCACAGTCACTTACGGACTCACTGTTAAAATCGTGTTTATGGAAGACAATATTACTCGGCTATGAGGGATTGCTAAAGAAGAAGAAGAAGAAGAAGAAGAAGAAGAAGAAGAAGAAGAAGAAGAAGAAGAAGAAGAAGAAGAAGACCCCTAAACATTTTTTAAGAAAAAAAAGCACTGGCTTCATGTAAGCCGCCTGTTTACAAAGGTGCCCAGTGAGAACAGAAAGCTAAAAATAAAAAATAAAAAGTGGTATTCCGTTTGCTTGTTGTAGTTGCCCTGTGGCAGCGGATACTATTTCTGGACATCAAAAATGATGACCATAGCGGGGTTGACAGATAGCATAAGCCCAGCAACCTGTTTGGAGGTGGAGAAGGTGTAGCCAACTGGGCTAGGCAAGATGGGATGGAAGTGAATCAGATTCGCCCAAGGAGGGCGTTGCCTTCCACTCCCGCAATTAAGAAAAGTAGAAGAAAGGACCAGTTCTGTGGTGTTCTCCAACCTGCTTCTCTGAGCTGTTGCACTTACAGACCTGTGTGAGTTGAAATCCCTTGTTTTGAGGAGCGGAGACAATGATTTATGTATGCGACGACCAGTGCTGCATTTACATATAAGCTAAACAAGCTATAGCTTAGGGCCCCACTCTCTTGGGGGGGCCCCAAAAAAATGTAAAGGGGGGAAAACCCTGGATGTACATTTCCAGAATATAAGATAAAAAGCAAATAAAATAAAACCTACATACAGCAACAGTGTTTTGTGTTGTGTATGATGTAAGTCAGGGGTATCCAAACTAAGGCCCAGGGGCCAGATCCAGCCCAATCGCCTTCTAAATCCGGCCCATGGACAGTCCAGGAATCAATGTGTTTTTACACGAGTAGAATGTGTGCTTTTATTTAAAATGCAACTCTGGGTTATTTGTGGGGTATAGGAATTGGTTCATTTATTTTTTCTTTCAAAATATAGTCCGGCCCCCCCACAAGGTCTGAGGGACAGTGGACCGACCCATGGCTGAAAAAGTTTGCTGGCCCCTGATGTAAGTCATGGGCCCCGCCTGCTAGCCTGCTCCCTAAAATATCACTGCTTTGCTCCTTTCTATATATAGGGTGCCTACATTCTGCATGGACTGGTTGCAGGGCAACATGTGCAAATGGCTTGAGATACCTATTAGGTCCATAAATTACCATATTGCATATATTCAACACAAAAAACCACAACAATTTGTTGTTGACAAAGGACAGCTGGACATATAAAGGCCCTCATTACCTTCAGTAGCTGAGGGCCTCCTCAAACCTAAATCCGGCCCTGGCGATGACAGCAGCGTGGATACTACTGGCCCAGAGATGGAAAGAAGATAAACTCCCGACCAGAGAAGAATGGCTGATGAAGATGATGGACTAAGCCAAAATGGCGAAATTGACCAGGAAAACCAGAAACCAGGAAAAGAAGAACTTTAAGAAAGAATGGGGAAAGTTTAAAAAGGTAAAGTTACCCCTGCCCGTACGGGCCAGTCTTGCCAGACTCTGGGGTTGTGCGCCCATCTCACTTAAGAGGCTGGGGGCCAGCGCTGTCCGGAGACACTTCCGGGTCACATGGCCAGCGTGACATCGCTGCTCTGGCGAGCCAGCGCAGCACACGGAACGCCGTTTACCTTCCCGCTGGTAAGCGGTCCCTATTTATCTACTTGCACCCGGGGGTGCTTTTGAACTGCTAGGTTGGCAGGCGCTGGGACCAAGCAACGGGAGCGCACCCCGCCGCGGGGATTCGAACCGCCGACCTTTCGATCGGCAAGCCCTAGGCGCTGAGGCTTTTACTGTAAACAACTAAAAACTTTGGCAGGATTTGAGTAACGTTTGTACAGTGGTACCTCAGGTTAAGAACTTTATTCGTTCTGGAGGTCCGTTCTTAACCTGAAACTGTTCTTAAGCTGAGCTTAACTTTAGCTAATGGGGCTTCCCACTGCCGCCACACTGCCATGGCACAATTTCTGTTCTCATCCTGAAGCAAAGTTCTTAACCTGAGGTACTATTTCTGGGTCAGCAGAGTCTGTAACCTGAAGCGTCTGTAACCTGAAGCATCTGTAACCTGAGGTACCACTGTAATGTTCTAAAAACTAAGGTAAAATTGGATTATATAAGAAAAATAGAGAAAATATGTGAAGCAGTAGAGTCAAAGGCTTCAGGGAATCCTAAATGATGACAGTGATGTTTATTGTTTGAATTTAAATCTACAATGAAAAATTCAATAAAAAAAGATATACCGTATATATATATATATAAAAAAGGCAATTCCTTGTTTTGTCTTCCGATGGGCAGGTGGGGAAAGCTCAGAGAAGTGGTACGAAGGTGCTTCTAGGTTTTCGGTGTTTGAGAACCAAGGCGTTTGAGAACCAAGGAACCACTGTATTATGAGACCTCTGTAGTACTGCCAATGTGATTGTTGTAAACCCCTCTGTTGTTATTTTTTAAGGAATCATGGTGTGTAAATGTTTTTATAAGTATTTGTTGAGAGAGGATTGGTTCCTCCCTCTGTCATAATATCAGAACTCTGAGTCTATTTAGCAGTGGGGTTATGGGCTGGCGGTAATCTGTCCCCACCAACAATCTAGGCCCAAACTTGGGTCTCCAGCTGTTTTGGGACTACAACTCCCATCATCATCCCTAGCTAGCAGGACCAGTGGTCACAGATGATGGTAACTGTAGTCCAAAAAAAACCCTGGAGACCCAAGTTTGGAAAACCCTGATCTAGCCGCAGCAATTTGCAACCAGTGTTTCTCTTCCAGGAGAGGGAAATCTATAAACTGATCAAATGCATATGGCGGAAGGATGGAGTGGAATGGGGGAGGTTGGGGGGGATTTATAATGCACAATTCCATGGTGCTATGCTGCCATCTTGTGGTGGCTTGAGTTCATGTCATGAGGGGAGGGTCCAGCAGGCTTGACCAGCCAAATGGTGTAGAATTTGAGACGTTGAGTCGAATAAAGTCTGTGTCCAGAACTGACGTTTTTGTTTGCTCGCTGCTCCCCAGGATCTTTTATTTTGTGTGGGGAGGGCGTTATTTTTTCATTTATCATGGGAGCCTTTTTAAACCATTTTTATGAAATTTTCTGTTTTACAATTTAGAATATTCATTTAAGCAACCTTAAAATATCAAAAACTCCCTTCTTCTCTTTCCAGCGCAAAAGGTTCATTTTGCATAACATAAATCTCTGCATATTTTATATAAACTAAACCGTTCAGTATTCCATTATTGCAGGCTTCCTCAACCTCAGCCCTCCAGATGTTTTGAGACTACAATTCCCATCATCCCTGACCACTGGTCCTGCTAGCAAGGGATCATGGGAGTTGTAGGCCAAAAACATCTGGAGTTCCGAGGTTGAGGAAGCTTGCATTATTACATCCATTGAAACTTGTTTACACCGTTGAATTTATCTTAATGCTGCCAATGTTTTCAAGTGTACACAATTCCCCCCCCCCATATATTCGATAAACATTTTCCAATCTTCTCTAAACGAATGTTCTTCTTGTTCTATTATTCGATATATTAAGTCCGCAAGCTGCACATATTCTATCAGTTTAAGTTGCCATTCTTCTTTAGCTGGGACCTCGCTCATTTTCCTTTTTTGGGCTAACAAAACACGAGCCGCAGTAGCGGCATACATAAATAACCTTTTTTGACACCTGGGAATTTTCATCTGAATTATCCCCAACAAAAAGGACTCAGAAAGGGAGCCTTTTTTCAACTGTACCATATGGTCCATGGTAAATCCAGCAATGGTGAAATTCTGTGGTGCCCCCTTCCTTTGATGCCCTTAAACACATGATTATTTTGCTTAACGGTTAATCCAGCCCCGGCCCTTGGGTTCATAATCTAAGAAGACACAGCAGACAAGGAAGATGGAACACAAGGGAGGAGGAAAAAGCAAAGCTCAAGTGCAAGTCCTTAAAGTTACTGCCAGTGTCATTGGCAGTTTCTACCTGTCTCGCTCTTGATAATGGAATTTAGGAAACTGGCCTTAAGTGAATGCACGCAACACTTTAGACCAGCCTTTCTCAACCTGCGGGTCCCCAGATGTTGTTGAACTACAACTCCCATCACCCCTAGCTAGCAAGGCCAGAGCTCAGGGATGATGGGAGTTGTAGTCCAACAACATCTGGGGACCCACAGGTTGAGAACCGCTGCTTTAGCCATCTGTCACACTTTCATGTGACCAATGTCAGCACCCAGGCAAGAGCAGGGAGAGAATGTGGATGGATGATTTTTCATTTTCCCAATCTTAAATTTACCTCTTCATGACTCTTCAGCAATTGGGGGCGGGGAGGGGAGTAGTCATGAATATTTGCCAGTGTTTTAGAATGAATTTCTCTGAATATAAATATTTTTGTGCACTCTTTTGACTAATACACATATTTTCCATGCAATTTTACCCTGTATTTTGCATTTTTCTACTGTTTTTTTCTTCCGCATCCATTTTCATGCATACTGTATGCATTCTGTACACATTGTGTGGCTTGGTTGCAAAGTTCAGGGAAGTGCAAATTTCGGTGAGCATTTGGTTTCAGTTCGTTTGGTAATTCAAGAAGTGCAGATCAGGTGATTTCTCGTTGAAATTAAAACAAAAGCCAGTTTTCCCCCCTCCCTAGGAAAGAAACACAGATGAGGTCCTCAGCGGTTCCCATTGAATTCTCTGGGACAAGATGCTGTTCCGCCTCACGCTCCTTCAAATGATGGCTTTTTAGCAGAACGCCCTTCCCTTCAAACTGTGATGTTGCCTTCATGAAAAGTGTATTCAACAGCACTGTCTCCAAGATACAATTTATGACTAACAGGCCTAAGTAGGCCTCCAGGCAGCCTTTGATGATGGTATCAAGCACTTTAGACTCCTTGAGGGAAAGTGAAGAGTGAGAATCTGGGCGTGGAGGAATTCCATTCCCTATTTTCCATCATGACTCGCTTGTAGAAGCATAACAGTCCTGCTGGGTCAGGCTGGTGCCCCAACTATTCCAGCATCTTCTTCTTACTGATGCCCCGATGGGGAAGCCCACAAGAAGGGTCCAAGAGCAACAGCAATTCTCCCCAGCGGAAGATAAATACAGCAGAGTGGGGCATGCTCTGGTTATCTCCTACTTGGACTACTGCTATGTGCTCTATGTGGGGCTACCTTTGAAGAGCCCCTGACAATCAGGGTCATACTGAGCTAGCTGGACCCATAGCCTGACTTGTATTCAGGCCCTTCTTTACCCAGGGTTGCAAAGGGTGCAGTGCACCTAGGTGCCGAATTTTGAGGGGCACCAACAGCTGAAGCCACCTAAGCTCTTAACCGCGACCCCCAGGTGATTGTGGTTGATGGATCATTTCTGTTCTCTTTTTGGACTCACAGCTGTCCATGGAGGCACAGGTCAATTCTGTGTCCAGGGCAGCTGTCTACCAGCTCCATCTGGTACGCAGGATGAGACCCCCCCCCCCCCGCCTGCAGACTGTTTCGCCAGAGTGGTGCATGCTCTGGTTATCTCCCGCTTGGACTACTGCAATGCACTCTATGTGGAGCTACCTTTGAAGGTGACCCGGAAACTACAACTAATCCAGAATGCGGCAGCCAGACTGTTGACTGGGAGCGGCCACCAAGACCACATAACACCGGTCCTGAAAGACCTACATTGGCTCCTAGAACGTTTCCGAGCACAATTCATAGTGTTGGTGCTGACCTTTCAAGCCCTAAACGGCCTCAGTCCAGTATACCTAAAGGAGCGTATCCACCCCCATCGTTCTGCCCGTACACTAAGGTCCAACTCCGAGGGCCTTCTGGCAGTTCCCTCACTGCAAGAAGTCAGGTTATAGGGAACCAGGCAACAGAGGGCCTTCTCGGCAGTGGCACCCGCCCTGTGGAATGCCCTCCCAAGAAGATAAGTAACTATATAACCTTTAGAAGACATCTGAAGGCAGGCCTGTATTTGGAAGTTTTTTTAAGGTGCAATGTTTTATTATGTTCTTGTATATGTTGGAAGCCACCCAGAGTGATTGGAGCCACCCAGTCAGATGGGCAGGGTACAAATGATATTATTATTATTTGCAAGAAGGGCTTTTACACTTGCCAGAAGCTTGGCTCTGCCCTTGCCGGTCTTGGAAGGATCCTTTTAAAAAGTCCCATATGACCAGAGAATTTGCGCCTGTCCATTGGTGGATATAGGAAGCCCCGGACACATATTTTTTAGATGTCCCTTTTACAATGAGGCACATAGAGATACCATTGGCCCCCTGCTGGTGAGGCTTGCTTACCTCCCAGTAAGGCAAAAATTTGATCTTTTCCTGTTGGCAAAGACCACAAAGCGACCCGGATGGTCGCCAGATTCTGTGTACAGATCTGTAGGCGCAGACCATCCCCCGATTCAATCTAGTTTGTTAAGAAAATTCCCAAACTCGGATCCACGGGTGATTCTGGGTCATTTCTCTAAGGTAGTCTATCTTAAAGCTTTTATATGTTTATATGTCTATCGCACTTTTAAACTTAAAATCCATGGTTGTATATTGTTTTAAATGTTTGTTTTGCTATTGGGATTGGAGTCCCATTTGTGTTTCTCAAGCTGGTCTCTGACCGTAATAAATTTCATGTTTCATGTATTATTATTATTACTACTATTACTACTACTACTATTACTATTTGTTCTGGGAAGAACAGATCCGTTTATCCCCAGCCCTTGTCACTTTCGCAAATGTTTATTCATAAATTCATCTGGCTCATTTGATCTTTAAGCACCTTTCTTCCTTGCAATTTTGCAGCATGCAGAACCTGTTACCCTCCAAATGTTCCAGTTACAGGTAGGTAGCCGTGTTGGTCTGCCATAGTCAAAACAAAATAAAAAAAATCCTTCCAGTAGCACCTTGGAGACCAACAAAATGTTGTTGAACTCTAGAGCGGACAATGGTTAAAGACCCAGCTTATTATTATTATTATCATTATCAGCCTCATCCTTCATCAATTTGTCTAATCCTCTTTAAAAGTCACCCACATATGGTGACCATTATTGCCATGGGGGTGCTGGTTGGAATGTGGCCCTCCCAGCCCCTATACCTGGCCCTCAGAATTCTTCCCAGGCCACACTCCTCACTGGCCCTGCTTCTGCAACTAGGGAACTTTCACCTGGCTAGAAGGTCTCCTCTTGCTTGTCTGGATGGAGAATAGAGGGAGGGAAGTGTGGGCAGCGACTATTTTCTGCACAAAGGTAAAATTTGCATATGTAGCTCCGCCCACTTTTGCCTCTGGTCCCGCCCAGCACTGAACACTCCATTCCCAGAATGGACCATATCCCTCAGGCTGAAAAGGGTTTCCCACCCCAATCTTGGGAGACCTGAAACTGCACACCTCCTCCTCCTGAGGAAACCATAAGAAATTCCACCTTTACGTATATTGCAATTGAGCGAATAGAAAGTACCACTCATTGTTTGAAAGGAAGTTTGTCTTTATTGCTTTGCAGTAACACACCAGAACCCAAATTCCCTTAAGCAATGAAAAATGGTCCGCAGAGCCCCACAGATTACAGCATATTCCCCCTACACACACAAACACACTGATAAAGCAACAAAGATATTAGTCAACTGATCTATGGATTCTTTATCACACTTATCACACTTTATCACATTTAGGGAAGCTTCTAATGTTTAATAGGTCATTGTATTTTAAAATTCTGTTGGAAGCTGCCCAGAGTGGCTGAGGAAACCCAGCCAGATGGGCGGGGTAGAAATAATTTATTGTTATTATTATTATTATTATTATTATTATTATTATTATTATTATCCGCCTTTCCTCCAAGAAGCTCAAGGTAGCATACCGCCATCTCCCCCATTTGATCCTCACAACATCTCTGTGAGGTAGACTTGGCTGAGAGACAGGGACTGGCCCATGGTGACCCAGTGAGCTTCATGAATGAGTTGGGGATTGGAACCTTGGTCTCTCAGGTCCAACACTCTAACCACTACACCACATCTCTTGCCTTTAGAGGCAGAGAGAGAAGCAGGGAACATGCTGCGCCTGAAATATCTAAGACTAGGAAGCCGACCCAGGAAGGGGACCAAGGATTGCCCACCCAATCAGGAAGAAGGCTAAGCAGGAGGCCAATGAGAGGCCGCAGAAAAGTGATTTGAAGTCAGAGAAGCCACTGAGGATTTGCATACTTTTTTTTTAAAGAAGTCTGTTGAACTGAACTCATTTAATTTTTCTACCCATTACAGGCCCTGTTTTCCTCAAAAATTTACTTTATGATGTTCCATGCAGGGAGGAAGGAAGAATGTCTCATTTAATTAAAAAGGACAGGATTGCCCTTCATGATGTACATCAGGGGTGGAAAGTATGTGGCCATTCAGATATTCCTGAACTGCTGTTCCCATCATCCTTGGCCATTGACCAGGCCGGCTGGGATTTGGAGCCCAATAACGCCTGGAGGGCACCAGATTTCCTTCTCCTAATCTAAGAAAAGACCTTCCCCTTGTCCCATGAGACGTTGAAAAACCCCAACTCTGATCAACCCTGACATTAGGTGGCTGGGGCTGGTGGGAGTTGGTGTCTGACAACATCTGAAGGGCCACAGGATCTACCCCTGTGATATACAAGGATGTTCTGGATTAAAGATCACTTAAGAACTGTTCAACATTAAACCATGCCATCAGCTGCATACACACCATATATTCAAAGCACATTTCTCCTGGCCACAAAGAATTCTGGGATCTGTAGTTTACCCCATCACAAGGTTACAATTCCCAGCATCCTCAACAAACTAGTTCCCAGGGTTATTTGGAGAGGAACGTGCTTTGAACGTATGGTGTGTACACAGCCATTGTCAAGCCAGAATGACACTCTTAGTTACAAGAAAATGCACAAGATTGGGTGTGACGTGGCTTGGAGACACGTCGACTGCCCGCTCTAGATTCACGACTGCGTTCTTCTGGGTCATGTAAATCTTGCCTCCTGTTCTCCCTCTCTCTGGATTCAGAGTCGCAGCAACGGGGTCTACGCTGTTGAGATGCTTCATGCTCTAGCCCAGAAGGCACGACCCTTCTCCTCTGACTTTCCCTGAGGTCATCTTCACGTGCCTGGACTCTCCTTTGGTCGGCGTCTGCAGCACCAGAGCTCTGTGATGGGCCTCTCCTCTGCTGTTCACTGATTCCCAGGTCCATCCCTCTTCTCCTGGGCTCAACATCTCCAACATCATCAGCACAGGACTGGGTCCTCCTCTGCTGTTCACTATCCCTTCGGTCAGTGTCATGGGACCAGTTCCTCCTTTGGTCACCTTGTCTTACCTCACCATCACGTCTCAGGGTCTGGTTTCTCTCACGGTCCTTTTGTTCAGTGTCACGGCACCGGGCTCGCCTCTGCTGCTCTCTTGGGTCAACCTCTCGAGTCTGGCATCGCCTCCCGTCAACACCTATTGGGTCAGTGTCACATGATCGCTGGGGTCTGCTCCCTTCTTGCTCTCTGGCTCCTGGTGTGCAATACCTTTGCCCCCTCTCCTCATAATCCTCAGGTTCATGTCGCTGACGTGGTCTCCTCTCGCTTTCCCGGGGCTCAGACTCATATTCCTGTCGCCTGCCCCGATCACACTCTCTTTGGCCACCCACTGATGAGTAGTACCTGTCTTCTTCTCTGGGTCTGGAAAGGGACTCTCTTGCCTGGGGCCTCTCCCTCTCATCATCACTGAAGTCAGCCTCCTCAGGTCTCCTTCTCTCATCTTCCCAGGACTCAGAATAACGTGACTGTGGCCTTCTCCTGCTCCCTCTTTCTTGGGTATCAGGGTCAGAATACTGCTGCCTTCCTCGGCTACCCTCTCGTTGAGCAGCTTCTTGGGCTTCAGGCATCCTCCTCTCAACATCTCTGTCCAAAGGCTCAGAGTCATAATACTGCTGCCGCCTCTGACCATCACTTCTTGGTTCTCGTTCACGTCTTTGAGGCCTGCAGGATTCATAGTCACGAGGTTCAAGGTCACCAGACAGGGGTCTCCTCCTCCTCAGATTCTCCTCCTCTTGGGCCTCATCCTGATGGCACTCCTCCCGTCCCCAGCCATCCTCTTCTGGTGTTTGTGCATGTGTTTGGGACCTTCTCCGGTCACCCTCTCTGGGCTCATACTCACAAGATTGGGGCCTTCTCCTCTCACCATCTGCAGGTTCACATTCAGATGGATGGAGCCCAGTCCTCTGACGCTCTCTGCATTCTAGAACACGAGACCATCGCTGGTCCTCCACCTCTGCTCTTGTGGTTGGCTCACATGGATAAGGTCTGGTCCACTCATCTTGATCCACAGGCTGGCGTCTCCTTCGTTCAGATTCTCTTACATCATGTTCACGGAGCTCAGCCCCTCTGGATTGAGGTCTGTACTGACCCTGGCTTCTCCGCTCATCCATTCTGCAGTCAGACATGGATCTCTCAATGTGTTCTGCATCACACCTCTGAGACCTTCTCTGCTCATGTTCTGGATCACAGGACAAAGATCTCCTCTCTCCATCTCTGGGAAATGAGTGGGGAGACTCATCATCACAATCTACTGGTTTACGATCAGATCTTTGGTCCCAGCACTCATTAGCTACACGCTGGTCACGTCTGCGGGACCTTCGCTCATCTTCACATACGTAATCCTCTCTCCCTCCATCTTCCAGTTCTTGGGGTTCACAAGATGGGCGAGATCTTCCATAATCAGATCTGATTCCCTGTGCTGCACACCGGCGGGTGTGGCTTTCTTCACCCACCTGCCGTCCAGACACACGTGGCCTTCTCAGGTCCTCTTCCTCTTCCATTTGACACTCAGTCACTTTTGGTTGACGTCGCCTCTCATCTTCTCCTCTTTGTGTGGCCTCTTGGGAATGTCGCTGTCTGTTGCCTCCTCCCCGTGGCAGAGGCCCACGTGGAAGACAATCTCTTTGATCATAATCTCTCTCCCATGACTGGCGCTGATGGTCCTCTTCCCTTGATGGTTCTCTTCGTCTTAGTTGACGACGGCCAGCTTCATCCCTTCGTGACTCACACTCATGAGTCTGCTGGCAGGTCTCCACTTCTCCCTGCTCATCAGACCCACATGGCCGGTCCTCGAAGTCATCTTCCCATTCCTGAGTCTCACGGGATGGACGGTGCCTCCCACAATCATCCCTCGACTCCTGATCACGAGCTTGGCGGCTCCTCTGATCTGATCGGGCAACAGGCTCCTGTGGAAAGTGATCTCTTCTCCCCTCATGTCTAGTGGCACCTTCCTGTTGACGAAGTCGTGGCTGGTCAGAGTCTCGTCGCTCACAGACATAGCCCCCTTCCCTTTCAGCCTCCCGTAGCTGGCGGTGGTCTCGTCCTTCCCCTCGAAGTTCATCTTCATGTGGGGCTCTGCAGGCTTCTCCCCGCTGAACGCGGCGTTCTCTGGGCTGCAGGTGGCTGTCGCAGGCCTTGGCAACTCTGAAGATGAGGAACAGGTACTCATTGAAGTCCACCAAGCAGTCCTTATTGACATCCAGAAGCTGGAAGGTCAGCTCGAGTGTCTCAGGATCACGAGGGTTCTGAAGAATGAGGAAAGCACAAAGAGTGAACCTTCAGCTTCATTTAGATGCTGTACAACAGAAGCAGCCCTAGTTGTCTTCTACCTGGTCTCTGGCAGGCAATGGAGGCTGCAAATAGGGGAACTGCCCCACCAACCTCAGCCAGTCCCCACCCAACTCTTTTTGACTTATAATCCTTCCAAGGAGTTGCCTGGTCTATTAGGGCCCTCCTATATATTTCTCAACACACAATTAATTGCCTCTGCCTGTCGTTGGCTCTGGTGCCACCTCCAGTTGGTCTCCCTGCCCTCCACCCTACCAGTCTCCATGGGTACATAGGCGCCGACTCCATGGGGAGAAAATTATTGGGCACGCGCAGCGGAAACGTCCTCCGCCGGTGACATCACCCGGGCCTTGCGGAAAAGACGCTGCGGGAGTCGCCGCCGCCGCCGCCGCGAGGCCGCTGCAGAAGGGTGAGTGGCGAGGGCGGGACGGGGCCGCGCGCTCCTTTCCTCGGCTGCCCTCGTCGCGCGCCTTGGCTCCCATGGCCGGCGAGGGGAGCCCGGGCCGCGCGCGGCTGCTGCTGCCGCCGCCGCCTCTCCTGGGGGCGCCGCCTCCCCGGGCGGGAACGCTGCGGGTGCGCGAGGGAGGAGGGCAGCCCCCGGGGGCTGGGAGAGCCGGGCTGCCGTGGCCAAGAGGGCTGCTCTGCCGGGCGCCGCTGACATTGGAACTTAGAAAACTTCCCGGGGCAGGACCCCGGTATGGGCCCCCCCAATATTTTTTATAAGTCGGCGCCCCTGCATGGGTATCACCCACTACTGCTGGTAAGAGTGTCCACCCCAAGACCCTCTCATCCTTCGCTGCTTGTTCCCCATCACAGCTTCCACTCACCTCTATGACCCCGGCAAATTCCTCTTGGAGAAGCGTCTTCATCTCCCTCCTGGTCAGGGCAGAGCAGTTTCCACGTTGCTTGGCGTGCTTGTAAAAGACACCCATGATGGTGCACATTTTGTCCAGGAGATGAGCCATCTTTCAGAAGGTTCTGCTGGGACCTGTTGGGGGTAACAGCAGTGGTTAGCGCAGGACCAACATCTCCATGGACTGTAATGTTTCCAAGCTGCTTCCTCAACTAAAAACACCTCTTTTTTTTTAATGAGAAATGTGATTTGGAAGGTGTTTCCTTTATCCTTCATGCAGGATGCAATGCTAAAAGCACATTAGGAGAGACGTTTATCCCTCTCCTTGATGCAGTGTGGAATCTCTCTTCTAAGATCATAGAAGAGCCCTATGTTCATTTTATTCATTTTAGACATTAATATACCATGTATATAAAAGAGTGCATCTTAAAAAGCAGAGATACCACTTTGCCAACAAAGGTCCATATAGTCCAAGCTATGGTTTTCCCAGTAGTGATGTATGGAAGTGAGAGCTGGACCATAAAGAAGGCTGATCACCAAAGAATGGGTGCTTTTGAATTCTGGTGCTGGAAGAGACTCTTGAGAGTCCCATGGACTGCAAGAAGATCAAACCTCTCCATTCTGAAGGAAATCAGCCCTGAGTGCTCACTGGAAGGACAGATCCTGAATCTGAGGCTCCAAGACTTTGGCCACCTCATGAGAAGAGAAGACTCCCTGGAAAAGACCCTGATGTTGGGAAAGATGGAGGGCACAAGGAGAAGGGGACGACAGAGGACGAGAGGGTTGGACAGTGTTTTCAAAGCTACCAGCATGAGTTTGACCAAACTGCGGGAGGCAGCGGAAGACAGAAGTGCCTGACGTGCTCTGATCCAGGGGGTCACAAAGAGTCGGACATGACTAACCAACTAAACAACAACAACAACATATACCACGTAATCATTCCTAAGTGGTGTCTACTTGCCTCTTCCAGCTCCCCACCCCCTGGTGCCACTTCTTCAGCCCGCCACGAGGTCTGAGGGACAGTGGACAGGCCCACGGCTAAAAAAATTGCTAACCCCTGGGCTAGATCTATTAATTTTCTGTCCACATTCATGGGCAAATCATTCAAACCACTCAAATATCTTGCTTCAGGGTGACCTAGGTTGTCTTTTCCTCAAAGTTCCAACTTGCACACCATTGTCCTGAAATTGAAGCACCTTGTGTTTTCCGTGTTCCTGAACACTGAGCTTCAGACCATACATCTCCTTCTCAGTGTTCTTCCTGCGTGTCATCTCCAGAGTGACCCTCGGAGCCCATCCTCGGTGGCCGACTCAACCTCCTTTCCCTCTGATTGGTTCCAACCGGCACAAAGGCTGCTTCTCAGTGGCTAAAAACCTCCCCTTTTGTGCTGGTTGGTGGGGGGGGGGCGATCTAGGATGCTGGCACCCTCCCGCAGAAACAATAATGGCTCTTTGATCCCGCTGTGACCCAGGACCACTTCTCCTCCACAGCAGAGAATGCTCCTTCTAACACCATTGAGGAATTCCTTCTTTGAGGCAGTTCCCCTCCATCCCTAACCTCTCACGATCTTACAAATTTAGAAACTTCAGCCAATGCCTCTTCATCTGAATTGTTGCCTTTCTCAAAATGAAAACAACCATTAAGCCTTTCATAGCAGAGAAGGCACACATTATTATGGTGATTTTCCATCTCTAGCATAATAATCAAAACAATTAAATGAAAAATCAGGGCTTCTTCTAAACGTCTCCACCATCCACCAATTTTTTCCCCCACCTGACTGCAAGAAAGCATGGAAATTTCAACTTACCAGAGTCAGTAAATGCAACAGCTCACTGGACTCGAAGTAGCGGGTTGGAGAAATCTGTGGAGCTGGTCCCTTTTTTATACAGCGGCTGGTTATCCCAATGGAAGGTGGCAACCTCCTCGAATGATGCACTCATCCAGACTAGCCTGTTGTACTTTCAGCACCTACAAGTGGACATTTCAACTCCTTTCTCTCTTACACACCTCCAATCCGTCACTATACCTGTCACTCGGTGAACTCAGAGGGTTGTTGTATTCAACCTTGGACCTGCTCAGAGTAGACCCATTGTGGGGGGGAGGGACCCAGTTTCTGCATTTCTGCAGTAATTTGCCATTAAAAAAAAAAGTCCTGAAAATTCATCAGATTTTTAGGATGGATTTCTGCGAATCAACAAGCTTTTCTATGCAATTTTAACTCGTGCACACACTTTTGCAAGCAATTTTCCAGAACAGAATGGCATTTTGTTTTTTCATTTTGCTTGCGCTGATAGGTGCATTTTTCATGCGCTGTAAGACGTGCATTTTTGTACATGTTTGGTTGGAGAACGACCTCACAGAATTCGGAGAAGTGCTCATTTCAAAGGTTGGATCTGGTTCAATTTGCATATTAGGCCCCACATGCATTATAAATTTAAAGCACTATGATGTCACTTTAAACCCTCATGGCTTTCCCCCAAAGAATCCTGGGAGCTGTAGTTTGTTAAAAGTGTTGAGAGTTGTTAGGAGAACTCTTAATTCTTTGCCTCCAGAACTACAATTCCCAGACTGGTTTGACAATCAGTCCCTCTTCACAAGGAACTCTGGGATTTGTAGCTCGGGGGGGGGGGGAAATAAAGGGGTCTCCTAAAAACTCTCGGTGCCCTTAACAAACTACAGCTCCCAACATTCTTTGGGGGAAGCCCTGGCTGGTGCCCCACCCCCCGTTTCCCAGAGTTGTTGACCTTTTCCCAAGCCTCTGTCGGGATCACTCTCCTCCTGCGGGGGCTTGGGAAGGAAGTTGCACACCTGCCAGCCATATGATTGACAGGCCACAGCTTCCATCCTAAGCCTCTGTGGGGTTTGCTCTTCTCCTGCGGAGATTTGGGAGGCTAGATGCATGCCCGCCAGCCATTTGGTTGACGGGGCACAGCTGGCAGGGATGCAGGGAAAGGGGAGGCTGCCAGCAAAGCCACGCAGCTCCCCTACTTGCTGGGGCATCCCTGAGAGGCCGGCACCCTGGCGCAAGGCACCAGTAAACTCAATGGGAAAGACGGCTCTGCCTAAACCAGACTCTGAAATCATCATTTGAGGGCCTTTTCCTTGTGCTTCCTCCAGGGGAGGTCTGGAGGATGACAACGCAAGAGCGGGGGTCTTTGAGAGCCAGTGTGGTGTAGTGGTTAAGAGTGGTGGACTCGTAATCTGGTGAACTGGGTTCGCTTCCCCACTCCTCCACATGCAGCTGCTGGGTGACCTTGGGCCAGTCACACTTCTCTGAAGTCTCTCAGCCCCACTCACCTCACAGAGTGTTGGTTGTGGGGGAGGAAGGGAAAGGAGATTGTTAGCCGCTTTGAGACCCCTTAAAAGATAAAGGGACCCCAGACCATTAGGTCCAGGCATGACCGACTCTGGGGTTGCGGTGCTCATCTCGCTTTATTGGCCAAGTGAGCCGGCATACAGCTTCCGGGTCATGTGGCCAGCTTGACTAAGCCGCTTCTGGCGAACCAGAGCAGCGCACGGAAACACCGTTTACCTTCCCGCCGGAGCGGTACCTATTTATCTATTTGCACTTTGATGTGCTTCCGAACTGCTAGGTTGGCAGGAGCAGGGACCGAGCAATAGGAGCTCACCCCGTTGCGGGGATTCGAACCGCCGACCTTCTGATCGGCAAGTCCTAGGCTCTGTGATTTAACCCACAGCGCCACCCGCGTCCCTTAGGGTAGTGATAAAGCGGGATATCAAATCCAAACTACTACTACTACTACTACTACTACTACTACTACTCTTCTTCTTCTTCTTCTTCTTCTTCTTCTCCCAATCAAATTTCTCCACCTGAAGCAGTGGCGTAGCGTGGGGGGTGCAGGGGGGGCCGGCCGCACCGGGCGCAACATCTGGGGTTAGGGCAAATCCACGGGTTAGGGGGCGCAAATTACTTGCCTTGCACCGGGTGCTGACAACCCACCCTACGACACTGACCTGAAGGTAGTTCGAAGGATGCAGAGGGAGTCTCAGAACTGGTGAAGCAGTGTTGCTTGTTGGCAGGAGCCTGCCTGCCTTCCGTCCTTCATCCCATTGGGAGGAACCAACAAGGTGCAATTTTTGGCTATCATCATAGCACAGCCCTGAGAAATGCAACTCACCTTTCTCAAAACACCTTGTCTCCACATTCCTTCCCTTTGAATGTTCTCTGCTCCCTCCAGCTTTGCCGAGAGGTGTTGGGGGTCTCTTGCTACACTGCCCTTGTTCACCATGTTTGGTGATTTCCAGGCACTATTATTATTATTTTTGGTCACCAGGAGGAGGGGAAACCATATCGATTCCAGTTTCACAAGGTGGGTCATGTCATCAGGTTGACACAGTTGTCACGGAGCGAGGAACACTATTTCTACAAAGCAAAGAACACCATTTCTGCATTCTATTTTGTTACGTAGAAACGGATTGCAAGCTTATCCTTTAACTCTGGGAGGGGGGACCTCCCCCCCGCCCCCCGGCCAGGTGTGCTTGGACATTGGCTTCCAGTAAATGGCACCTGTTGCTTGGCAAGCAGAAGGTGACAAATTCACTCCTCCTTGCATGTCCTGACCTCTGTCTGAAACCCTGGGGAGCTTTTGCTGGTCAGTTGCGGTAATGCTGAGCTATGTCCACCAAAGGTCTGTGCAAATCAGCCTTCTATTTAGGACGGTGAGGACTAGAATATTTGTAAAGGAAGAGGCCTGGCTCCGTAGCAGAGTGGCTGCCTTGCATGCAGAAGGTCCCAGCTTCAGCAGAGCTGAGTGCTGCAATGGATGCAGCCCACGAATGAACCTAAGCTAGTCATGGCCTTCTCTGAGAAGGACCAGCACAGCATCCCATCCGAGTGACCAGGTGCCTCAGAGTTCACGTGGATCACTGTTGACGGAGTCCATCAGAGCGCTGAGATATATAAGCATGAAGGGTTGTTGCTAACAATACCTCCCTTTGAAAATATATCTTTCCTTTGAGGCAAATGATACACTCTGCTAATTACACCACACCCTTGGGACTAATAATACCTTATCTGGGGTGGTAATTTCATGTTCAAGTAGGCAAGAACAAGAACAAGGAGGAGGAGGAGCCTGTAGCCAGAACAAGTCTTTTTTTGGTTCATGAGAACAAGGGTATAATTCTGCCTCGGTTGAGGGTACGGGGACGGTGTGGCAATGAGTGGCTGGTTTGGGAACTTGAGTGGCTTGTACTGTCCTCAGGACATGGGGAGCTGCCTTACACCGAGTAAGCCCATAGGTCCATGCCAGACCCTCCAAGTGTCCCTATTTTCCAGGGACAGCCCCAGATCTATAGATGCCATCCCAGTTTCTGGTTTGATCCGAGAATGTCCCACTTTTCCTTAGGAGAAAGGTTGGAAGGTATACTCGATTCTGACCCAACTCAACCTGCTGGTGTATATTTTTGCTCTGGGAAACGTAGTTTGGTCGAGCTTACACTTCCAGAGTTAACATTAAACACATGACTTCTGGTAAATGAGCCCCTGTAGCCGCCATGAAAATTTGTGTCCCAGGCTTTTTAGATTCGCCTCCCCATGTACTATCTGAAACCAAAGGGGTTCATTGGTTGCCGGCAGGGCCAGATTTAGGTTTGATGAGGCCCTAAGCCACCGAAGGTAATGGGGCCCTTTATATGTCCAGCTGTCCTTTGTCAACAACAAATGGTCACTGTTTTGTTTTTGTTTTTGTTGTAATTTATGGACCTAATAAGTATCTCAAACCATTTGCACATAACAATATATGAATTTAATCATTATTATTGCTTTCATTTTATGGATCAATGGTTTCGTTAGATAGTAAAATTCATGTTAAATTGCTGTTTCAGAGGTTGTTTTTAAAATTCTGGAATGGATTAATCCGTTTTGCATTACTTTCTATGGGAAAGTGTGCCTTGGTTTTGGAACGCTTTGGTTTTGGAACGGGCTTCCGGAATGGATTAAGTTTGATATTTTAGGGAGCAGGCTAGCAGGCGGGGCCTGTTACTTACATCATAGGAGCCTACACAACACAAAACACTGTTGCTGTATGTAGGTTTTATTTGTTTTTTATCTTATATTTTGGAAGTGTACATCCAGGTTTTTTTCCTGCCTCTGTTGGATACAGGAATGGATGACATTACAAGATGCAGATTTGTTGAATCTCGAGGGCTTTGACAACAAATTCAGTGGGCACGCATATTTATGTTATGAAATAGTCAAAGTGCACAGAGGTTTTTTAAAGCACACAATAAGAAGATCGCTGTATGAGGTGTGGGATAAATACAAAAACTTGCTGGAGAAAAAACAACCTGGTGGCTATTGCGATTCCGTTAAAGAAAAAGAATATGAGCAAAAATTGGGCAACATATAAAGAATTACTTGAGGAGGAGGAAGGTCAGTTGAAATTGTGGGAAAAATTGAAGAAATTAGAAATCACTTAACTGACTGGTTACAGTTCCACCAACTGAATGGTATATTCAAATTAGACAAAAGAAAAGGGTTTGCTACTGAAATATCAAAATTTGAGAAAGACTTACTACAAAGCAAGGACAAACTACTTTCCAAAACGTATAGGCTCCTGTTGGATTGGGATGTGAAAGAGGAGGAGATTTAATCAGTGGTGATCCAGTGGTCCAAAGATTTTGGTTACAATACAAAGAAGATAAAAGACGCCTGCTTCTTGGGAGAAAAGCAATGACAAACCTAGACAGCATCTTAAAAAGCAGAGACATCATCTTGCCGACAAAGGTCTGTATAGTTTAAGCTATAATTTTCCCAGTAGTGATGTATGGAAGTGAGAGCTGGACCATAAAGAAAGCTGATCGCCGAAGAATGGATGCTTTTGAATTATGGTGCTGGAGGAGACTCTTGAGAGTCCCATGGACTGCAAGAAGATCAAACCTCTCCATTCTGAAGGAAATCAGCCCTGAGTGCTCACTGGAAGGACAGATCCTGAAGCTGAGGCTCCAAGACTTTGGCCACCTCATGAGAAGAGAAGACTCTCTGGGAAAGACCCTGATGTTGGGAAAGATGGAGGGCACAAGGAGAAGGGGATGACGGAGGACGAGATGGTGGGACAGTGTTCTCAAAGCTACCAACATGAGTTTGACCAAACTGCGGGAGGCAGTGGAAGACAGGAGTGCCTGGCGTGCTCTGGTCCATGGGGTCACAAAGAGTCGGACACGACTAAACGACTAAACAACAACAACATAGAGAAGTCCATTTCTCAGTGCCTAAATAGCTCCCGAAAAGCCTTCTGAGGTAGGTTAGGCTGACAGTGAGTGACCAACGCCCAAGGTCACCCCAGTAAGCTTCATGGCCAAAGTGGAAATTTGAACCCTGGTCTCCCAGGTCCTAGTCCTACACTCTAACCACTACTCCACAAAGCCTCTGTGTTTGTCTTACAGTGCAAACCAGAGCCAGGTTCTCTGCTATCCTTCCCCATATCCCTCTGTGACTGGAATAAGTGCTGCCTTTTCACGTCATCGTGGAGAGCAACATTGTGGACCATTTTTGGCAGTTTTGCCTTGAGACATGGAGGACATGGGATACAGGGCTCTCCTGCAGCAATACTAGTGGGTCGTTGACACACACACACACACAAACCCTGCAACCCCAACACACTGCTCCACAGCTGCAAAAATTGGGACACCACAAAAGGATTTATTTGGGGTTTTGGTCCCACTGTCCCAGCAACGCACTGGGGAGTCTCCCGATCTCCTGGAGCCATCGCAGGCCATATCTCTCCCTGCCTGCTCCTGCATCCATCGCACGACGTACCTGCAGCCAAGCCCTCCTGAAATCACAGCCCTTAAGCCCCATGACGAAACACTTGATGACTTGGAGAAGGCTGGGTGTGAAGTATTTTTTGAAAAGGAGGAGGCTGATGAGAGAGGAGGGTGGGGATGTTTTACAGCGTGGAGACCGTCACAAAACGCGAATCTATTTTGCCGAGGAAGAAAGGAAATTAGGCACGGCATTCCTTCCCGATGGGTGTACGTTGACCTCTCACGTGAGCGCATCCCTGTCCGACCAGCTTCCTTACCTTACGTAAGGACGGATCCCCTTGCCTCATGTCCCAGCCTTTGGAGAAGAACCTGGTCCAAAATTAACCGCCCGGATCACTTAAGATATCATTAGCCCAGAGGGTCAAGGCTGTAATTAGATCCCAGCTGGGTATACAGGTGTGTGCCAAACACAGTTGCTCACATCCGTTCCTGCCAACAACAAAATACACATTTTTATTAACGTTGAGGTCACTTGGAGTCACCTTGGAAAAGTTGTGCCGTAATAGGGCAGGGGCCTCGGAAGGTCCCTGACGAATGAGGTGCAAAGGATATTTCAGGGCCAATGGGGCCAACGGAACTGTTGGAGGTGACAGTCACCTGTTTGCAAATTGACGTGTTTTGCTGTTAATAACCATCGTGGTGCGAGGGTGACCTGTGACGAGTCGCTGCAGCGTGGAGGACTCCTGTCCAGAGCTGCAGACAGCTGAGCTGTCTTTGAGGATTCCTTCTCCCATCTCAACCCCATCTTATAGGTATATAAGGATCGGACCTTGGAAAACTGGCCTTATCACAGATTTCAAGCACACACAAAAATTCGTCATCCTCCAATGAGCTCTTGGCTCAGGAAGGCCAGGACAGGAGAAGATCCTCCTCCAGGGATCTATGTCCCAAGTTGTGTTGGGGCTTATAAGTCATCGCAAGCACCTTGAGTTTCGTTTGGTAGCATATTGTCACAAGAACATCAGTAGAACCTGGATAAGTCCCAGGCCAATCCTCCCTCCCAGATTGGAGGAAGAGCGTAGCCGTCTGGGTTGGTAGTCACTGACAGCCTCGTTCTCCATGGATTTGACAAATCCTATTTTAAAGTCATCCGGGTTGGGAACCATCGTTACACCTTGTGGGAGCAAATTCAAGAGCTGATCTATGTGCTGTGTGTGAAGAGGTCCTTCCTTTTGTCCATCTTGAATCATCCAACGTTCAGCTTCATGGGTTGACCACGTTGCGTTCCAGTCTGGAGAGATTAAACACCTTCCCTGTCTCCATTTTTTCTGCACCATCCAGAATCATATACAGTGGTTCCTCGGGTTACATATGCTTCAGGTTACAGATGCTTCAGGTTACAGACTCCGCTATCCCAGAAATAGTACCTTGGGTTAAGAACTTTGCTTCAGGATGAGAACAGAAATCGTGCTCTGGCGGCAGCGGGAAGACCCATTAGCTAAAGTGGTGCTTCAGGTTAAGAACAGTTTCAGGCTAAGAACGGACCTCCAGAATGAATTAAGTACTTAACCCGAGGTACCACTGTACACCTGTATCGCATCCATCCTTGCTCATTTTTTCCCCTAAACTGAAAATCAGCAAATGTCTTATTTTCTCATGGGGGAGTTTTTGCATCCTCTTCATCATTTTGGTTGCACTCTTCTGAACCTCCTACAGCTCCATAATATCCTTCCTGGGTCCTGGCCAACAAAACTGTACTCTGTAGGCAGCACAGATAATAATAATAATTTATTATTTATACCCGGCCCATCTGGCTGGGCTTCCCCAGCCACTCTGGGCGGCTTCCAACAAAACACTAAAATACAATAACCTATTAAACATTAAGAGCTTCCCTAAGCAGGGCTGCCTTCAGATGTCTTCTAAAAGTCTGGTAGTTGTTTTTCTCTTTGACATCTGGTGGGAGGGTGTTCCACAGGGCGGGTGCCACTACTGAGAAGGCCCTTTGCCTGGTTCCCTGTAACTTGGCTTCTCACCGTGAGGGAACCGTCAGAAGGCCCTCGGATCTGGACCTCAGTGTCTGGGCTGAACGGTGGGGGTGGAGACGCTCCTTCAGGTATACTGGACCGAGGCCGTTTAGGGCTTTAAAGGTCAGAGGTAGATGGACCAATGTTCGGACTCTGTATAAGGCCACTTCCTTTCTAAATTAGCTCTTTCTTTAAGGGAAGGGCCATAGCTCAGTGGTGGAGCACCTACTTTTTAGGTAGAAGATCCTAGGTTTGATCCCTGGGATCTCCAGGTAGGCCTTTGAAGGTCCCATCAGAAATCCTGGCCAGCCACTCCTGGTCAGCGTAGACCAGGCTTCCTCAACCTCAGCCCTCCCGATGTTTTGAGGCTACAGTTCCCCTCATCCCTGACGACTGGTCCTGCTAGCTAAGGATCATGGGAGTTGTAGGCCAAAAACATCTGGAGGGCCGAGTTTGAGGAAGCCTGGTATAGACCATATGTAGCCAGATGAACCCATGACCTGACGTGGTAAAATATATCCCGTTTAACTTGGAAAGGAGTTCACAACTGGGGTGAATTAACCATTGGACACGGGCAAAGGGAAATTTATTTCCATCACTCATCCTGAGTCATGTTCTGACTTCCGTTGGGAATGGCAACCATCTGCCAAGGTTTCTCAGAGATCACTGGATCTATCTGGTCATCTAAGGCTCAGCCATTCAGCCATGGAGACCTGCTCCATCAAAGGTGGTGAGCCAGGGTGATGGACATCATCATCATCATCATCATTCATTCATTCTTTTATTTATATTTTATACATTTATTTACATTTATATTACAAAGTAATAATCATAAACAAATAAAAATGTGCAGTCCACCACCAAGACCCTTCCATTGTAACTATCCAACCTCCCACAATTTCAACACCTCTTGCGATGGTTTGACCCCTTTCCATTTTAACAGTACAAATTCTACAAACACCTTCCTTATCTCCTCAAAATAATTCCTCCTGCATATTCCCCCTCTTATCTTAATGGCCCATATGAATTTATCATTAATAGCTATATCCCACACCACTTTATACCATTATTCCATTTTATAATCTGCTTGCCCCTTCCACTTCCTAGCTACAATAATCCATGCAGCTGTCAATAAATTTGTGAGCAAGTCCTTCATAGCCTGCGAACCTTCCACCCCATCGTAAATTGATACTAATGCTACCTCTGGACTTTTGGCCAGCTTTAACCCAGTGATTTCTGTTAGCTCCATAAACACCCTTTGCCAAAAAAAAAAGTCGGTGGAAGAAGATTGGAAAAAGTTTAAAGTCTACCTACAGAAATACTGTAAAATTAATGAATGTTAGAATGATGTTGGATAAGAAGTTAAGTGGTTTTTAGCTATAATGCTATAAGGAATATGAAAAAATGGATTATTAATAGGTTAAAATTTAAGGTTAAAATACTTTAAGATTAAAGATTAGGATAAACAAAGAGGGAAAGGATTTGCTGAATTAACAAATTGAATTGGAAAACAAAAAGTGAGGTGTGAGGAGGTACGGGAAACAAACAAATGAAAGATAAGTAATGGAAAGATGGAATTGTTTTTAACTGTTTTTATTTTGTATTTTTCTTTTTTCTTTTTTCATTTTGTAATACTTTGAAAATCTTAATAAATATCTTTAAAAAAAAAAAATTCTACATATTTGCACCTCCACCACATGTGAACATAATTCCCTGTTTCCTGGCATCCCCTCCAACATAACACCAAATATTCCTTGTTTATTTGATTTAATCTGACTGGTGTTTAAAGACCATCTCCAAATTAATTTATAATAATTTTCTTTTATTCTTATGGACAACATTTTCTATGTACAATTCTCCCATATCCCCCCCCTCCAGTTTGACTGTCTCCTTTCCCCCACACCTCTTTTTATTTGTCTTCTTGATCTTCCATTTCTACTAACATTCTATAAATGTCTCTGGTTTCCCCTTTTTCACAGACACCAAACATGCTTTAGCAGGCTTCCTCACAGGGAAGGACAACAGATGAGCAGCAGAGCAGGTGCATGCAGAAGGCCTCGGGTTCAGATCTCTGGCATCTCCTGCAAGGGCAGGGAATACCCCCTGACTGAAATGCAGAAGAGCCCCTGCCAATCAGGGTCATACTGAGCTAGCTGGACCCATAGCCTGACCTGTGTTCAGGGCCGTCTTTACCCAGGGGTGCAAGGGGTGCAGTGCACCCAGGCACCGAATTCTGGGGGGCACCCACTGCTGAAGCTGCCTAAGCTCTTAACCACGACCCCTGGGTGATTGTGATCAATGGGTCATTTCCAGTCTCTTTTTGGACTCACAGCTGTCCATGGAGGCGCAGGTCAATTCTGTGTCCAGGGCAGCTGTCTGCCAGCTCCATCTGGTACGCAGGATGAGACCCTATCTGCCCGTGGACTGTCTCACCAGAGTGGTGCATGCTCTGGTTATCTCCTGCTTGGACTACAGCAATGCGCTCTATATCAGGCTACCTTTGAAGGTAACCCAGAAACTGCAATTAATCCAGAATGTGGCAGCTAGACTAGTGACTGGGAGCGGCTGCCAAGACCACATAACACTGGTCCTGAAAGACCTACACTGGCTCCCAGTACGTTTCCGAGCACAATTCAAAGTGTTGGTGCTGACCTTTCAAGCCCTAAACGGCCTCGGTCCTGTATACCTGAAGGAGCATCTCCACCCCCATTGTTCTGCCCAGACGCTGAGGTCCAGCGCTGAGGGCCTTCTGGTGGTTCCCTCCCTGCGAGAAGTGAGGTTACAGGGAACCAGACAGAGGGCCTTCTCGGTGGTGGCACCTGCCCTGTGGAACACCCTCCCACCAGATGTCAAGGAAATAAGCAGCTATCTTATCTTTAAAAGACATCTGAAGGCAGCCCTGTTTAGGAAAGTTTTTAATATTTAATGCTGTATTGTTTTTAACATTCGATTGGGAGCAGCCCAGAGTGGCTGGGGAGACTCAGCCAGATGGGCAGGGTATAAATAATAAATTATTATTATTTCCCGAAGAGCTGCAGAATCAATGTATCCGGCGCCACCCCCTAGTGGTGTCTTTCATTCTCGCAAGATCACAAAAACGGAAAGATGGAGTCATCACGGCTGCTCACCCCCCTCCCACACACACATTCATGTTAGCAGTTTTCCCCTCCTTAAAAGCTCAACAACTTTGACCTGCCGCCCCCCAAAAAAATTGGGGCACTGGGTGGATTTTTGCACTCTGGTGCCACATATGCTAAAGACAGCCCTGCCTGTGTTCCTCTTTAAATCAGGCCTTTATAGAGAGCAATGAGGACTGGAATCCTGCTATTCCTTTTTTTAGGGAATGGGAGAAGCTCAGTGGCAGAACACCTGCTTTGTACGCAGAAGGTTTCACATTCAATCCCTCCCCCTTCCAACATCTACAGCTTTGTTGTTTAGTCGTGTCCGCCTCTTCGTGACCCCCTGGACCAGAGCACGCCAGGCACTCCTGTCTTCCACTGCCTCCCACAGTTTGGTCAAACTCATGCTGGTAGCTTCGAGAACACTGTCCCACCATCTCGTCCTCTGTCGTCCCCTTCTCCTTGTGCCCTCCATCTTTCCCAACATCAGGGTCTTTTCCAGGGATGCTTCTCTTCTCATGAGGTGGCCAAAGTCTTGGAGCCTCAGCTTCAGGATCTGTCCTTCCAGTGAGCACTCAGGGCTGATTTCCTTCAGAATGGATCGGTTGGATCTTCTTGCAGTCCATGGGACTCTCCAGAGTCTCCTCCAGCACCAGAATTCAAAAGCATCCATTCTTCGGCGATCAGCCTTCTTTATGGTCCAGCTCTCACTTCTGTACATCACTACTGAGAAAACCATAGCTTTAACAATACGGAAGCTAGGTCTACAGCTAGGTCTGGGAAATATCAACACCTGAAATTGCTGCTGCCAGTCTCTGAAGACAGAACTGAGCTAGATGGACCAAAGAGCTTGATGAAGCACGCAACAGCTGAAGCACACAATGGGCTGTGCTGGACCCCAGCTAAGGGGTCGTGCACCTGCTTCACATACAGAAGCTGCCCGTTTCAATCGCCAGCATCTCCGGGCGGACTGGGTAAGATCACTGCCTGAAATCACTGCCTGAAATCCAGGAGAGGTACTGCCAGTCAGTGCAGACAATACTGACCCAGATGGATCTAGGCCTGATGAAGTACATGGCTGATTCCTACTTTCCTAGGAACTCTGAGCGCAGGAAAGAGACATCCCTCGGCAAACAGGTCGTGCGAATCAGCCATTTATTTATGATTTATTTTTTAAAACATATTTTTAATTAAAGGACGCGGGTGGCGCTGTGGTCTAAATCACAGAGCCTAGGGATTTTCTACATTTTCAACATGTTATCATTCATGTGGGGATGAGCTTCCGTTGCTTGGTCCCTGCTCCTGCCAACCTAGCAGTTTGAAAGCACCTCAGAGTGCAAGTAGATAACTAGGTACCACTCTGGCAGGAAGGTAAACGGCGTTGCCGTGCGCTACTCTGGTTCGCCAGAAGCGGCTTAGTCATGCTTGCCACATGACCCAGAAGCTGTACGCCGGCTCCCTCGGCCAGTAAAGAGAGATAAGCGCCACAACCCCAGAGTCGGCCATGGCTGGACCTAATGGTCAGGGGTCCCTTTACCTTTATTTTTAATTAAAGATTTCTTGGTTTACAAAAGTATGTGCAATGTCTCTTTTTTCAAGTTACATTTTCTACAGATCAGTTTATTTGTTCAGACATTAGTGTTACATTAGGAAGAAAGGGGGAAAAGAGGTGTGGGGGGAATGGTGAGTGGGGTGGGGTCGAGGGTCGATATTTCTATTTTACTTAATGTATGGGGGGAGGGTGTCACCGTCACTTGTGCAGGTTCTCTTTGCTATTTGCTTGTGTTCCTTTGGTGGTGAGAGAGGTTGGGGTTGGCCTAGGGTAGGCATAGGCAAACACAGCCCTCCAGATGTTTTGGGACTACAACTCCCATCATCCCTGACCGCTGGTCCTGTTAGCTAGGGATGATGGGAGTTGTAGTCCCAAAACATCTGGAGGGCTGAGTTTGCCTATGCCTGCCCTAGGGTGTGGTTGAACATTTGTGATTGGCTGTGTCGATTTTTATTTTCATGTGTGAGTGGGGTGGGTGCTTTGAATCAGGTTAGCCATATTGATTTGTACGCTGTTGGTGGATTCTTGCCATTTTCTTGTATGTACAAAGTACTACTCCCGGCATCCCCAAACTTGGCCCTCCAGCTGTTTGGGAACTACAATTCCCATCATCCCTGACCACTGGTCCTGTTAGCTAGGGTTAATGGGAGCTGTAATCCCAAAACAACTGGAGAGTTTGGGGTTGCCTGTACTACTCCAAAATCCCACAAACGCCGTAGACGTAATCCAAAAAACAATGGGAGGGCGACATAGGCTATGAGATTAACCCCTCAGTGGACCAGAATGTGGTCTAAACCTCCCTTAAAATCAACGAAAAGGAAAGAACTCACTCTGAAACTCACTTACAGGTGGTACCTAACACCAAGGTAAACGTAAAGGTAAAGGGACCCCTGACCGTTAGGTCCAGTCGTGGCCGACTCTGGGGTTGCAGCGCTCATCTCGCTTCACTGGCCGAGGGAGCCGGCGTACAGCTTCCGGGTCATGTGGCCAGCATGACGAAGCCGCTTCTGGCGAACCAGAGCAGCACACAGAAACGCCGTTTACCTTCCCGCCGGAGCGGTACCTATTTATCTACTTGCACTGGCGTGCTTTCGAACTGCTAGGTTGGCAGGAGCAGGGACCGAGCAACGGGAGCTCAGTCCTTCGCAGGGATTCGAACCGCCAACCTTCTGATCGGCAAGCCCTAGGCTCAGTGGTTTAACCCACAGCGCCACTCGCGTCCCTTTTAGACCATATGAACACTGTACAGTTAAAGCACCACAAAGCCACTTTAAACAGTTCTGTCTTCTCCCAAAGAATCCTGGAACTGTAATTTCAGACCCTCCAAGTGTCCCTATTTTCCAGCGACATCCCTGATTTAGAGAAGCCGTCCCAGTTTCTGATTTGATCCCGGAATGTTCCACTTTTCCTTAGGACGTCCCTATTTCCCTTGGAGAAATATTGGAGGGTTTGGAGTTTCCCATCCCCCAAGCTGTCTGAAGGCAATCCTGCATAGGGAAGGCTTTAAAAAAATGTTTAATATTTCATTATGTTTTTATATATATTGGGAGCCTCCCAGTGTGGCTGGGGCAACCCAGTAAGACATGGGGTAGGCAAACTAAGGCCCGGGGGCCGGATCTGGCCCAATCGCCTTCTAAATCTGGCTTGCGGACAGTTCAGGAGTCAGTGTGTTTTTACACGAGCAGAATGTGTCCTTTTATTTAAAATGCATCTCTGGGTTATTTGTGGGGCATAGGAATTCGTTCATTATTTTCCCCCAAATATAGTCTGGCCCCCCACAAGGTCTGAGGGACAGTGGACCGGCCCTCTGCTGAAAAAGTTTGCTGACCCCTGCAGTAAGATGCGTGGGGTATACATATTAAAATTATCATTATGGAATGGGGTGTCTCTATTTTCATGTTGGAGGGCATGTAGTTTGCTAAGAAAACGGAGATTTGTTAGGAGACGTCTCCTTCCTCTCTCAGAGCTACAATTCCCAGAGTTTCTTGGAAAGAGGGATTGACAGACAAACCACCATGGGAATCCTAGTTCTTGTGAGGGCAATAGGGTGTCTCCTAACAAGTCTCAGCCCCCGTCACAAACTACAGCTCCCAGAATTCTTTGGGGGGAAACCTTCCCCCCCCCCAACTTTTTTTTATTAAATTTTCCACAATTATAACAAATATAACATAGAAAAAAGAAAATATTCCTCTTCTTTCTGGTCGCAGATCAGAAAGACCTTCCAGTCAGGTCTGCCAACTCCAAAAAGTCCAACATCTTCACGTGCCATTCTTCCACCGTTGGGAATTCTTGAGATTTCCAATTTTTAGCTAACAGCAGTCTTGCCACTGTAGTGGCATACAAAAATAATTTAACATCTTTTGGGGGCAATTTCATTCCTATTATTCCAAGTAGAAAGGCCTCTGGTTTCTTAATAAATGTTTTTTTCAACATTTTTTTCCAATTCATTATATATTTTCCCCCAGAAGTCTTTCACCTTGGGACACGTCCACCACATGTGAAAAAAGTACCTTCTTTCCCTCTACATTTTCAACATGTTATCATTCATGTGGTAGATCTTTGCCAATTTTACTGGGGTTAAGTACCATCGAGACATCATTTTCAGGATGTTTTCTTTTAATACCGTACATGCAGTAAACTTAACCCCTTTCTTCCATAACCTTTCCCAATCTTCCAACATTATATTATGTCCAACATCTCTTGCCCAGGGAAGCTTTGACTGCTTAGAGTGGTACAGGGGAACTTCAAATGTATGGGGCTTCAGTCTTGATGTTGCCTCATGGCTTCCGAAGGAACAAACGATGATTGCCTCAGGTGTTGCAATACTCAAACTGGATCCCTCCAGGTGCCTTGGATTGGCTGAGGACAAAGCGCTGTTACTAATATCCCTTCTTTTGTTTTGAATCAAATCTTGCCTTGGAGATAAATGATCCTATGTGCAAATTACACCCCACGCCCCTAGACTAATGATACCTCTCCTGGGGCAGTAATTTCATGTTAGGGACAAAAGACGTCCGATAGTGGCGGCTTCTGGGGTGGGGGGGTGGGGAACTCTGGAAAAACCTCTTCTGTGGCGGGGCAAAGACGCCATCTGTGGAGCCGCCCTACACAGCCCTGTGGTTAGGAATATAGGCAAGCTCCTTTTAAAAAAAATAAAATAAAAATTTATTAAGTACAAATTAGAAAACATACATATTCACAACAAAAGAGGATACAAAAGAAAAAGAAAATACATCTAACCAAGGGGAAAAAATTAGAGGATGTTTTGTCTCTTTTCATATTTACAGTTATTTATACCTCTATAAAATGCTATTCACAATAAAGCAGTGAAATGAAAGATAAGATATCAGAAAAAAAGAAAAATAGAGCATATCCCAAATCATGCTCCCATTTTAAAATGCTCTCCCCTTTCGTCTCTTGTTCTAAGGTGGTTTTCATTAATAATCTATACATTTTTGCAAGTATTTTTTGATCGCTTTGCAATATTTCCTTTTCTAATTTTGAAGTTTTATTTTCAAATCCCCCCCCTTTTTATGTCTTTTTCATATGTTGCTTTTAATTGATAATATTGCAACCAATTTATTCCATTTATTATTGAGGGACGCGGGTGGCGCTGTGCGTAAAACCTCAGCCCCTAGGACTTGCCGATCGCATGGTCGGCGGTTCGAATCCCCACGGCGGGGTGCGCTCCCGTCGTTCGGTCCCAGCGCCTGCCAACCTAGCAGTTCAAAAGCACCTTTGGGTGCAAGTAGATAAATAGGGACCGCTTACTAGCGGGAAGGTAAACGGCGTTTCCGTGTGCTGCGCTGGCTCGCCAGATGCAGCTTGTCATGCTGGCCACGTGACCCGGAAGTGTCTCCGGACAGCGCTGGCTCCCGGCCTCTAGAGTGAGATGAGCGCACAACCCTAGAGTCTGTCAAGACTGGCCCGTACGGGCAGGGGTACCTTTACCTTTACCTTTTTAATTTATTCCAAATGTTTGTAATTGTTCGTAAGTTTTTAATATAGGAATATAGCAAGGCTCCTTATGTAGAGTCAGGCGGACGGGAAACGGCTGCGTACTTGGCTAGACCCTGGGTCCATCTAGTTCAGCATTGCGTGCACTGACTGGCAGCAGCTGATCTCTGCCAATCCTACCTGGAGATCCAGGCTTTACCCCTGAGTCACCGGATTCTGCACAAGTGCCGCTTCTGAGCCACAATGTTTCCTGTTGACTCTGCTCTGAACAAGCAGATTCCATTCCAGCTACGCTTGCCTTGACTCGGTGCCCAGCCTCACCGCTCTAAATGGCTGATTTGCCCATGGAGGTGCACCCTCTCCAGCATTTTTGGTGAGGATCCTGGGTGTATTAGCGCTAGATTCCTTGTTGGCACTGTAGGTTAAACCACAGAGCCTAGGACTTGCCGATCAGAAGGTCGGCGGTTCGAATCCACACGACGGGGTGAGCTCCCGTTGCTCGGTCCCTGCTCCTGCCAACTCCTGCCAGTAAAGCGAGATGAGAGCCGCAACCCTAGAGTCGGCCATGACTGGACCTAATGGTCAGGGGTCCCTTTACCTTTAATGTGTCCTATATGGTGGATGGAGAACATTCAGTGGAGAAGTGCAATTTTCACAGTTTTCGGCGTGACTTAGCGATCTCTCCCTGTTCACAGGCAGCACCAGATTTAGGGCGGTGCAAGCAGTTCATATGCTTCTAGACTACAGTCCCATCTGCCTGGCAATATCTGACTGTGGATGATGGGAGTTGGAGTCTAACAGTGTCCATATGGCCACAGGTTCCCCATCCCGGTTCTAGGGAACAGATTCTTTGCAAAATGTTTGAAATCTGTGTTTCAGTCTTGGTGTTGCTTTTATTTTTTCGCTCAGTGCTGGGTCTTTCCCATTGATGTTTGGCATTGGACAGTCCTTGCTACTTGACATGCAATGGTTTTATTCTGTCACCAAGAACTAACATGCAGTGGTGCTGAGCATCTGACACCTACGTCTCCTGGGATTTCATGTAAGTCTATGGAATTTGGCATTCAACGCACATCTGAATTTTCAAATTAAGACATCTGAATAATTAAACTGGAAATCTGGGCAGATGTGACTCGTTTGCAAATTTCAACTTGACTTTTTTTGTTCCTTTGGTTTTCTATGTCACCCTTGCAGAAAGGCCACACACAGTTAAAAGCCAATGGCCTGATGAAACAGGATTGTTTTTCCCTGGTGTCTGAAGGTATGTAATTATGGCATTAGGGGAGACTCCCAGGCAGAACATCCCACAAATGGGGAGCCTCCACCGAAAAGGCCCTGTTCTTGTGTTGCTGTCCCACAGACCTCCCATGGAGGGGGCACACAGAAGAGACCCTCTGATGGAAGGACTTAAATCTTACCTACTATTGAAGAATGGTTATAGACATTGATGGATCTGGCTGTTCTGGCCAAGCTGACATGTTTAATTAGAGAAAAATCTCCTTAATGATTGCAAATCCCTTATGGACTTTTTGCGCCTAAAGGAAAATGAACTTGTGATATCTGGGTTTGAAGAATGGGAAAATGTTGATTTATGGATAGAAGAGTTGGTTGCTATTCTGGAGTAAGGGTTTTGCATAAGTCTATGCAGCAGATGGAGAATCAGAAGTCGTCTTCTTTTTCCTTTATTTTCTCTCTTTTAGTTTTCATGTTAAAAATGCCTGGTATTTGATGTTAACTTTTATATATATATATATATATATATATATATATATATATATATATATGCAGGTTTTGGTGTCCTCGGGTATCTTCCCGTGTAAAAGTTGGGGTGTCTAGGCGACGTTTCGACGAGGTCTCACTCATCATCTTCAGGCTGGTGCTTTCGGCTTCTTGTTGCTGGAACAGAGCAGGATCTCAGTGTTTGAGTTCCTATAAATACTGTTGAGGAGGTGTGGCCTCCAATGTTCTAGGCAGAGAGGAAGTTCCCAGGCTAGTGTGCCTTTTCTTCTTTTGTTCCTTAATTGCTTGAGGGATATCTTGAGTGATTTCTTGAGTGATATCCTGAGTACCACTTAGGTGGGTCATTAGGTGTGGATTAGTTACTAAAGCCTTTGTGTCTTGACCTCTTGAACTTTGTGAAGAGTTTTTCTGAGAAGATGGGTGTACTACATTTAGTTGTGCTCTGGCTTGGCTTCGTGTATAGGGGCGAGCTGTGGTTTTGTGGCCTGTGCCAGCCAGATCTGTGTAGGGATTGCAGGGGGGTGCAGCATCCGGAGGTGCCACCATGGTTTGGCTACTGGATGGTGTCTGTAATTTATCTGTGGAGAGGGTCTGGGTTTGGGTCTGGTGTGGTTGATTGGTGATGGCGTTCTGTGTGCCTCTGGATCTGGTGTCAGTTTTTGTGGGGAGGGCTAATTTCCAGATGTCTGGCAAGCGGGATGTGTCGTCACGCTTGTTCATGTTGTGAGGGTGTTTCTCTATCTCGATGGCTTCCATGATTATTCTCTTGTGGTGATGTTCCATGTTAGAGAGCAATTTGGAATCTGCAAAATTAATTTCGTGTCCTGTTTCTTTCATGTGTTGGAAGAGAGAGGAAGTTTTTTCTTCTTTTTTGACGGCATTCTTGTGTTCTGCGATACGTGCATTTATTCGTCTGTTTGTTTGTCCAATGTACGTGGCTGGGCAGACTTTGCAGGGTATTTCATAGACCCCTTGGTTTTCCAACTGGATTTTATCCTTGGGGTTTCTGAGGATATTGGCTATTTTTTGGTTGGCGCAAAAGGCTGTTTTGATATTGTGTTTATGGAGGATTTTGCTAATTTTATCTGTAGTGCCCTTGATATAAGGAAGGAGGGCCATGCCATTGTTTTCTTCTGTGTCTTGGTTTTTGGGGGGTGTTTCTTTTTGGATTAGCTTCGTAACCCTGTTTTGCTGGTATCCATTGGCAATTAACACATTTGAGAGATTCTGTAACTCAGTTGTCAAGTGGTCTTTGTCAGCCAGGCGTTTGGTTCTGGAGATGAGAGTCTTGGCTACGGAGTTTATTTGTGCAGGGTGGTGGTGTGATTGTGCATGTAAGTAGCGGTTGGTGTGTGTTTTTTTCCGGTAGATAGTGTGTCCTAGGGAGCCATCAGGTTTTTTGTAGATTAGGACGTCAAGAAAGGGAAGTTGGTTGTTGGCTTCTATTTCCATAGTGAATTGTATTTTGGGGTGTAGGCTGTTGAGATGTGTGAGGAAGCTGTCCAGTTTTTCCTTCCCGTGTGGCCAAATTACAAAGGTGTCGTCAACATATCTGAGCCAAAGTTTGGGTTTGTGTTCTGACTTGTCTAAAGCATTGGTTTCAAAGTGTTCCATGTACAGGTTTGCGATGACCGGTGAGAGGGGTGATCCCATAGGTGCTCCTTCTATCTGTTTGTATCTTTGTCCATTGTGGATGAAGTACGTGTTGGTTAGGCAGTGGTTGGTCAGGTCCAAGATGTATTCGGGGGGATTGTATTTGTTTTGAATGGCTGTCAAGGCTTCATTAATGGGCACTTGTGTGAAGAGAGATACAACATCGAAGCTCACAAGTAGGTCATTGGGATGTAGGTTTTGCTTCTTAATTGTTTCTATGAACTGGAAGGAGTTTGGAACGTGTGAAGAGATGGATTCTGCATAGGGCTGGAGTTGCTTGGCGAGAAATTTAGCGAGATTTTGTAGAGGTGAGCCTATGGAGCTGACTATTGGTCTGAGGGGTGTTCCTTCTTTGTGTATCTTGGGGAGGCCGTAGAGTTTGGGGCATCTGGATGATTTTTCTCTGGGGATGATTCTTAGCTGGATTTCTTCACTGATAGGAGAGGCTTTTATTTTGGATTTGGTGGTTTTTTCCAGGTAGGTGGTGGGATCTGTTTTTATAGGTTGGTAGGTAGGGTCTTGGAGTAGATTTGATAGTTTTGCTTGGTAGTCCGATGTGTTCATCACAACAGTGGCATTACCTTTGTCTGCTGGGAGAATGATTATGTTGTTGTCTTTCCTCAGGTTGGTGAGTGCTTTCTGTTCTTCTTTGTGTAAATTGCTTCTGGGTGGTTTGCTGGAGCAGAGGATGTTGGTGACTTCAAGTCTGATTTTATTGGCTTCATCTGGGTTGATTTTGGTTAGGCTATCTACCGGAAAAAAAACACACACCAACCGCTACTTACATGCACAATCACACCACCACCCTGCACAAATAAACTCCGTAGCCAAGACTCTCATCTCCAGAACCAAACGCCTGGCTGACAAAGACCACTTGACAACTGAGTTACAGAATCTCTCAAATGTGTTAATTGCCAATGGATACCAGCAAAACAGGGTTACGAAGCTAATCCAAAAAAGAAACACCCCCCAAAAACCAAGACACAGAAGAAAACAATGGCATGGCCCTCCTTCCTTATATCAAGGGCACTACAGATAAAATTAGCAAAATCCTCCATAAACACAATATCAAAACAGCCTTTTGCGCCAACCAAAAAAATAGCCAATATCCTCAGAAACCCCAAGGATAAAATCCAGTTGGAAAACCAAGGGGTCTATGAAATACCCTGCAAAGTCTGCCCAGCCACGTACATTGGACAAACAAACAGACGAATAAATGCACGTATCGCAGAACACAAGAATGCCGTCAAAAAAGAAGAAAAAAACTTCCTCTCTCTTCCAACACATGAAAGAAACAGGACACGAAATTAATTTTGCAGATTCCAAATTGCTCTCTAACATGGAACATCACCACAAGAGAATAATCATGGAAGCCATCGAGATAGAGAAACACCCTCACAACATGAACAAGCGTGACGACACATCCCGCTTGCCAGACATCTGGAAATTAGCCCTCCCCACAAAAACTGACACCAGATCCAGAGGCACACAGAACGCCATCACCAATCAACCACACCAGACCCAAACCCAGACCCTCTCCACAGATAAATTACAGACACCATCCAGTAGCCAAACCATGGTGGCACCTCCGGATGCTGCACCCCCCTGCAATCCCTACACAGATCTGGCTGGCACAGGCCACAAAACCACAGCTCGCCCCTATACACGAAGCCAAGCCAGAGCACAACTAAATGTAGTACACCCATCTTCTCAGAAAAACTCTTCACAAAGTTCAAGAGGTCAAGACACAAAGGCTTTAGTAACTAATCCACACCTAATGACCCACCTAAGTGGTACTCAGGATATCACTCAAGAAATCACTCAAGATATCCCTCAAGCAATTAAGGAACAAAAGAAGAAAAGGCACACTAGCCTGGGAACTTCCTCTCTGCCTAGAACATTGGAGGCCACACCTCCTCAACAGTATTTATAGGAACTCAAACACTGAGATCCTGCTCTGTTCCAGCAACAAGAAGCCGAAAGCACCAGCCTGAAGATGATGAGTGAGACCTCGTCGAAACGTCGCCTAGACACCCCAACTTTTACACGGGAAGATACCCGAGGACACCAAAACCTGCATTCCTGTACCCGTGAAAATCTACGAAAGCATATATATATATATATATATATATATATATATATATATATATATATATCTTTCTTTTTTAAAAAGCTTAAATAAATAAACAAACAAACAAATAAATAAGAGCCTCAGAGGACAGTTGCAGGATCCGAGTCGGTTCATGTGGGGAGAGGCGGTCCTTGTGATGTTGGGGTCCTGAGCCGCATAAGACTTTATAGGTCAAATCCAGCGCTTTGAATTGGGCCTGGATTATTAATGCATGTTGACAGACGCACAGAGAGAGAGAGAACTCTGAGGGAGACTGGAACCCACCACCGGGAACTAGGCATGTCAGAGAATTCCAACCAAAACAGGGGCAGAAATCACTGGTGTTTGATTAGTCGTCTCGCGTCCGGAATGGAAATTAATTCAGCAAATACATTCAGTATCCACTGCTGGTGGTCCTTTGTGTCTGCAAGTGATACGGGGAACGGCCATCGTTCAGTGGTAGAGCATCTTCTTTGCGTGCAGAAGGGCCCAGGTTCAATCTTTGGTGGCATCTCAAGGTAGGACTGGGAGTGAGTTGTGGCTGAAACTCTGGAGAAGCCACTGCTAGGCGGTGTTGAAAATGCTGAGCGGGACTTCATGTAGAATCACAGAACTGTAGGGTTGGTAGGGATCCTGAGCATCATTGTGTTTCACACACACACGCACACACACACACACACACACACACACTGCAATGTTTGCTTCATGATACATTTTTTCAGGTTGCGTCCTGTTGCGACCCAGAAGTACCGGAAAGGGTTACTTCCGGGTTTCGCCGCTCTTCACAGCTCGCGCAGTCACAGGTGCGCAAATTGACATTGCGCACATGCGCAGAAGCAGCAAATCACAACCCACGCGTGCACAGACGTGCTGCTGCAGGTTGCATTCTCCTCATGTTGCGAACGGGCCTCCGGAATGGATCCCGTTCGCAACCAGAGGTACCACTGTATGCAGTTGTCTCATATGGGGATCAAATCTGTGACCTTGATCTTATCAGCACCATGCTCTAACCAACTGAGCTATCCATGTAAGGCAACTTCCTTACATGTTCCTGCGTTAAGTGGTGGCGATTCCACACACACCCCCATTTGCATTGTGTTTCTGTTGCACCGAAATGAATGTGGTGGAATAAGATATGACAATGTAACATACAGGATTTCTGTAACTCATCACACAAAAGTTACGAAATTTCATTTTTGTGGAAGACGAACTGCAGCAGAGCAGAAACTGTGTTGTGTGCGATGCACACAGGACAGAGGGGAAAACGATGCATTTTTACTCTGAACCGATCACAGTGGTTGAAGTTTAACATGGTTTTGTCTTGTAAAATCTGGGCTCTTAAGAGAGAAGATTTGCTGCGGTTCCTTCAACACGGCCCCAAATAGCAACTGCTGATCTGCAACAGCCATGACAAGCGTATGAAAGACCCACCTTGATTGGTTTGTTACGGAGCTCAATTTGGCATAGTATCCCCTCCCCGTGATGGAAACAAAATGCATATCAAAGTAGACAGACTCGATCAGCAAGACTTGGGAAAAACATATCCAAACCTGGCTACAGCAATCCTGGGGAGGATAGAGAAATTACAGGGCAAGATTCTGCCCCCAATTGTTAGGGAGGGGAGAATGCAGAGCCTCAGAACTTCAGAAGAGCCTTCTGGATCTGACCCAAAGACCCATATAGTCCAGCACCCTGTTTTCACAGTGGCCAACCAGAGTCCTTCAGGAAACCCCCAGGTAGGGGATGAAGGCAAGAAGCCCTCCCTCTGTGTACCTAATAACTTATATGGGTAAAAGTAAAGGGACCCTTGACCATTAGGTCCAGTCATGACTGACTCTGGGGTTGCGGTGCTCATCTCGCTTTATTGGCCGAGGGAGCTGGCGTACAGCTTCCGGGTCATGTGGCCAGCATGACTAAGCCGCTTCTGGTGAACCAGAGCAGTGCACGGAAACACCATTTACCTTCCCGCCAGAGCGGTACCTATTTATCTACTTGCACTTTCGAACTGCTAGGTTGGCAGGAGCAGGGACTGAGCAATGGGAGCTCACCCCATCGCGGGGATTCGAACCACCGACCTTCTGATCAGCAAGTCCTAGGCTCTGTGGTTTAACCCACAGCGCCACCCGCATCCCAACATATATGGGTACCTAAGACCAAAGGCCCCTCAAGTCCAGCATCCTGTTCTCATGGAAGCCAACTAGATGCCCCAGTGGGAAACCTGAAAGCATGAATTCTAGAACTTCCTTATCATGAAACAGCAGTGTTGTCACTGTCTAGTTTTCATGGCTTTCAATGCCGATTGGACCAAATTGATGGAAGAGGATGGAGCTATCAGTGGTTCTTATTATGACTACAACTCTGTGTTCAGAGGAACTATTCCTTCATGTTATGCTGGAACCTCAAGAGGTATCTCCAGATGGTTGCAATTGGAGATGGGATGGCAACCCAGATTGACGTTTGGTCTGATTTGTAAGGTCACTTCCTAGCTTAGATGGTTTCTCTGGAAGATAAGTTTATCAATGGCTACAAGTCATGACGTTCTCCTTCTACTGAGGTAGTATATCTCTAGTTGCCGGTTGCTCAGATTCTGCTTGTGGTCGTACCACAGGCAATTGGTCGTCCAGGATGCTGGACTTTGGCCTGATCCAACAGACATAATGTTTTTATGTTCCACCCCATCCTTCTTCACCCAAACCTACGCTGTGAAGGTGAGTGGGGGTATGTCAAGTCCAATAGCTCACTGAGGAAGGTGGGTGTCCATTGCTCCCTGGTTGTTGCCACAGAACAGATGATGCTATTTTAGGTTTTTTTAATATATATATATATATATATATATATATATATATGACGGATTGGTTTTAGAAGAGCCAGAAAACATAGAAATATATATAAAGCTAAACAACCCGTTTGGAGGCGACAAAGGTGTAACTGGCTGGGCTGGGCTGGGCTGGAGATGAATCAGACCGTCATCCCAGGAGGGTGTCGCCACCCTTCTGCCGGCACAATTAAGAACCGTATAAAAAGGGACCTGCTCCACAGGGCAACGAAAGCGACTTCCCCAAAGCCTCTGAACCATTCGATTTTACAGAGCCAGGTGAGTAGCCTTGTCGTAGCCTGAAGGGTGGAGGGGGAAATCAGTGGACAGCAGGGACATTGGAGAGAACTTTCCGCTGCATGGAACGTAGGAAGGTGCCTTCTACTGTGTTGCGCTGTTGGTCCATCTAACTCAGTGTTGTCTACACTGACTGCTAGTGGCTCTTGGGGCGGGGTGGGGGTGTTAAGGAAGCAGTGACATTCCCAAGCCCAGCTGGAGATGCATTCTTTCTCTCACTTGGAGGTTGTTGTTGCTTAGTCGTTTAGTCATGTCCGACTCTTTGTGACCCCCTGGACCAGAGCACGCCAGGCCCTCCTGTCTTCCACTGCCTCCCGCAGTTTGGTCAAACTCATGCTGGTAGCTTCGAGAACACTGTCCAACCATCTCGTCCTCTGTCATCCCCTTCTCCTTGTGCCCTCCATCTTTCCCAACATCAGGGTCTTTTCCAGGGAGTCTTCTCTTCTCATGAGGTGGCCAAATTCTTGGAGCCTCAGCTTCAGGATCTGTCCTTCCAGTGAGCCCTCAGGGCTGATTTCCTTCAGAATGGATGCGTTCGATCTTCTTGCAGTCCATGGGACTCTCAAGAGTCTCCTCCAGCACCAAAATTCAAAAGCATCCATTCTTCGGCGATCAGCCTTCTTTATGGTCCAGCTCTCACTTCCACACATCACTACTGGGAAAACTACCCCTCCTATTCCCCTGTGTGAACTACAACTCCCAGAGCTCCCTGTGAAGAGGGGTTGGTTGTTAGACCACTCTGGGAACTGTAGCCCAGAGAGGGAAGTGCAGGGGGTCTTCCAGCAACTCCTAGCACCCTTAACAGATGACAGCTCCCTGGGTTTTTTGGGGGAAGCCGTGACTGTTTACAGTGGTGTCATAACAATTTAAATGTATGGTGCAAATGTGGCCTTTGTTGGATATTACTCAGTGTTTTCTAATTCTATGCAACTGTTTCTAAACAATTTTTAATAATAATAATAATAATAATAATAATAGGCACTCCATTTCAGAAAAGGTTTTAGAATGTTAGGAATTCAGGAAGCTGCATTATACTGACCACTTGTCCGTCTTGCTCAGTACAGTGGTACCTCGGAAGTCAAACGGAATCCGTTCCAGAAGTCCATTCAACTTCCAAAACATTTGCTAACCAAGGCACGGCTTCCGATTGGCTGCAGGAAGTTCCTGCATCCAATCGGAAGCTGCAGAAGTCACGTCAGACGTTCGGGTTCCAAAGAATGTGTGCAAACCGGAACACTCACTTTCGGGTTTGCGGCGTTCAGGAGCCAAAGCGTTCAACACGCAAAGCATTCAAGAGCCAAGGTACGACTGTACTGTCAACACTGGCTGGCAGCATCTCTCTGGCAGGGTCCTAGGGTGGTAGCCAACAAAGATCTACTCCGTGTAGCCCTATTGAACACGATGGACCTAAATCAGCCGTGTGCATTCATTCTGATACATCTGCTCTGAGTAGAACTTAAGCTGGCTACAACCTTTAATTAGTGTTATTAAACGTATGTTTATCCTGCTTAGTAACAGAACAGCCTCTCAGCTTGATTCATCTGCCGTTGCTGGGTGACAAACTGGGCAGGATGCAAAAGGTCCTCTGCCTCACAGGAGCGGAAGCAGCCCATTCACTCCTATTGCATGCGTGGATTAGCCTAAATTCATCTCATCTAAGTTCATCCCAGTTCATTGGGAAATGCTTAAATCTTTCACAAACAAATCTGACCTGATCAAGAACCAATGCTCTATTTATTTTCTTATGTTTGGATGTTTTTGTGGGTAATGATGTTGATAGTGAGACATCCATAGTTGCTGTGTATGTGGGGGGGGGGGTTCGGGGGGAGGGGTTGTTCAGAGCCTTTATTTTTGCCTCCCATGCCTATTCATGCAGATTTAATGTGCTAATGAACTGTTTTGAAGCAGGGGAACTAATACAATTCAGATTGCATGCACTTGGTGGGGTAACACTCCCTCTGAAGGAGTGTGTATGTATCTTGGGAGTACAGTAGTACCTTGTTTTGTTTGTTTGCTTTTATATAAATTTTTATTAGTTTTTTAACATATCATTTTCAACAGTAAACAAACGTACTTTTACATCTTATTCAAATTCTTTGACTTCCATCAGTCCTGTCTGAAAATTTTCCAATCTAATCTCTTAGTATGCATTTCGTATTTTCCCTATTACATTTCAAACTCATAACCAATATCTCTATCTTTTTCTACTTTGTAACACTTCATATATTTCTCCTTACAAAACTTCTTGTAGTCCTACTAGCGTAATTTGTTGATTACAGTTGCTCTTCAAATAATTCATATACTTCTTCCAATCTTCTGTAAATCTCTGGTCCCACAGGTTTCGAAGCCTTCCTGTCATTTTGTCCAATTTCTGCATAGTCCATTAATTTCGTCTGCCATTCTTCTTTCATCAGAATTTCTTCTTGCTCCCATTTCTGGGCTAACAATACTCTTGCTGCTGTTGTTGCATATAAGAACAGTTTGACATCTTGTCTATTAATGTCTTGGCCTATAATACCAAGTAAAAATGCTTCCGGTTTTTTTAAGAATGTCTATTTCAACATCTTTTTCATCTTGTTATATATCATTTCCTAGAAGTTCTTTACTTTCTTACATTCCCACCACATGTGATAAAATGTTCCTTCTTTTTCTTTACATTTCCAACATTTATTATTTGTCTTATACATTTTAGCTAATTTCACTGGTGTAATATACCATCTGTACATCAATGGTACTTTGTTTTGAGTCCAGGATCCGTTCTGGAGACCTGGACGCTCAACAAAGCGCCTCTCTGTGCACGCACGTGGAGCAGTTTGCGCTCATGCGCATGCGCGAGCGGCAAACCCGGAAGTAACCTGTTCCGGTACTTCTGTACTGTCCCACCATCTCGTCCTCTGTGATCCCCTTCTCCTTGTGCCCTCCATCTTTCCCAACATCAGGGTCTTTTCCAGGGAGTCTTCTCTTCCCATGAGGTGGCCAAAGTCTTGGAGCCTCAGCTTCAGGATCTGTCCTTCCAGTGAGCACTCAGGGCTGATTTCCTTCAGAATGGAGAGGTTGGATCTTCTTGCAGTCCATGGGACTCTCAAGAGTCTCCTGCAGCAGGCAGACTTGAAGGACCACAATTGCCTGACCACACACAACCCCCACATGCTTGTTCTAACCCTTTTCTGAATTGGGGAGGAATGGGATGGGATTCCTAGTAAATTAGCCAGACATATCTCCCATGCCAACCAAAAGTTGAAGTTTTACAACAATAAGAAAAGAAAAGAAACTTACAGAGGAAAATAAGAATGAGAAGGGGGGTTGGGTGATGCCAGAAGAATATCACTAAGTAGCATCAATGCAGACATGGAACATGAAGGCAGCATATATTTTATTTTATTTTATTTTATTTTATTTCATTATTTTATTTTATTTTATAAGCAAGAATGTTATACAAATAAGTATACCAAGTTTTCTCATGTCATTTGTATATCACAAAAATAGCATAATAAATGTTGAAAAATATCTACAACGTATGTTTCATTATTAGTGGTCAAATATTCTTGTGATTTAACAAGTATTTGGGAAAGAAAACGCAGAGGCCTTTACCGATATGTTGAACACATGGTGGATCAAACAAAAATGTTTGTCCTAATTCTCTTGCCTTCTTATTATGTGTACACCATCTAGACAGAGATATGGTAAGAATGAACTATGATAAAATAAGATAAAATAAAATAATAGTGCATGAGTGTATTGTATCTTATCGATTGCCTTTTCATGTAGCCCATTCTATAGCATAAACTGAACTAACCCTCGGTCCGTATGCATAAATGATATTAAAGCAAAGCAAACTCCTAGTGGTGCAGCAATAAAACTGCTAGCACATTTGCAAAGCTAAGTAGTATGCTTTCATTGTGCCTAAAACCTGTCATTTGCACTGGACCGAACAGAGATTTTCAGTTTATGGAATATTTTTCCCCAATACAGTAAGTCTATCTCAGTAAAAAGGTTTTCCGTTTTTATTTTTTATTAAATTTTCTGTTTTACATTTTAGAATATTCATTTAAACAACCTTAGAATATCAATGACTTCCCTTCCTCTCTTTCCATGGTTCATACCCCCTCCTTTGGCAATCCTCACAGAACTCTAGCCCAATGGTTGCCATTAATCTGATTTGAACTGATTTTATAATGAAATGATTTTAGAATGTTGTATTATTTTACTCTTGTTAGCTGCTCTGAGCCCGGCTTTGGCTGGGGAGGGCGTGATATAAATAAAAGGTTTATTATTATTATTATTATTATTATTATTATTATTATTATTATTTTGCATAACATGTCCCTGCATATTTTACATAAACTAAATGATTCAGTATTCCGTGATTACATCCACCAAAACTCATTTGCACTGTTGAAATTATTTATTTAATTCTATAAAAAAGGTTGTTGTTTTTTAATTAAGCCATCTGTTTCAGCCCTCAGGGGCGCTGGGGGGGGGGAGTATCCTGTGCTAATGGTGACGCTTTCTCTGACTAGTCCCAGCAGAACTGTCGTGAAGATGCCTTACCTCTTGGGCAGCATTTGCACTATCATTGGGGTCTTCTACAAGTATGCAAAGCGGCATGGCGACTGCTCCACCCTGAACAGGAGGGAGATGAAGCGACTCATCTTGAAGGAGTTTGGTGAGGTCATCAAGGTGAGCTGGAGTTCTGATGGAGAAAGAAGCACCAATTGGCGGGGGGGGGGAGTATTGGCCAGTCTGCCAGGGACAAGGATAGAGCAATCAGGACTGTTCCTCTTATTTAAAAAACGAATAAACCTTTATTGCACTCTGTTGAAGGTGCAAATTCCAAATTAACCTGGTTTTAGTCTATAGTTATTTCATTTTTCTGGAAAAACTTAAATGGCTATTGCCGTATTTTTCACTCTACAAGACGCACCAGACCACAAGACGCACCTAGTTTTTGGAGGAGGAAAACAAGAAAATAAATATTCCGAATCACAGAAGCCAGAACAGCAAGAGGGATCGCTGCGCAGTGAAAGCAGCAACCTCTCTTGCTGTTGTGGCTTCTGGGATAGCTGCGCAGCCTGCATTCACTCCATAAGACGCACACACATTTCCCCTTACTTTTAAGGAGGGAAAAAGTGAGGTTTATAGAGCAAAAAATTCGGTAATTCTTCTTATTGATGAATCTATTGTTTTACCTTTTTTGTGACCTGCTTTGAGGGTCTGGGGGGTTACAGTCAAGCTGTGTGTAATTTTATTGAAAAAATAAATAAATTAAACAAACGAAACAGATGGAACGGGCTCAAGGCAGTTCAATATGCACGGATCATCGTAATACTTTCCATCATGTGTATATTTTCTTTATGGAGTTTCGAGGTGCAGAAGGTAACTCAGAAGGTCCCTGGAGGAATTAACCTTTTAACTTGTATAGTCAATAAGCCCTTTCCATACTTTCTCAAATGGGTCCTTTATCTGTTGTCCGCTTTTGTGTTGCTTGATCTAAAAGAGCATTTTGCCTAGCGAGAGAAGACCAGAAAATATTCCTCTATGCCACAGGAGCGGCAAGGATCCTAACTGCTAAAAACTGGAAAAAAGAAATTGTGCCAACAAAAAAGGAACGGCAAGGCAAAACTGTTAGAGTATACAGTGGTGCCCCGCAAGACGAACGCCTCGCAAGACGGAAAACCCGCTAGACGAAAGGGTTTTCCGTTTCTGAGTTGCTTCGCAAGACGATTTTCCCTATGGGCTTGCTTCGCAAGACGAAACGTCTTGCTAGTCTTGCGATTTTTTTTTCGCTCCCCCCCCCCTTTTTTCTAAGCCGCTAAGCCGCTAATAGCCTTTTAGCAGCTTAGCCGCTAATCCTTTAATAGCCGCTAAGCCGCTAAACCGCTAATAGCGCTAAGCCGCTAAGCCGCTAATAGGGTTGCTTCGCAAGACGAAAAATCCGCTAGACGAAGAGAATCGCGGAACGGATTCTTTTCGTCTTGCGAGGCACCACTGTATCGAACTGGCTAGATTAACAGAGGCAGTTAGAGATCACACTAGACAAGAGTTTCAAAAAGCATGGGGGAAATGCGGAGAATACTTCACAAAACAGTGCCCTAAAATACACACCTGGACTTCTTTCGATTAATGTCTGCAGGAGACTTTGTGGATATTTAAGTTATAATTAGAAAAATCTTAATTATTATTCATAAAGGAAACAGCTTATAAGAAGTAAATAAGGAGGCCAGATACAGGATAAAGGAAGTCTTTTATTTGGTTGCTTGTATTGTTGTATGTTATGCTTATTGTAGGTTATGTTCACGTTTAATGAGGGTGGATTTCTGTATTGGGGGGTAGGGGTTTATGTTATGTTGTAAATAAAATTTCCAATAAAAATAAAAAAGATAAAAGAGCATTTTGCCAACGTTTTCCATGCCACTGCTCAGGATGCAAATTCTGCAAGGTATCCCAGTTCTAAGCTACTACGGCTCAACAGCTGTTTAAGTTTTGAGATCTACCATATTTTTCGCTCTATAACACGCACCCGACCATAACACGCACATAGTTTTTAGAGGTGGAAAACAAGAAAAAAAATATTCTAAACGAAATAGTGGATATATGATTTTTGTGGTTCATGCTGTGGCCACAGACATGTGAGCTGACAGTGAGTTTGGAGTAGCCCAATGCAAAAATCCTGAGGATCCATGTGGATCCATGCTTTGTAACCACGGAGGAGGGAAGGAAGGGGAACCATGGATCCTCTGCTCACGACTGCAGCAGATCCCCCCGCCACCCGCAGGCATTCGCTCCATAACACGCACAGACATTTCCCCTTACTTTCTAGGAGGAAAAAAGTGAGTGTTATGGTGCAAAAAATACGGTAATTCTCCAAAAACATATCTAACACAACCAAGGTTAGGGATATCAGGACTTTTGCTGAGGAACAGGATTTCAACAGAGCTAAAGGGTAACGCCCTCTGCCTTCTCCATCTTTCAGAACCCTTCTGATCCTGAGACGGTTGAGATGACCTTCCAGCTGCTGGACATCAATGGGGACGGCTTGGTGGACTTCAACGAGTACCTGCTGCTCATCTTCAGAGTGGCCAAGGCCTGCTACAGCCACCTGCAGCCCAGAGAATGCCTCCTTCAGCAGGGAGAAGCCCGTAGAGCCTTACGTGAAAGGGAAGCTCGAGGGGAAGGACGAGACGATCGCCATCTAAGGGAGGATGAAAGGGAAGGAAGCTATGATCGCGAGAGGCGGGACTCTGACCGCACACGACTTCGTCAGCTGGAAGCTGTCGCTAGAGACGAGGGGAGAAGAGATTCCTTTCCACGGGAGGCTGTTGCCCGAGGAGTTGAGAGGAGCCGTCATGCTCGTGATCAGGAGTTGAGGGATGATCGTGGGAGGGACCATCCATCCCGTGAGCCTCAGGATTCAGAAAATGAGCATGAGGACTGGCCACGTAAGTCCGAAGAGCAGGCAGATGTGGGGACTCGTCAGCAGCCTCTTGGAGATGAGCCACGTAGGAGTGACGCTGGCCGTCGTCAACTAAGACGTAGAGAACCAGAGATGGAAGAGGACCATCGGCGCCAATCGCGGGAGCGTGTCCAGAGAGAAGATGGTGAAAGACGTCCTCTGCTACGTGATCCTCGGCTACGGGAAGGGGGTGAAAGTGAGCGATATTCCCAAGAGGCCACACAAAGAGACGAAGATGAGAGGCGACATCAAGCACGAGAGACTGAGCGTCAACTGGAGGAGGAAGAGGACCTGAGAAGGCCACATGTGTCTGGACCACGGATAGATGAAGAAAGCCACAACCGTCGACGTGCAGTACAGGAAATCAGATCTGACTATGGAAGAACTCGCCCATCCCGTGAACCCCGCGAACGGGAAGATGCAAGGAGGGACGATTACGTACGTGAAGCTGAGCGGAGGTCTAACAGACGTGACCAGCGTGTATCTGATGCGCGCAGGGATCAAAGATCTGACCGTGAACCAGTAGACTATGATGATGAACGCCACTCATTTCCTAGAGAGGGTGAGAGGAGATCTTGGTCCCGTGATGCAGAACAAGAGCAGAGAAGGTCTCAGATGCCTGAGGAAGAATACAGAGAGAGACCCAGGTCTAGTGATCCTGACTACAGAGTGGATGAGCAGAGAAGACGATACACAGCTCAGTCTAGAGAGGCTGAGCTCCATGAGCCTGATGTAAGAGAATCTGAATGGAGGAGGCGCCAGCCTGTGGATCAAGACGAGTGGAACAGACCTTATCCACGGGAGTCAACCACAAGAGAAGAGCTTGAAGACCAGCGAGGGTCTCGTGATCCAGAACGCAGAGAGCGTCAGTGGAGTGGGCTCCATCCTTACGAACGTAAACCTACAGATGGTGAGAGGAGAAGGCCCCAATCTCGTGAGTCAGAGCTCAGAGAGGGTGACCGGAGGAGGTCCCAAAGACGTGCACAAACCCCAGAAGATGGCAGGAGACGGGAGCAGTACCATCAGGATGACGCCCAAGAGGAGGAGAATCTGAGGAGGAGGAGACCCCTGTCTGGTGACCTTGAACCTCGTGACTATGAATCCTGCAGGCCTCAAAGACGTGAACGAGAACCAAGAAGTGATGGTCAGAGGCGGCAGCAGTATTATGACCCTGAGCCTTTGGACAGAGATGTTGAGAGGAGGATGCCAGAAGCCCCAGAATCTGCTCTACGAGAGGGTAGCCGAGGAAGGCAGCAGTATTCTGACCCTGATACCCAAGAAAGAGGGAGCAGGAGAAGGCCACAGTCACGTTATTCTGAGTCCCGGGAAGATGAGAGAAGGAGACCTGAGGAGGCTGACTTCAGTGATGATGAGAGGGAAAGGCCCCAGGCAAGACAGTCTCTTTCTAGACCAAGAGAAGACAACAGGTGTTATCCATCAGTAGGCAGCCGAAGGGAGTGTGATCGGGGCAGGCGACAGGAATACAGTGGCCAGAGGCGCAATGTTGACCAAAATGGCGATGAACAGGAGAGGCGGGCCCCATTGCGTGACACTGATGCTGCAGATGATGAACAATGGCGATCCCAGTCACGTGATATTGAGCCAAGAGATGGTAAGCAGCAGAGGAGAACCCAGTCACGTGACACTGATGGCCAGAGGCGCAGCCAGAGGTGCAATATTGACCAAAGTGACGACGAACAGGAGAGGAGAACTCCACTGCGTGACACTGATGCTGAAGATGCTGAGCAAAGGCGATCCCAGTCACGTGATACTGAGCCAAGAGACAATGAGCAGCAGAGGAGGACCCAATCACGTGACACTGATGGCCAGAGGCGCAGCCAGAGGCGCACTGTTGACCAAAGTGATGATGAACAGGAGAGGCGGGCCCCATTGCGTGACACTGATGCTGCAGATGATGAACAACGGCGATCCCAGTCACGTGATATTGATACAAGAGACAATCAGCAGCGGAGGAGGACCCAGTCACGTGACACTGATGGCCAGAGGCGCACTGTTGACCAAAGTCGGGATGAACAGGAGAGGCGGGCCCCATTGAGAGACATTGATGCTGAAGATTCTGAGCAAAGGCGATCCCAGTCACATGATATTGAGCCAAGAGACAGTGAGCAGCGGAGAAGAACCCAGTCACGTGACACTGATGGCCAGAGGCGAAGCCAGAGGCGCACTGTTGACCAAAGTGATGATGAACAGGAGAGGAGAACTCCACTGCGTGACATTGATACTGAAGATGCTGAACAAAGGCGACCCCAGTCACGTGATACTGAGCCAAGAGACAGTGAGCAGCGGAGGAGAACCCAGTCACGTGACACTGATGGCCAGAGGCGCAATGTTGACCAAAGTCGGGATGAACAGGAGAGGCGGACCCCATTGAGAGACATTGATGCTGAAGATACTGAGCAAAGGCGATCCCAGTCACGTGATATTGAGCCAAGAGACAGTGAGCAGCAGAGGAGAACCCAGTCACGTGACACTGATGGCCAGAGGCGCAGCCAGAGGCGCACTGTTGACCAAAGTCGTGATGAACAGGAGAGGCGGGCCCCATTGAGAGACATTGATGCTGAAGATGCTGAGCAAAGGCGATCCCAGTCACGTGATATTGAGCCAAGAGACAGTGAGCAGCAGAGGAGAACCCAGTCACGTGACACTGATGGCCAGAGGCGCAGCCAGAGGCGCACTGTTGACCAAAGTCGTGATGAACAGGAGAGGCGGGCCCCATTGAGAGACATTGATGCTGAAGATGCTGAGCAAAGACGATCCCAGTCACGTGATACTGAGCCAAGAGACAGTGAGCAGCGGAGGAGAACCCAGTCACGTGACACTGATGGCCAGAGGCGAAGCCAGAGGCGCACTGTTGACCAAAGTGATGATGAACAGGAGAGGAGAACTCCACTGCGTGACATTGATACTGAAGATGCTGAACAAAGGCGACCCCAGTCACGTGATACTGAGCCAAGAGACAGTGAGCAGCGGAGGAGAACCCAGTCACGTGACACTGATGGCCAGAGGCGCAATGTTGACCAAAGTCGGGATGAACAGGAGAGGCGGACCCCATTGCGTGACATTGATGCTGAAGATACTGAGCAAAGGCGATCCCAGTCACGTGATATTGAGCCAAGAGACAGTGAGCAGCAGAGGAGAACCCAGTCACGTGACACTGATGGCCAGAGGCGCAGCCAGAGGCGCACTGTTGACCAAAGTCGTGATGAACAGGAGAGGCGGGTCCCATTGAGAGACATTGATGCTGAAGATGCTGAGCAAAGGCGATCCCAGTCACGTGATACTGAGCCAAGAGACAGTGAGCAGCGGAGAAGCACCCAGTCACGTGACACTGAACAAAGAGACAGCCAGCAAAGGAGAACCCAGTCACAGTACAGTGATACAACAGATGGTGAGCAGAGAAGAACCCAATCAGGGGACCCAAGGTTTGATGGACAGCAAAGAAGAGCACCGTCACAGGACACCGATGCTACAGACGTTGACCGGCGGCAAACCCAGGCCCGTGGCAGTGACCCGAGAGAAGGCGAACAGCAAAGGAGACCCCAATCGCGTGGCGCTGAACCAGCAGATGTTGACCAGAAGCAGACACCGACACATGATGCTGACCCCAGAAATGATGAGCAGCAGCGTCGAGTCGTGTCACGGGACACTGAACAAAGCGATGGAGAGCAAAGGCAGACTCAGTTGCACAGTGTGGATGCCAGGATTGCTGCCGCAAGAGATGGCAGGCAGCAAAGGAGAACTCAGACCCGTGATGTTGACTCGAGAGATGCTCAACAGCAGAGGAGAATGCAGTCGAGTGACACTGAACCAACAGACGGTGACCAGAGGCAAACCCAGACCAGTGAGGCTGCCCCAAGAGAGAGAGGGCAGCAAAGAGAAACCGAGTCACGTTACACTGAGCAGGGGGCATCCCGAGAAGAACCCCGTTATTCCGAACCCAAGGACAACGTTCAAAGGAGGCAAGTTGTGCCAGAAACCCAAGTGGCTCAGCCAAGTAGTGTCCAACAAGCTGAGCCTCTAGCGCAAGACGTTGAGGGGAGCAGAGCTCCTCCACGTGAGGTTGCACCCAGTGCTGACACGGCCAGGAGGCCACGACCACGAGAGCAGGAACCTGCAGAGAGGGTGGTGGGAAGGCAGGGGCCGGCTGAGTCTGGAGAAACTCAACAAAGACCAAGTGAAAGGGAGAGAGCCCAGTCACGTGAGCCTCAGCGGAGCGATGGGGAGCAGGGCAGAGCACGCCCAGGTGGGCCCGATCCAAGACAGTCCACAAGAAGCCTGTGTGGACCAGAACGGAGCAGGGCTGAGAGAAGCCAGCCACGTCAACCGGAGCCCCAAGAAGGAGACTCAAGGAGGCAACCGACTCAAGACCCTGGATCCACTGATGGCAAAACCTCCCAGCCTCGTGAGCCACAGGCTGCGGACCGCCAGCGAGGAAGACCCAACACAGAACCCAGAGCTGAGGGCAAATCTGAAGGGAGAGAAGGGGCTCGGGAACAACAGTCTAGGGCAGCCGAACAACGGCAAAACCCGGTTCAGGGTGTGTCCTGCAAAGAAGAAAGTGGCTGCCCTGGGTCGATGGAACGGCAGTCCGAGGACGGTGACCGAAGCAGCCCACAGGCCCGAGAAGCCCAACCGCCATTGGAGGAGGTTGGCGAGCCTGGCGCAGAAAGACCACCAGGAGGCGCCGCGAGCGAGACCAACACTGAACCCAGCTCCCAGGAGAAGCCGGGTTTTCTGTGTGGCGACAAAGTGCCGCTGGTTTGCAACCCGCTCTATCAATATCTCCTAGCCCAGAAGAAGCAAGAGCAGCCATAGGCAACCCGGGAAAGATTCAGGCTGAGGCCACCACCTCCTCTGCCACCTCTCCATCCACGGTGTGCAATCGAAATCAGGGGTGGATGACATTTGTGGCCCTCCAGATGTTGTTGGACTCTATCAGCCCCAGCTGGCATGGTCAATGTTCAGTCTGGTGGGAGTCGGGGTCCAGCAAGATCTGAAGGGCCACAGGTGTCCCCCCAAGCCTGCTTTGGGTTGTCTATGACCTTCCTGGGTTATCATCCCCTCTTCTAATCAGTTGTCAGTGGTCCCAACCAACCAGGGAGAGCACACCATTGATGTGTCCCTGGCCTCTTAGATGACGGCCATTATTTTAGATCGCCTGTTTCCCTCAGTGGGTTTTCTTCTAATCAGCTCTAAATCAGCCCTTTGCTTCATGTAATTGGTATTTATGCTAGCACGCTACCATATATATGTACGCTGAGCATCCCTACTCGAAAAGCATGGCGGTTCACGGCTTACACTTCTGTCTCACAGCACAATCTTACTCGTGTTTACTCTGACGTAAGCCCTACTACATTCAACAGAGCCAACTCAGATTATGTATGCTTTGAAAGATCAGGATGGACTGGGTTCTGGCATAAACAAATGTTCTAAATTAAGGACCTAGACTACCTATAATTGGGACTGCGCTGAGTTTTTGCCCGCAAAAACCTGAGGACAAAAAGAGGGGTTTTCTAGGGACGGGGGGAAAGGAAGACACACAAACACCCTTTCTTTATCTTTGTTTGTGAGATCTTTGTCCTAGGTTACATCTGCTTCTGTTGATAATCTGCTGCCTCGGTGCCATTTAAGTTTTTAAAAATGGCGTTCCTCCTGAGGTGATCCCAGTCAGCCAGGCACCCACACACATCATTCATGTGGTCAAACAAGGGCCACGTCAGTACCCCACATGCATCATTCCCAAAGTTGTCCCGGCCAATCAGGGACCACGTAGGCACCCACACGCATCATTCTTAAGGCGATCCTAGCCAATCAAGGATCATGTAAGCACAACGGAATTTTGCTTTTCTCCTTCAGAGATAACACTTGTACTCCTCAATAATCGCTCAATAATCACTACTAAAACATATATGATTAATCTGCTAATGTTGATTGAATCGGGGGACAGCTCGATTCTTTTCCTGCTTCTGCCAAGGGGATAATGATTGTGGTTTCAGAGGGATTGTGATTAAATGGCTCTGCCTCTTAAGATTCTGCCCCCTTCAGATGCAACACCTCTCCAATGGCAGCTGGTTGAACAACAGAACCCTTGTCTCTGACCTCCTTTGCAAGGGGGTTGAGTTGGATTGCTATAGGGGCATGAAGGCAAGGCCCTCCAGTGCTTGCAGCTATAGATCTTCTGTATTATGTCATGGTACTCAATAAATGGCTCTAGAATGAAAGCATTGGCTCCTGTTTCACCCTCTTTTTTTCAACTTAAATGATCAAGGGGGTGCAGCAATTCCTCTTTGTGCTGGGCCCGGGGGTAACCTGAGTAACGCGGTCCAGGTCCGGTCCCAAATCCAAGGGTTCCACAAGGAGTCAGTCCAACAGGACCAAGGCAGGAAACCAGGCAAGGACAGGCACAGGATCTCAGACAGGTTCTAGCATACAGCAATGTTGCTCCCGCAACCTGGGGCAAGGTCTGACAGCCTTTTATCTTTGTCAGGGTAGCGGCTAGTCCTGATCCCCCGGCGACTCACCTCCCTGTCTCGCCTGAAGGCCACTCCTCCTGCAAGTACTCAGGTCTCTCCTTCTCTCAGACCTCAGTCTCTGCAGCTCGGGAGACGTCGGTGGGTTACTGGACCCAGAGGCCGCCTCAGCCTCTCCTGACCCAACTGGTAGTGGAGCGGCTGGAAGCGATGGCCCAGCTGGAAGCAACGAGATCATCCCCACATCTGGAGCCAGGGCAGGATCAGGCCCCTGACTTGGCCCAGCTGGTGTTTGTCGCGGGGGAACCTGTACAGACTGGGACTCTTCAGGGTCAGGCCCCAGACTAGGTTCAGATGGTGCCTGAGGCAAAGGATCCGGTGCAGACTGAGACTCCTCTGGTTCTGAGTCTGAGCCCGAATCCCAGGCCATCACACTCTTTGAGGAAATGTTGCAACACTTCAGACTTTTTAGTTCAGAGAAAAGGCAAGTGAGAGGACATATCGCAGAAGATTTTTGTAAAATAAAAACGATGCACCGCATGGAGAACGTGGACAGAGAAATGTTTTTCTGCTGCTAGAACTTGTGGGAATCCAGTGAAGCTGAGTGTTGGGAGATCCAGGACAGATCAAAGAATGTCCTTCTTTGTGTTAAACGAAGGAACAAACTGCTTCAGGAAGCTGTGAATGCCACCAATCTGGCTGGCTTTAGAAGAGGCCGTCTTGCCCAAGGCAAGGTGCTTCTTTTAAAATGAGATTCAGAAGCGATACAGAAGACACAAGTGAGCGAGAAGATTAAATATTTTATTCTAAAACAGCAAGCAATGTAGAGTGGTACCTTGGTTTTTGAACATCTCCGTTTACGAACATTTCGGTTTTCAAATGCCGTAAACCCAGAAGTGAATAAATAATAATAATAATAATAATAATAATAATAATAATAATAATAATAATTTATTTATACCCTGCCCATCTGGCTGAATTTTCCCAGCCACTCTGGGCGGCTCCCATTCAAGTGTTAAAAACAATACAGCATTAAATACTAAAAACTTCCCTAAACAGGGCTGCCTTCAGATGTCTTTTAAAAATAAGATCGCTGCTTATTTCCTTGACAGCTGATGGGAGGGCGTTCCACAGGGCGGGCGCCACCACCGAGAAGGTCCTTCGGTTTTCGAACACACCTTGGAAGTCGAACAGCTGTATATGTTATTTTTCTCAATTTTCTCTATTAAATTTGCAGACCGCTCTTTGGGGCTCAGTTTTCAAACATTTCGGAACTCAAAAGATCTTATGGAATGGACTATGTTCAAAAACCCAAGGTACCGCTGTATACATATACAAGCAAGCACTTCAATCTGCCACTTGGAAGCCCTCAAGAAGCAGTAGTCTCAGTTTGAACAGCCCTGCGGCCAATCAGTCCATGCACAAACTTCTCTAGAACTCTGCCAAAGCGTCCAATTTTATAGATAGCCTGTGTGGCTTGCATGACTGGCTTCCCCATTAGCCAGCCCCTCCCAATGCCTCACTTTCTCAAAACCATGTCCAACATCAAAGAAGTGTTATAAGAAAAAACAATTGCTCCTTTATGGGGTATCCAAGAGCCCGTATAGAGTCCTTATGTAGGTTCTCTATCAGTAGGAGAAAATAACAGAGGCCAACCAGAGAATATAGAGAAGCAAAGCAGCTAAGAAGCCTGATCTTTATTAAACTGTTGCAACAGGAACCCAGAACCATGGTGTGCAAGTTCTTATATAGACTTTTGAAATTGCAACTGGCACTGCGGTCTAAACCACAGAGCCGCTTGGGCTTGCCGATCAGAAGGTCGGTGGTTCGAATCCCCACGACGGGGTGAGCTCCCGTTGCTCAGTCCCTGCTCCTGCCAACCTAGCAGTTCGAAAGCACATCAAAGTGCAAGCAGATAAATAGGTACCGCTCTGGCAGGAAGGTAAACAGCGTTTCCATGCGCTGCTCTGGTTCGCCAGAAGTGGCTTAGTCATGCTGGACACATGACCCGGAAGCTGTACGCTGGCTCCCTCGGCCAATAAAGAGAGATGAGCGCCACAAGCCCAGAGTCGGTCACGACTGGGCCTAATGGTCAGGGGTATCTTTACCTTTACCCCAAAAAACATCATACATACATCACAGAAAAAGGTGGTTCCCAACAGAAATTTGAGTGTGTTGCTTCTCTCCTGTCTGCCAGGATACCTGATAATGCCTTATCTGATTGCCTTTTATGCGTAGCCGGTCATTCCTTTGAGATGGTAAATAGTTCCTGAATCTCTTACCCATATTGATAGTGTGCTCAGCTTAACAGATACTTGCCAGACTGTATTCGGAAAGGGAGGTGTAAGCCCCTACAGTCAAAAGACAAGCTTTTTCCATTTCCTTCCTCCTTGCAGAGAAATATTTGAAAGGATAATTGGGGGAACGGAGGTTTTCAAATTGGTGCCAGAGAGCCAGTAGAGATGGCTCTTCTTTGCCACCAGGTGGAGTCAGAGAGTCAACAATCTGACAGCTGCTAAATTGCCTCTGGGAAGGCGATGATTAATCGCATGAGTCACTGGAAAGTTTGTACAGGGATTTTGTGAAGTTTATTGATTTCTCCCCCTTCTTTCTTGTTGGAACTTGCCCCCATGGAACGGAGAATTTAAAAAAAACCAACCCACAAGAGAACAGCCTAGCACACACACAATTGCACACTCCTGGGTGTGTAGCTTGACTTCTTCTTCCACCAACTCACTGGCGTTGATCTGAAACCAAGCCATTGTTTCCTCCCCGTCGCCAGGCACTCCCTCATTTTCCCCCACAATATTTTTGGAATCTGCCCAGGTATCCCAGGTGCAGAGACTTGTTTTCCTTTTGTTTTGTTTTCCTGTAGGAACACAGGATGCTGAATTACTGGTCCATTGCAGCCTAAGCTGCCCAGACTCTGACTGGCAGCTCCCCAGGGTTTCAGGCAGAGCCTCGCCCAACTCTGCCAGAGGACCTCTTTAAGGGTTGAGTCTGGGACCTTCTACATGCAAAGCACGGGCTCTCGGGCTGAACTGCAGCCCTTCCCTTGAAAATAAATCAAGTTTCCAGTTCTCATTGTTCTTAAGAAGGCCTGGTTTAAAGGAGAAGTGGCTTTACACTGGTTCGATTTAATATTTGTGTTCTGCTTTTCCTACAGGACATGTTGAGCTCAAAGTGGCTCACGATAATCATAATAGCATTTTTTTTTAAAGTTGCAATCACTATCATACATATCGCACATAAATAAAGCGAACAACAAACTCATCAGAATAATCAATATTCAAAAAAGGCGGACAATTGGCCCACCTAGTTCAATACTGTCTACACTGACAGGCAGTGGCCCTCTGGGATCTCAGACAGGGCATCCCCAGCCCTACCTCGAAGGTTGAGCTAAAAGAAAAATCTCTGAAATTTTGCCAGGGCAGTGAGAATTTTCCACTCAACTCTTTTTTAAAAAAATATATATATTTTATAAAATTTTGCATGACTTTATCATCACAATGTCATATCACATAACAGAAAAATACAATTCCCATGTCCCACCCCCCTTGTGACTTCCCTCAATTTCTTCTTCTGGTTTTTTACATATTGATTTCTCCTGCTTGCTTTGTTATTCTTACTTTTAAAGCCTTTAAAATAACTCTTATTATCCTCTTGATATTTTAACAACGTTGTTATATTTTCTATATTTATTTTGGTAGTTGTGTTTAATCAAAACCTGCTGGTGGGTCCATTTCATTACATTGTTTCTGTAAGTATAACATAGAGGTTCTCTGTTTAGGGAACATTACGGGGCTTTAGAATTTCACCAGGGCCTCTTTCATCATTTCTTCTGAACTTTGCAAGACTCTTGCCCTGGAAGGGCGTCACAACCACAAGATCTTCTGTCTGGGCACATTGCAGGGTAAGAAATCTTAGCAGGACCTCTGCAAAGTGACCAAGTCCGAAAAGTCACAGGGAGGGCACAGACTTCCTGCTAGCTGCCGCCTACCAGATATCGACTCTTGGTTGTTCTTTTCTAAGGTCTTCCTTACAAACAGCCTGTAAAAGCAGAATATATTAGACCCCATTCTGCTTGTTTTAAAAAGGGCTATCTAAGATATCTAAGGACACGGGTGGCGCTGTGGGTTAAACCACAGAGCCTAGGACTTGCCGATCAGAAGGTCGGTGGTTCGAATCCCTGCGACGGGGTGAGCTCCCGTTGATTGGTCCCTGCTCTTGCCAACCTAGCAGTTCAAAAGCACGTCAAAGTACAAGTAGATAAATAGGTACTGCTCTGGCGGGAAGGTAAACGGCGTTTCCGTGCGCTGCTCTGATTCGCCAGAAGCGGCTTAGTCCTGCTGGCCACATGACCCGGAAGCTGTACGCCGGCTCTCTCGGCCGATAAAGCAAGATGAGCGCCGCAACCCCAGAGTCATTCGCGACTGGACCTAATGGTCAGGGGTCCCTTAACCTTTACCTAAGGTATCTAACTGTTGGAGACGCAATAGGGATAATGCTTCTCTAAAGCGTGTGTTTTTTCATTGTGCTATACAGTGGTACCTCTGGTTGTGAATGGAATCCGTTCTGGAGCCCCGTTCGCAACATGAAAGGAATGCAACCCGCATCTGTGCGTCTTTGCATTCCATCATACTGAGAACACTCACAGATGGGCCATTGCACAGAGCTTTACAATGATAAGGAATGGAATCTCTCGTGTGTGTGTGTGTGTGTGTGTGTGTGTGTGTGTGTGTGTGTTGTTGTTGTTGTTGTTGTTGTTGTTGTTGTTGTTGTTGTTGTTTAGTCGTGTCCGACTCTTCGTGACCTCCTGGACCAGAGCACGCCAGGCACTCCTGTCTTCCACTGCCTCCCGCAGTTTGGTCAAACTCATGTTCGTAGCTTTGCAAACACTGTCCCACCATCTCATCCTCCGTCGTCCCCTTCTCCTTTGTGCCCTCCATCTTTCCCAACATCGGGGTCTTTTCCAGGAAGTCTTCTCTTCTCATGAGGTGGCCAAAGTCTTGGAGCCTCAGCTTCAGGATCTGTCCTTCCAGTGAGCACTCAGGGCTGATTTCCTTCAGAATGGAGAGGTTTGATCTTCTTGCAGTCCATGGGACTCTCCAGAGTCTCCTCCAACACCAGAATTCAAAAGCATCCATTCTTCGGCGATCAGGCTTCTTTAAGGTCCAGCTCTCACTTCCATACATCACTACTGGGAAAAACAGTGTGTGTGTATATATACCGTATATATATATATATATATATATATGCAGCAGCAGCAGTTATTTCCAGGAAGCTGGCTTTGCATCCCAGTGCACATTCCCAGCTTTCTCACCCCCTGTCACTCCCACCCCACAGAATAGGGCTCCCCACAGACCCTTTCACAGAATTGGGCTCAGAAGATACAGCCCTTTTCATGTGGGGTAGGAAATATCTTTATGCCCGAGGGCTGCATTGCCGCATGGAACCTTCTGGGGGATGCATGTCTGGCAGAGCAAAAAATGTGAACCATCTCCACCACTCTCAGGCCTCACTCCACACACACACACACAGCCACACAACCAGTGATGCTCAGTAGACCCTGAATGTCGGGTATCTGATTGAAAAGGGGGGAAATGGGGAGAGGGAAACAGGAGAGGGGAGAGAGGGGAAAGCCTTGCTTGGAAGGAATGGCTGTCTGGAAGCCTTCAGCACTTCTGATAGGCAAGAGGTTATACTGCAACTTTTTGTTGCAGCACACATTTTTTGGGGGGGTAACATAATAAGGAACTAGCTATTGCAGAATGCATGAACACAACAGAGGCAACAAAGAGCCTTTTGCAATGGGTAACACAAGTGGCGATGAGGAAACTCTTCTTGGTCTGGTGACAGGAGGAGTCCAGTTACTCAAGAGGAATGTCCTCTTTCCCCTGCAAAATATTGAAGCCCTGTCTCCTTAGATCCTCTCCAGCCCTTAGCTAGAAATGGAATTTGAGGGCTGATGAGAGATTGGGAAGGTGTCTCAATGTCACTTTGACATTGCCTCTAAACTGCTGGGCTGGCCAGCCACCTATTCAGCCTGTAGATTTGTGAATTGGGGTCCTTTAGTCTGATCCAGCTGCTAGATATCTTTGAATATCTAAAGGGTTGTCACCTGGAAGATATTTTGATCAAGCTGAATGGAAGCTTTAGCTGAGAAGCTGCATCTCAAGAGTTCCCCCGACTCTTGAGAAAAGGGGAGCCTCGCCTGTTGGATTCCTGCCTGCCTGCACAGCGCCGCAACCAGAAAATTTATATATGCAGAAAGAGGGAAGGGGGGGTGTGGAGAGATAACAGGGAAGCCAAGAGAAACAAACTTTCCTGCCTCCCCCTCCATCTCACATTCCTGAGCGAATAAGGAAGGTGGGGCTTGTATGCTCTCCAAACAGGCAAGTCTGGCTTTGTCATTTCAAAGCAATTGCTCAAGCGAGGAGGGAAAGGGGGAGGCCGTCTTTTTAACACGGGGGGGGGGGGCAGGGCGTTGGCCGGGAGGGGAGGAGCCACAGAGCCACCCGTTGCACATCAAATCCCTTGCTCAGAGCTAGCTTTCCAACTCAGCAGCCGGCCAGCCAAGTCTCTGCGTCCTATCGACTGACACGCTTTCTCCAGCACTATGGTAAGTTGACGCCCCGGCGCTTGGCACTCCTTGCAAGAGGGCAGAGGGATTTATGTGCCGTGATGCGCAGGAACAGGGGAAGGGAGAACTCTCGTCCAGTTTTTCTAACGAGACAGCAGGCCCAGAAAGTTTGTTTCCGTTTGGTGGGGAGGCAAAGCGGGGAGTGGAAAGGGCTTTGGCAGGGAGCTCATCCTCTCCAATCGAGGCTCCTGGAAGAGACGCATGGCGCATAGCTGAGCCCTGCGGGCCCCAATTCTAGTTTTCCTCATCCGTTCGTGTTTGTCGCATGGAAGACGCCGCACTTTCCCTGCAGCAAACATTTCAGTTGGGGAGGGAAGGCGCATGGTGGCGCGTGGTGGCACGTGGTGGCGCATAGCTATGCGCCAGAGAGCCACGCATGGCCATGGTGTTTGCTGGTGCTGTTTTTCTAGGAAAAATGAGCTGCCTAGATCTCACCATGAACACCTCCCTCATTCTCTTATAATGGCAATGAGAGGTGCCGGAACAGAGTTCTGGTGAGCTGGGGGAAAATGCTCTGATGTTTGGAGAGAGGTGCGCCTCCCTTTGAAACATGACAGGCACGCCCGACGTCTGAGATACATGTCTTCCCACAAAGGGCTGCAGGCCACAGACAGGGGGCCTGGCTGGATCCCACCAGAACCACTCAGAGCAAGGGTCAAAAATTGGCATTATTATCATAATAAAACCTCTGGAATCATTCCTGGCTAGTTTCAGTTGTGCTCAAGGGAGACCTAGGTAAGGGCGTGGCTGCATTTGCCACCTTGAGACATGCACACACACCCATGCGCTGTAGAGGACGATGAGCATTTTGAGGCCAGCAAAATGTCACAGATCCCAGGGCAGGGAGGCATCAGCATGTAACAGGATTCCCACTCTGGCAGCCATTCAACAGGTGAAGCTTTCCTTTCTTGCATGCGTGCATAGCAAGGCCTGTTGGGTTTCTGCCTGCCATGTGGCATGGGCACCTTTACCACGAAGGAGAAGATGACAACCCACCATTTAATCTGTGCAAGGAGAGGTATTCAACAGGTACATCCTGCCCCGGTGCTGTTTCGCCTTGCTGTTAAAAGCTTCACCTGTTGAGCGTCTCCCAAGGCGGATCTCCCACAATAACACACTCCGTCTCTTGCTTTGGGTGCACATGTGCCAGGAAGGTGCCATATTTCAGTTTTCTACCTCGAACAAGTTGCTACTGAAAGTGCAGAGAAGGCCAAGCCTCCTTTCGGTGGTCTGCTGTTGCTGTAGTGTTTCCCCACAGAAAAGAAAAGTCAAATAAATAAAATTGCCCAATTGAGTTGAGCAAGCAGAAGAGCTGTTGCGTTGGGCACGGTAATGCCATGGATCTATTCTGGACTCCTTCTGGGCCCCGAACAAGAGCATGTTCCTAACCCTAATCTGCAGGTTGCCATCCGATTGGATTTTATTCTGATCCTGATCTGATTTTAGGGTGTATTTCAATTGATTGCCCAATTTAATGTTAATGTGTTGCACACTTGATGTTAGCTGCTCTGAGCCCGATTTTGGCCAGGGAGGGCGGGGTATAAATAAAAATGTATTATTATTATTATTATTATTATTATTATTATTATTATTATTTCATATAATTTTTATTGAGTTTTCATATTTAATTACATCTCATTACACAAATCTATAACATAAAACATTGCTCATACTCAGTGGCGTAGCGTGGGTTGTCAGCACCCGGGGCAAGGCAAGTAATTTGCGCTCCCCCAGATGTTGCGCCCGGTGCGGCCGGGCCCCCCCCCCGCACCCCCCCACGCTACGCCACTGCTCATACTGAGCATTGACTTCCTTCCCCCTTCTTTCTGACTTCCAAACATTTTTTGCTAAATTCTCGCATTTCTATAATCATTTTTTTACCTTAAAGCTTCTTCTTTCTTATGATAATTACCTCTTTATATGTAAATCCTTATTTTCACATTACAAAACATTTCAGTTTAAGCCTACAAACCTTTTCAAATGTTTACAATTATTATTATTATTAGGCCTAAGGGGGTGGCGATTTTGCACCGAACTGAAATCATGTTCTCTCCACCTTCAGAGTCAGGAAGCCTCTCAATACCAGTTGCTGCGACTCGCAAGTAGGGAGGGTTGCTGTGATTCAGGCTTCCTGCTGGGGTGTCTGGTTGGCCACTGCAAGGACAAGATGCTGGACTAGGTGGGTCTCCTTGGACCTGATCTGGCAGCTGGGCTTTTCTGACGTTCTTATGGAACCTCCAGGTCCACAGGCAGTCTATCTGGATTCCTATAGGGTATCTGGCCACTTCCAGAATCAGGGTGCTGGACCAAATGGGCCCCCTCGGGACCTGATCCAAATTCAGGGCTCTTCTTGTGATCTTAGCCTGCTGTTCTCTTGAGCCACCAGGATATTGGATTACGGAAGCGCTGAGAAGAGTTGGCAGCTTTCCTCTTTCAGCCGAAAAAGGCCGTGTTATTTTAGCTCCGTGCATTTCCGGGGAATGGGGGTTAGGAGACAATAGCGGCTAGAAGAATGAGGAAGAAATGCTTATTCGTCATACTTCCCTTTCAGACATGATCTCCCCCCCCCCCCCCACAATGATGCCAATTGTTCCTCCCCTCTGTGTGGCTCATCCAAGGGTTGCCAACTTCCTCGCAGCGTAACTGCACTTCCAGCAGGCAGAAACCCAACAGGCTAGAGAGAGCTCCTCACCTGGCGGGGAACCTTGAGCTCTGAATCCACGAGGAACTGCCCTTTCCCCTATTCGATTGCCCCTGTTTAAAGAATCGCAGAATTTTAGAGTTCGAAGGGAAGGAACCGCAACTGAAGAGTCCCTATTCAATTCCTCACGACACCCCAAGTCATAAATTAGTAACTGCAGAAATTCCACAGCTCCAATAGAGCCTCTCTCTTGCATGCAAGAGGACCCAAGTAGGGCGGGGAATCTCCCCTGCCTGGAACCCTGGAATGATGCTGCCAGCCCGTGTAGACAGTATCAAGCTAAATGGGCCAGTGGCCTGGCTCAGCAGAAGGCAGCTTCTTACATCCCCTGCAAAAATAAAAACGTGGGCATCTTTAATGCCCCTCCTTCAAAACCCTTTTACCTGGAACCATGAGGACTGGAATCTTACTTTAATTTGGGGGGAAGAAGAGGCATATCTAAGCAGCTGCCAGTCAGTGCCAAGCAGACTGAGCTAGGCAGATCCTGACTCCGTAGAAGGCCGGTTCCGATGTTCTGCCTTCCAGGTTTTCGTCACACAAGGGCAAAAAAAATGGCTAGGCTGGAAAGGAGGCCCAAGGGATCATCTGCCTCCTTCTCCTCCTCTCCAACCCTCCCCCCCCCCCCAAAACACAACCCGCAAATTTCATCCAGACCCACCCAAGTTTCCCATCCGCCCACCCGGTCCGCTCATTCCTTTGCTCTGAGCAAACAGGCCGTTTCACACAGGCTTTCTTGGCAGGGCAGAGTCAGCGCGGGAGCAGCACCCAAAAATGACTCATCACCCATGACCCCCCCCCACTCCACCCCACCCCATCGCTGCCCCAGGGCTCTCCTCCCCCCCCCCTCTCTCTCTCTCTCTCTCTCTCTCTCTCGCACTCAGAGGCTGCAAGGACACTAGAGTGCGCAATGAGGACAGTTTATATTTATTTGGATTTGGTCTAAATTTATTCCACCTTTTTCCTCCCAGGAGCTCAAGGGGGGGGGACATGCACAATTCTTCCCCCTCCCCATTTCATCCTCACAACAAGCTGGTGAGGTAGGCTAGGCTGAGAGGTGGAGATGGGCCTCAGGGTCAACAGCCAAACGAAAATCTGAACCCGGCTCTGCCAAAAGTCCTATTTGATAGCAGGAAGGCTTCCCGGATGCTGGGAATATCAGGTGCGAAGAGGGCTCAGCTGGATTAGATGCCCCCCCCCCTTTAGACTGATCTAGCCAGGGTCTTCCAGTGTTCTGCTGGGAGAGATCATCAGGGGGTTTGGGCTGGGTGTCCATCAATATGCGGATAATACCCAGCTCTACCTCTCTTTTAAATCAGAACCAGTGAAGGTGGTGAAGGTCCTGCGTGAGTGCCTGGAGGTGGTTGGAAGATGGATGGCACCTAACAGATTGAGGTGGAATCCTGACAAGACAGAAGTACTGTTTTGGGGGGACAGTGGGCAGGCAGGTGTGGGGGACTCCCTGGTCCTGAATTGGGCAACTGTGCCCCTGAAGGACCAGGTGTGCAGCCTGGGAGTCATTTTGGACTCACAGCTGTCCATGGAGGCACAGGTCTAATCTGTGTCCAGGGCAACTGTCTACCAGCTCCATTTGGTACGCAGGATGAGACCCTGCCTGCCTGCAGACTGTCTGGCCAGAGTGGTGCATGCTCTGGTTATCTCCCGCTTGGACTACTGCAATGCGCTCTACATGGGGCTACCTTTGAAGGTGACCCGGAAACTGAAACTAATCCAGAATGCGGCAGCTAGGCTGGTGACCGGGAGAGGCCGCCGAGACCACACATTTGCTCCCAGTACGTTTCCGAGCACAATTCAAAGTGTTGGTGCTGACCTTGAAAGCCCTAAATGGCCTCGGTCCAGTATACCTGAAGGAGCGTCTCCACCCCCATCGTTCAGCCCAGACACTGAGGTCCAGCTCTGAGGGCCTTCTGGCAGTTCCCTCACTGTGAGAAGCCAAGTTACAGGGCACCAGGCAGAGGGCCTTCTCGGTGGTGGTGCTTGCCCTGTGGAACGCCCTCCCTTAAGATGTGAAGGAAATAAGCAGCTATCCTCTATTTAAAAGACATCTGAAGGCAGCCCTGTTTAGGGAAGTTTTTAATATTAATGCTGTATTGTTTTTAACACTCGATTGGGAGCCGCCCAGAGTGGCTGGGTATAAATAATTGACCTTCCTCTTGACCGTTTCCTCGCTCTCCGATGGAGGCGTGGCCAATCCTGACTCCTCTCCTCCCGCTGGCGGTGAGCCGCCTGATCCCGATACCTGGGACTCCTCCCCCCTACTGCGCTCTGGTGGGGAAGCTGGTCCTGATTTCCAACTGCTGCTCTCTGAGTCCCCTCTGGCCCCTTCTTCCTGGGGTGTCCCCCTAGGCACCCCCCTTGCTCTGACCAGGGGAGCCCCTTTCTGTGAATCTTCCGATTCGCTGGAAAGACTCAGAGACCTCGGGCCGCTGTCATCGCTAACATTTCCTTCGGATTCCTCCCCCTCGCTCTCTATTTCCTCCCTTTCCTGTGCCTCTGCTCCTGAGCCCCTGACAATAATAAATAATTATCATTATTACTATTATTATTATCATTATTATTATTATTATATTGAAGAATATCTAATAAAGCATAATAAACTCTATTGTTGCATCAGTGGCAGAATACACACAGAGAGAGAAAAACTAGCCACCAGTCTACAGGAGCTCTGACGGTAGAGGATGCTCCCATTAGGTCAAATAGGGAACTGCCCCACAGCAGCCCCATCTGCCTGCCTTCTTACGCACAACCAGCTCAGGGAGCGGCCCTGCCTGTCTGTTTCCTCCTCCTTATCCTTGATGTTGCTCTCGTCAAACTCATCAGAAAGGAGAAGCAAGAGGACAAAACTAAAATTAGCGGTCACCGCCTGCCATTGGCTCTCTGGCGCCCCCTACTGCCAGGCTCCCTGCCTTCCACCCTACCAGTTTCAACAGTCACCAGACAACCAAATTGCAGGGGGAAACCCCAATTAAAAGCTTACTGTACTTGCAAAAAGGTTACGGGTTGCTCTGGATGGAGCATTAAGTAATTGCAGCCACTGGGATAACGGCAACCGTGGAAGAAAGACTGTTAACTACCAAACTTTCAGAAGACATCTGAAGGCAGCCCTGTTTAGGGAAGCTTTTAATGTTTAATAGGTTATTGTATTTTAGTGTTTGCTTGGAAGCCGCCCAGAGTGGCTGGGGGGACCCAGCCAGATGGGCAGGGAATAAATAATAAATTATTATTATTATTATATTATTGTTTTGTTTTGTTTTGTGGGGTTTTTTTGTTTTCCCTTCTTTCTTTTTTCCTTTCCCTCCCCTTTTTCTTCTTCCTTTCCTCTTTTCTTTTATTGTGCCTCCTTTCTTGGGTCTTTCTCTTTTTGATTGTTAAGAAGGAGATAAAGAGATAAAAAGTGTAATACGAAAACTTCAGTAAGTCAAAAGTGACGTTGTGCAATTTTTCTATTACTATTTACAGTATATATTATTAAAATCGGTGAATTGTAATGAACTGATGTCACAATTACTGTGTTTCTCCCCCCCCCCCCCTTTGTTGTTGTGGAATTCTAAATAAAGTATTATTCTTCTCTTAAAAAAACAAAAAACCAAATCACTCTCTCGTTCCTCCAGTCGTCCAAGTACCCCGTCGGTCCCACGGAAACAGAGCGCTGCATCGAATCGCTCCTCGCCGTCTTCCAGCGCTACGCTGGCCGGGATGGCAACGCCTGTACCCTGTCCAAAAGGGAGTTCCTGACCTTCATGAACACCGAGCTGGCGAGTTTCAGCAAGGTATGGTTTCCAAAGGTTCTGGAGCAGTGAAGGTGGGTCTCTTTGGGCGAATGGGGCATTGCCCCACCAACCTCTGCCTGCCTTCTGACTTCTGAACAGCCCAGAGGATGGGGCTGTCTATCAGTTTCCTCCTCCTCAGTCTCGGCGTTGACCCCTTCTAGGACTCAACAGGGAGGAGGGTGGGAACAAAACTAGAATGTGTCTGCCATTGGCACTCTGGCGCCACCTACTGCTGGACTCCCTTCCTTCCAGCCTACCAGCATCCATGGTCTGGGAAGGTGTCAAAACTATAAACCGATGGACCTCCAGATGTTTCTTCAACTTTCCCACAGTAAGAAAGTAGAAATAGAACAGAGACAAGGAGCCAGAGAGGGAGGGAAGGTCAAGAAGCAATCTAAGAAATCAGGGAACACGCACCAAAGATAACCGAGGATGAATGAATGGATTTTATCATTTCGGTCACAGACCAGTTCTAGCCCACATACAATATCAAGGAAGTCATAAAACATGATAGGGATACATTTGAATTTGCAATTAGGTATAACAGAGACAATACAGGTATAGCAACAGTTTTTAAATATATAAATTTAAACTTAGACCGAGGATGCAGGAACACTCTGGAACTCAGACTGTATCGCTCAAGAAAGGCACAGAACACAGAGGGCATTTCTACTCCCAGACTATGAAATTCCCAGAGTGGTTAAACCAGGCATGTCCAAAGTCCGTTTCGGGGGCCTTATCTGGCCCACCGGTCAGTATAATCTGGCCCTTGTGGCAATTTATTTCCTGGAGTAAAACCCTAAAAAAAACCCTCAATCTTAAAGAAAGGTCAACAACTTTGGTTGGCCCTTTGGCTGGCCCTCACGGCCCTCCACTTCATCAAATCCGGCCCTCTTTGAAAAAAAGTTTGGACACCACTGCAGAAGTGAAGAAGGGCAGATTTTGTTCACAACATGGGGAAGGAGGTTCAGTGAGAAGAGTCCTGGCAGAAGGTCCCAGGTTCAGTCCAGGCGTGGCTTGGAAGGCTGCCACCTGAAATCTTGGAAAGCATAGACCATGGGTAGGCAACCTAAGGCCCGGGGGCCAGATGCGGCCCAATCGCCTTCTAAACCTTGGTTGGCCTTTTGGCTGGCTCTCACGGCCATTCACCATCAAAAGTTTGGACACCACTGGGTTAAACAATCAGTCCCTCTTCACGGGGGAACTCTGGGAATTGTAGCTCCGGGAGGGGAATTGGAGTCTCCTGACAACTCTCAGCACCCATAACAAACTACAACTCCCAGGATTCTTTGGGGGAAGCCATGATTGTTTATCGTGGCACCGCGGTGCTTTCAATATATGGTGTGTGCGTGTGTGTGTGCGTGCGTGTGTGCGTGTGTGTGTGTGTTATGAGGAACGGCTAAGGGAGCTGGGCATGTTTAGCCTGGAGAAGAGGAGGTTAAGGGGTGATATGATAGCCATGTTCAAATATATAAAAGGATGCCATATAGAGGAGGGAGAAAGGTTGTTTTCTGCTGCTCCAGAGAAGCGGACATGGAGCAATGGATCCAAACTACAAGAAAGAAGATTCCACCTAAACATTAGGAAGAACTTCCTGACAGTAAGAGCTGTTTGACAGTGGAATTTGCTGCCAAGGAGTGTGGTGGAGTCTCCTTCTTTGGAGGTCTTTAAGCAGAGGCTTGACAACCATATGTCAGGAGTGCTCTGATGGTGTTTCCTGCTTGGCAGGGGGTTGGACTCGAAGGCCCTTGTGGTCTATTCTAACTCTATGATTCTATGATTCTATGTGTATGTGTGTTGCATAGCCTTACGCAGAGTGAATCCTCGTCTAAAACTCCTCCCTGCCTTTCAGAATCAGAAAGACCCGGGCGTCCTCGATCGCATGATGAAGAAGCTGGACATGAACAATGATGGACAGCTGGACTTTGGCGAGTTCTTGAACCTCATTGGGGGCTTGGCCCAGGCCTGCCACAGCCAGGTGCTGGCATCCCCCACAGCTGGTGTCCCCCCAAAACCATGAAACACCCCAATTTCTTGGCCCTTCCGAGCCAAGACCAATGTCTTCCCAAACATTCCAAAATCTAGCACTTCTGTGAGTCACCAAAACACAAGCCACATCCGACACGGAAAAGCGAGAGACCCTCTCTTCATATATTATTTTTTTCTCAATAAAACGGATGGGTTAAACACAAAGGTCTCGTCGTTTTCTGTACAAAGCAGCCGGATGGAAGCATTTGACTGCACTCTTGCCAGAGGACTTAGCCATGTGAGGCCCCTGCCCCCAAATTCTGAACTTTCCCTTTTTTAACAATTTAAAAATAAGTCTCTAATGCATAAAGAACGGGTGAAACTCTTCCCCTCAGGAAAACACCAGATTGGATACCATACATGGCTCCAGATTCAAAGACAGTACAGTCGTACCTCAGAAGTTGAACAGAATCCGTTCCGGGAGTCCATTCGACTTCCAAATCATTCGGAAACCAAATCGCGGCTTCTGATTGGCTGCAGGAACCTCCCATAGCCAATCAGAAGCCCCGTCGGATGTTCGGGTTCCTAAAGAATGTTTGCAGACCAGAACAGTCACTTCCAGGTTTGTGGCGTTCAGGAGCCAAAACGTCTGAGTTCCTGGGCGTTCAGGATCCAAGATACAACTGTATGGTAAAGGTAAAGGGACCCCCTGACCATTAGGTCCAGTCGTGGCCAACTCTGGGGTTGCGGCGCTCATCTTGCTTTATTGGCCGAGGGAGCCGGCGTACAGCTTCCGGGTCATGTGGCCAGCGAACCAGAGCAGCGCACAGAAACGCTGTTTACCTTCCCGCCGGAGCGGTACCTATTTATCTACTTGCACTTTGACATGCTTTCAGACTGCTATTAGGTCCGTAAATTGCCATATAGCATATATTCAACACAAAAAACAGCAACAATTTGTTGTTGACAAAGGACAGCTGGACATAGAAAGGGTCCCATTACCTTCAGGAGCTCAGGGCCTCATCAGACCTAAATCTGGCCCTGTTTCTGCTCTAACAGTTGCAGGGCCATCTTAAGCATATCCGGCGCCATGGTGCAAAGATCCCTCCAACGCGCACCCCCCGGCAACTCCAAAACAAGAGGGGGGAGGGGGGAAATGTCCTCTGCCTCCCCCACCGTCCCGATGCCCGGTGTGCTGGTCCCGAGGGTTAACTGTGCAGCAAGGTCCAAGTCCAGTCCGAGGTCAAGGGTGCGGTATGGAGGCTGTTCGTCAAAGCTGAATGTGATGGCCTGGGAATCCGATTCAGAGGATGAACCGGAGGAATCCCAGCCTGCACAGGAGTCCCCGCCTCCAGGGCCGGCTGAACTGGGGCAGGGCCTTGATTCTGAGGCGCCTGCACCTGTGCCGGATCCTCAGGAGCAGGCACCAGGTGAACCCATTCTGGCTCCAGAGGTAGTTGAGGACTCAGTGCCTACAGGTGAGTCTCCCCCTGGGCCCAGTAACCCTTCAGCCTCTCCTGAACTGCAGAGGCGAAGGGCAGAGAGGCGAAGGGAACTGGTTTCTCCCAGGAGGAGTGCTCGCCTTAAGGCCAGGAGAGGCGGGTCTCCTGGGGGCCGGGACCACCCCTGGCCTCAGAGAAGATAAAGGCCAGTCAGCCCGGTCCCAGGTTGCGGGAGCAATGTTGTCGTTGAGTACCTGCTCCTGTCCGGACCCAGACCTGACCCTCCAGTGTTCCTGTCCCCGCTCGGCTTCCTGCTTCGGACCTCGCCCCCCTCCTTGCGAACTGTTTTCAGGCCAGTGACCCAGGACCGGACTTCGACTACGTCAACGGTAACCTTCCCCCCGGGACCAGCACACTGAAGCTGGGTCCAAGGCAGGGAGTCGGGTGAGATCAGGAACTCTGGCAGAAGAGCAGGACAGGGTGCAGGCAGGAACAGGCTACCAACAATGTTGCTCCTACAACCTGGGACTGGGGGCTGGCTGGCTTTTATCTGCCCCGAGGCATAGGGCGGCCCCAGTCCACAGGTGACTCGCCTCTCCTGGCCTGGAGGTGAGCACTCCTCCTGCGGGAACTTAGTTCCCTCCGCCTCTCTGCCCTGAGCCTCTTCAGCTCAGGAAAGGCTGGAGGGCTACCGGACCCAGAGGCAACCTCACCTTCCCCTGACGGGGCTGAGAGTGGAGCACCTGCAGGCAATGGGACCTCCATCTCCTCAGGAGCCAGAGCAGACTCAGCTGGTGCCAGCACCTGAGGATCCAGCACAGGTGAGGACCCTTCAGGCTCAGGCCCCAGCCCCGGCTCAGCTGGTTCTGGAGGCGGGGACTCCTGTGCAGGCTGGGATTCCTCAGCTTCAGCATCCGAGTCCGAATCCCAGGTCATCACACCCAGTGTGGTGGCAGCGATCAAGCAGGAAAACGTGCTGGTGGATATGCTCTCCAGTGTCAGGGCAGCCGAGAAGGCAGCCCAGGAAGGTTGCACATCGCCTTTTGCCAGGAAGCAGGAGCACGACGACGACCGCGATCAGGGCCATCTTTAGCAGATGCAGAGGCTTGGGAGGGAAGCTGCGTGCCCGCCAGCCATATAGTTGGCGCGGTGCAGCAGGCAGGCGTTCAGGGAAAGGGGAGGCTGCCGGCAAAGCCGCACAGCTCCCCCACTCACTGGGGCGCCCCTGAGAGGCCAGCGCCCTGGCGCAACGCACCACTAACACCAATGGGAAAGACGGCTCTGACCAGTTGCAATGGGCACCAGCCAACACTGTAGAGTTTTGTGCACTGGGAGGCCCGCCCTGAGCTCCCTAAAAGCTGGCATGCTGACCTCCTGTGAGGTGGTGGAAACTGCCCCACTGGCACTGTCCAAGAGATAACCGCCAAGCCAGTTGGTTTCTGGGTGCTGAATGGGGAGTGGGAGGCCACAAACCACCTTCTCCTTTGCAGAAGCAGCAAAGCATTCCTGGCAGGGGAGATCCTTCGAAAACAAAGGTGATAAAAAGTCCCAAACGCTGAAATCTTTCCTCCTAGGGGAGTTCCTCTGCCAGGCATGTCCAAAGTCTGTTTCAGGGGCCTAATCCAGCCTGCCGGTTGGTTTAATCTCATCTTCATCATCAAACCTTTTACAGTGGTACCTCGGGTTAAGTACTTAATTGGTTCCGGAGGTCCGTTCTTAACTGAAACTGTTCTTAACCTGAAGCACCACTTTAGCTAATGGGGCCTCCTGCTGCTGCCATGCCGCCGGAGCACGATTTCTGTTCTCATCCTGAAGCAAAGTTCTTAACCTGAAGCACTATTTCTGGGTTAGCGGAGTCTGTAACTTGAAGCGTATGTTACCTGATGTACCACTGTATTGGCATCACATACAAACATCCAAAACAAATCAATACAGATTTGCCACTTCTCCAGTGGCACAAAACATTTGCTAAAAGAAAGGAGGCAGAGCTGTCTTTTGTCATAACTCTTGGGTCTCCAGGGAGATCAGACGTCTGCAGTGCATTTCAACAACAAAAAAACCAAATAGAGATATTTAGCCACTAACTTGGTGAGCTCCTGATCATTCCCCAGTAATAGAAAATGTATGACCTCCGACTCTGGTTTCCATTTGGGGATACAGAGTTGATCTAGAAATTGCTGGCGGAGATCAGCATATAGTTTACAACTGAGAACCATATGTGTGAGGGTTTCCACCAGGTGGTCTTCACGTGAGCAAGTTCTTTCTCCTTCCACCCTGCCTAAGAACCTTCCCCAAAGGAGGTTTGATGGATTTGAATTAAACCTGGCCAGCGAAAATGCCCTTCTTTCTTGAGGGTTAAGCAGAGGTTCAAGGTAATTGTGGTTAGTTTCATGTGCCCCTGTGGCAGTTTATTTCCTGGGGTAAAATCCTAAAATAACCTCAACAACTTCAATCCTAAAAAAAGGTAAACAACACCCCTTTTCCAACTCTCCAATATCCTTTCTGAGCTGACAAGAACCACACACGGTATTCCAAACGCAGTGGCATCACAGATTTGCATAACAGCATTATGATACAGGCCGTTTTATTTCCAATTCCTTTCCAAACGATGGCCAGCGTGGGATTCGCCATTTTCATGGCTGGGTTGGACTTTTCCTTGACCTGTTCATGACGACACCAAGGTCTCATTCCTGATGAGCTGCCACCAATTTCAGAACTCCTGAGTGCATTTGTGAAATTAATATTTCCTTGCCCACTTCACACTTCTTTGCACTAAATTGCACTTGCCATTTTACTGCCCTTTTACTCAATTTAGAGGTCCTTCTGGAGCTCTTTGTATTTAAAAGACCCTGAGCAATTTAATCTCGTTAGCAAACACAGCCACCTCACTGCTCACCCCTATTTCTGGATCGCAGCCAAGGTCCTGGCGGATGGAAGTGATTTCATCCTCAAAATGCTTTGCAAACATGTACATAGTGACACGCAAGTCCTAATACTGATCCATGGGGGACCTCCATCTTTGGACGCAGGTGGCACTGTGGGTTAAACCACAGAGCCTAGGACTTGCCAATCAGAAGGTCGGTGGTTCAAATCCCCAGGACGGTGTGAGCTCCTGTTGCTCGGTCCCAGCTCCTGCCAACCTAGCAGTTCAAAAGCACACCAGTGCAAGTAGATAAATAGGTACCACTCCGGCGGGAAGGTAAACGGCGTTTCCATGCGCTGCTCTGGTTCGCCAGAAGCGGCTTAGTCATGCTGGCCACGTGACCCGGAAGCTGTATGCTGGCTCCCTCGGCCAATAAAGCGAGATGAGCGCCGCAACCCCAGAGTCGGCCATGACTCTGGACCTAATGGTCAGGGGTCCCTTTACCTTACATACAGAGAACTGTGCACTTATTTTACTCCTCTCTGCTTCCTGCTGCCTAACCAATTCCTGATTCACAAGAGGCCCTCTCCTCTTATTCCCAGCTTACTCGGGAATCTTTGGTGAGGTACTTTGTCCAACGCCTTTTCAAAGACCAAGTGCTTTTACCCTTTCGTACCACAGTGGTACCTCGGTTTTCGAACGTCTCGGAAGTCGGACCTTTCAGTTTTCGAACACCAAAACCCCAGAAGTAACTCGTTCGGTTTTCAAATGCTTTTCGGAAGTCAAACGTACCACGCGGCTTCTGTACTGAGTTTTCCAGAAGTAAATGCTTCTGGAAGTAAATGCTTCGGTTTTCGAACATTTCAGAAATTGAATGGTCTTCCAGAACGGATTATGTTCGAAAACCGAAGTACCACTGTACCAGTTAGGAAAAAAGCTGGTTTCAGTTCCAGAACATCTTCTATGTGGTCAGTTTAGAGCAGCCTTTCTCAACCTGTGGGTCCCCAGATGTTGTTGAACTACAACTCCCATCACCCCTAGCTAGCAAGGCCAGAGCTCAGGGATGATGGGAGTTGTAGTCCAACAACATCTGGGGACCCACAGGTTGAGAACCGCTGGTTTAGAGGGAACATTCTGCAGTCCCTTTCGGCAAAAAATAGGCGCAGGCAAAATTTGAAGCAAGATTTCAGGCGCTGCAAAGAAGGCTTGTTCCAACCGTATCTGCCACCCTGAAAGCGATTGGTGCGCAGGTGTATATATATATATATATATATATATATATATATATATATATATAATTGGGATGTGGGTGGCGCTGTGGGTTAAACCACAGAGCCTAGGACTCGCCGATCAGAAGGTCGGCGGTTCGAATCCCCGTGTCGGGGTGAGCTCCCGTTGCTCGATCCCTGCTCCTGCCAACCTAGCAGTTCGAAAGCACGTCAAAGTGCAAGTAGATAAATAGGAACCGCTCAGGCGGGAAGGTAAACGGCATTTCCGTGCGCTGCTCTGGTTTGCCAGAAGCGGCTTAGTCATGCTGGCCACATGACCCGGAAGCTGTATGCCGGCTCCCTCGGCCAGTAAAGTGAGATGAGCGCCGCAACCCCAGAGTCGGCCATGACTGGACCTAACGGTCAGGGGTCCCTTTACCCTTTTTTTATATATAATTAGATTTTCCACAATGATAACAAAAATTACAAAGCAGAGTGATACACAAAAACAGAAAAAGAAAGATAAAAAGAAAAGAAAAGAAAAAGAATAAACAGATAAACAATAACAACAAACTTAATTCTTCAGAAATCCAACCTTTGAAGCATCTTGGCTGACTTCCTCAAGTCCCTCCCTTCCGAGTTTCCTGGTAGTTAAAAGTAACAGCTTTCCAATATCATTATTAAACTAAAACAATTTCCAATTATAGTCCATCTTATTCACTTTTCTTAACATTCTAAATCCCATTTATTTAATTATAACTTAATTTAATCCTAGGCCTATTTGTCTTCTTTCAAGTAATTTCTAATTTTTTATGTTGCAATATTTATTCAAATAGTCCTTAAATTTCCTCCAGTCCTCTTGGAACTCCTCTTCTTTCTGGTCGTGGATTCTTCCAGTCAGGTCAGCTAGCTCCGAAAAGTCCATCATCGGGATTGGTGCGCAGGTTAGCCACTGGGGGGCGCTGCCGTGCCTACGAATCAGCCAGCCAAAGCTCTCCGTGGCAGAAAGCCAAATTCTTAAGTGCCATTTGCATTCCTGCCTAATCTGATCTTACACACACAGTCCGGCTGACTCTCCTCTACCCAGCCTCCGGGGATTTAGGGAGATTGCGGCCCGGCCCGATGGGACTGACCCATTCATAGGGAATGCTGGGCTCCTTTGCAAAAGGACAACTCTCAAGATACGCTGAGAGAATCCATGGCACTCTGCTGAGTTTTAGAGACGCAGGGCGTGAGCTGCGTTTCAGGTGAAATAAAAAATTAAGGTCTTATATATATAATAAATGTTCATAAATGTACCAAGCAAACACGTACATAAAGATATAAACCGCATGTCTGAAGCAGCACAGGGAACAGCCCTGGAACCATTTTAACTCCCAAACTGACCAAATGTTTTCTCTGCAAGGTCAAGGAAAATGGAAAAGCCTCCCCATTGGTTCAAGCTATGGTTTTCCCAGTAGTGATGTATGGAAGTGAGAGCTGGACCATCAAGAAGGCTGATCACCAAAGAATTGATGCTTTTGAATTCTGGTGCTGGAGGAGACTCTTGAGTCCCATGGACTGCAAGAAGATCAAACCTCTCCGTTCTGAAGGAAATCAGCCCTGAGTGCTCATTGGAAGGACAGATCCTGAAGCTGAGGCTCCAAGACTTTGGCCACCTCATGAGAAGAGAAGACTCCCTGGAAAAGACCCTGATGTTGGGAAAGATGGAGGGCACAAGAAGAAGGGGACGACAGAGGACGAGATGGTGGGACAGTGTTCTCGAAGATACCAGCATGAATTTGACCAAACTGCGGGAGGCAGCGGAAGACAGGAGTGCCTGGCGTGCTCTGGCCCATGGGGTCACGAAGAGGCGGACATGACCAAACGACTAAACAACAGCAGCAGCAGCTGGAAGAATCAGCCTCCTTTATTCCAAGGGCCTGGCAAATCTTCCCTCCAGCAGATACCCACCTCTGCCAAGCCAGGATGCAGGAACCACCAAGTGAGGTCCACATGGTTGCAACCCATCCAGAATATCATCTCCCGCTGGAAGTAGAGGCTGCAAAAGCCGGACGCAGAAAAATATCTAGCCCCGACCGTTTGGGTGCCTTTGTTTAGTTTTAGTAGGTATTTGTTTAAAGTCCAGGTTTAGTGTATTTATTTAAAGCACACTTAAAGCAGCCGTAAACGGAAGCGGTTCTTAATCAAACAGGGGAAAAAAGAGGCAGCAAATTCTCTGTGCAAACAAGATAGGGTTTGATCTGGCTGGAGGAAAGTCATGAAAACCAAGCCAAGAGTGTGGCTGGCCCAAAGTTTTAATGTCGTATTTTAATCTTGTTTTTAAGTTGTATTTCAATCAATTGCTTTTATACCTGGTGTCAGCCGCCCTGAGCCTGGTCTTGGCTGGGGAGGGCGGGGCATAAATAAAATTATTAATATATACCCTGAAAGTGCTAGGATACCTCTTTAAATAGTCATGGCTTCCCCCAAAGGATCCTGGGAGTTGTGGTTTGTTAAGGGTGCCGAGAGTTGCTAGCCAGCAGTTCTCAACCTGTGGACTACAACTCCCATCATCCCTGAGCTCTGGCTTTGCTAGCTAGGGGTGATGGGAGTTGTAGTTCAACAACATCTGGGGACCCACAGGTTGAGAAAGGCTGTGCTAGGCAAACCCCTATTCCAGGCATCCCTAAACTCGACCCTCCAGATGTTTTGGGACTACAACTCCCATCATCCCTAGCTCACAGGACCAGTGGTGATGTTGAGCTTCAGACCATATTTTGTACTCTCCTCTTTCACCCTCATTAAAAGATTCTTTTAATTCCTCCTCACTTTCTGCCATCAAGGTCACGTCATCTGCATATCCAAGAGAGCTTTTTACAAATTATCTAAAAAGACAACAAAATGAACTAGACTCCTTGGCAGGGTTTGAATTAACATACACAAATTTATTGGTTGATAACATGACAGATAGTTAACGTAAGGATATGTACAATTTTATAACATGCAGAGAATAACATGTGCTGAAAAATCAGAGAGAGGAACTGAGGGAAGTCTTTGGGGGGGAGGGTTTGAAGGGGGAAAGGGGGGAAATAACGAATGTGATAGGTTTTGATAGTTTGTATGTTGAAATTATTAATATATATATTTTTTAAAGTATGGGGCGAATGTGGCCCTATAAACTTGACCGCGCTGCTTAGATCAACTCAATCTACTCAGATCTTACTTAGGATGCAGGTAAATCCGTCAACCCTTTCCCCCCCCCACAAAAAAAACCCCACATGATCTCAACTGATCTTGTTTATAAGGAAGGAAACTTTTCTGAGGCAACGACCCTCTGTTGATACACACCGTGTGTCGCCAACATCCTCCCGTCAGGGAACACGCAAAAACCCACAAAATTGTGCAACCAGTTTGAAGGTTGGCAATGGAAAGTTCCTTGTTTTCTCAGAAATGTCGGTGGGGGCAGGAAGGTGGAGAAGTTTTTGAAAGCGTACATGCAACTCAAATAAAGGAACTGCTCCTCAACAGGGAGGAGATCCGGGGCCATGTTCCCCAGGCAGCATCTCCAACGAAGGACACAGCTATGCAGCTGCAAATATAACGTTTTAAGTGTGTTTTAAGTGCATTATACAAAGGGGGCACCGGGTGGTGCTGGTGAGCTAATGGCAAATTCCATCTATATTTTAAAACCTTTATAAAAAAAACTCACAGAGGTTTCTTAAAATATATGTGTGGACTCTGCCTTAGAGAAATTAGGCACAGTCTGACCCCCTCCTTTGGTAATCCTCACAGAACTCTAGCCCAATGGCTATTAATGGCTATTAATGGCCAATGCCATTAATTTGATTTTGAATTGATTTTAAAACGAATTGATTTTAGAATGCTGTGTTACCTTTATTGTTGTTAGCCGCTCTGAGCCCGGCTTCGGCTGGGGAGGGCGGGATATAAATAAAAAAATATTATTATTATTATTATTATTATTATTATTATTATTATTATTAGCCACAATGGCTATACTTTGCCCTCCATAGCCAGACGCAACGATACCAGTTGCTGAAAACCACAGCTGCAATCCTGTTTGCTGGTTTCCCGCAGGAACCTGGGTATCGCCTGCAATCGCAAGCAGGAGCTCTCCAGCGTTTTATAGAATCATAGAATTGTAGGCGGGACCCTGAGGATCATCTAGACCAACCCCCTGAAATTTCAGGCAGGGGGCATTGCCAGAGCTCCCAGCACATGCTGGGGATCGAACCCGGGACATTTTGCATGCAAAGTGGGCGCATGAGCCACGGCCCTCCCCCTAACAATGAAGTACACTTCTACTCCTCATGGTTCTGAAGGGCTGGTTCAAAAAGGATCAGGGGGAGCCGCCTCACAGCAACTCACGCCCTTGTCCAAGAAGCTCAGTACTGTATGCACTGACTGGCAGCAGCCCAGTAGACCTGAAGGAGCGTCTCCACCCCATCGTTCTACCCGGACAATGAGGTCCAGCGCCGAGGGCCTTCTGGCAGTTCCCTCATTGTGAGAAGTGAAGTTACGGGGAACCAGGCAGAGGGCCTTCTTGGTGGTGGCACCCGCCCTGTGGAACGTCTTCCAACCAGATGTCAAGGAAATAAACAACTATCTGACGTTTAGAAGACATCAGAAAGCAGCCGTGTTTAGGGAAGTTTTAGATGACTGATGTTTTAATGTATTTTAAATCTTTTGTTGGAAGCCGCCCAGAGTGGCTTGGGAAACCCAGCCAGATGGGCGGGGTAGAAGTAATAAATTATTATTATTTCTGAGCTTTCAGCCAAAGGGATGTCTCTCCGTCGGTGCTACCTGGAGAGGCTAAGGACCTGGGACTTGCTACGTGTACCGCAGTCGGTCCAGAGTCTTGGCAAAACACACAGCTTCTTGCTCCAAAGCTAACTGTCCGGCAAAGTCCACCCTTCACTTTTGCTGGTCTCCTTTCCCATTGCGTGGCTGCTCCAGCCCCTCTTCCAGGTGGACTCCAATGGGCTGTCGTCAATAAAGGCCCATTAGCCGCTATCGCCCCAGCCATCACTTCCTATTTCCTGGTCGCTTGGCAGCTTCCCAGAGAATGCTGAACTTTCTCAGCCTGTTGGAAACTCAGAGAACAACTTAATCACATCTTCTCTTTCTCTCTCTTTCAATCTCTCTCACTGCATCGCCTAATCTCAGCCTGGCAAGGTGTCCTGCTTTGAAGGGTCATCGCCGGTTGGTCTCTTTGGGCGAATGGGGCCTTGCCCCACCAACCTCTGCCTGCCTTCTGACTTCTGACCAGCCCAGAGAATGGAGCTGTCTATCAGCTTCCTCCTCCTCAGTCTCAGCGTTGACCCCTTCTAGGACTGAACAGGGAGGAGGGTGGGAACAAAACTAGAATTGTTCTGCCGTCAGCACTCTGGCGCCACCTACTGCTGGGCTCCCTTCCTTCCAGCCTACCAGCATCCATGGTCTGGGAAGGTGTTAAAACTATAAACCGATGGACCTCCAGATCTTTCTTCGACTTTCCCACAGCGAGAAAGCAGAAACAGACCAGAGACAAGGAGCCAGCGAGGGGGGGGGGGGGAGTTCGAGAAGCAATTGAAGAAATCAAGGGACAGACACCAAAGATAACCGAGGATAAAACCCTAAAAAAAAACCTCAACAATTCCAACCCTAAAAAAGCTCAACAAACTCAATCCTAAAAAAGGGGGGGGAAAGGTCAACAACTTTGTCCGGCCCCTTCACGGCCCTCCACTTCGTCAAATCCGGCCCTCTCTGAAAAAAGTCTGTATACCACAGACAATCTTGGGCGAGACAGACCAATAGCCTGACTTGCTACAGGGCACCGCCCCATCTTCCTATTTAAATCAGCCAGAACCATGAGGGTTTGCCCTGGAGGAATTGCTGCCAGTCCGTGGGAGAATACTGGGCTCAATGGACACCCACCTCCCCAGCCTGACTGAGGGTAAAGCCACTTCCTGCGTCATCCGATCTAGGGAAGATCTAGCCAAACAAGCTGGGGCGGTTCCGCCAGTGTTCGGTAGGTGGGCTACCCAAGACGGCTCTCCCATTTTATTCTGCTTTTTCAGACAGGAATGGGATTAACAGGTGAGGCGTGGAAAGCTCCGCAGCCTAACCACAGAAGCAAAGCCGCAAAGGAAACATCGGCAGCAGCTGCGCTACGCCCTTCGGGAGAACAATGGGGCTCACTTTTGGGAGGGGGAAAAACACCACCGATCACATTCTTCCCAAAGCAATTTTGAGCCATAAATCAACACTCAAGAATGCAAGGCGGCAGATATCAAGTTTGAAAGGCACTCCTCGACATTTCGGGGAGGAAAGGGATACTGAGAGCTACCAGCAAGATGGCTCGGCTCTGCTTCCATAGTCATTCTATTTTTATATATTTTCTGTTTTGCCATTTAAAGTACTCATTTTTACATCCTTAAAATACCAAATGACTTCCCTTCTTCTCTTTCCGTGGTTCATTTTACATATCATAAATCCCTGCATATTTTACAGAAACGACACCATTCAGTATTCCATTATTCCATCCATCAAAACTTGTTTACACTGCTGAATTTACCTCAATGATCCCTAGCTAGCAGGACCAGTGGTCAGGGATGATGGGAACTGTAGTCCAAAACATCTGGAGGGCTGAAGGTTGCCTGAACTATGCCTGAACTAAACCATTCAGTATTCCATTATTGCATCCGTCAAAACTTATTTACACTGTTGAATGTATCTCGATGCGGCTGGCATTTCCAGCTGTACACCATTATTTCCCATATATTCAATAAACGTTTTCCAATCTTCTCTAAACGTATGTTCTTCTTGTTCTCTTATTCTATATGTTAAGGCTGCAAGCTGCACATATTCCATCAGCTTCAATTGCCATTCTTCTTTGACTGGGAATCTCGCTCATTTTCCATCTGGGAGCTAACGAAACACGGGCCGCAGTAGCAGCATACATAAATAACCTTTTTTGACACCTGGGGATTTCATTTTTTTTTTTTTTTTTGCGTTTTAAAAACAATTTATTGATGTTCCATCTATATACATTATATCCATATATCGTACATCTCATATTTTTGGACTTCCTTCAACGTCCTTGACATTCATTCGCGTTTGCATCTTTATCGCGCAATCCACTCTTTCATATTGCCATTAATACCCCCTTTCGTACATTATTTCCCATAAGCAATACTTATTAGTGCTTTACAGTGCCTCTTTGAAACCTACTAGCGTTATATTTACTGAACATTTGTTCTCCAGGTAATCCGCAAACTTTCCCCAGTCATCTATAAATTTTTGATCCTTAATATATCTGATTTTCCCTGTTAATCTGTCTAACTCCGCATATTCCGTCAGTTTTAACCTCCACTCTGCAGACGTTGGGCCTTCTTCCTGCTTCCATTTCTGCGCTACCACAATTCTGGCTGCTGTTACCGCATACTGGAAGATTTTACAATCCTTTCTTTTGATATCTTTTCCCACCATACCTAATAAAAAGGCTTCGGGCTTCTTTACAAAGGTGTAGCATAATATCTTTTTGATTTCATTATAAACTTCCTCCCAGAAGCTTTTAACTTTCTCGCATTCCCACCATAGGTGATAAAACGTCCCTTCTTTCTGTCTACATTTCCAACATTTGTTGTCTGTTTTATACATCTTGGCTAGTTTTGCGGGTGTTATGTACCATCTATATAACATTTTTAACATATTCTCCCTCAATAACACACATGCTGTAAATTTTATATTCACTCTCCACAGTTTTTCCCAATTTTCTAGTTGTATGTCATAGCCGAAGTCTTTTGTCCACTGAGTCATCACCGTTTTAACTTTCTCATCTTTCATGTTCCATTCTAACAATATTTTATACATATTTGACAGATTTTTCCGATCATTATCTATAATCTCTCTCTGAAATTTCGATGCCTTTTCTTCATAGCCCCTCTCTTTCACCTCCTTTTTAAATATTTCATTTATCTGAAAGTAGCTCAACCAATCATATGTATATGTTTTTACCTGCTCATATGGTTTAACTTTCCACTTCCCTCCTTCCTTCGATACCATTTCTTCATACCTACCCCATTTTTTCCCCATATTTACTTTCTTTACACTTATCAACTCCACCGGGGCTAACCAGTGTGGGGTTTTTGGTTCTAGTATGTTCTTATATCTATTCCAAACTTCTATCAGAGGTCCTTTAAAGATATGGCTACAAAATCCCTTATGTACTCTTGTCTTATCCCTCCACAAGTACGCATGCCATCCAAATTTGTTCGTATACCCTTCCAGATCTAACAGTTCTGTATCTTCCAACTTTATCCACTCTTTTATCCAGCTGAGGCATGCGGCCTCGTAGTACAATCTCATGTCTGGTAGGGCGAAGCCCCCTCTTTCAGTAATATCTGTTAATACCTTAAACTTAATTCTGGGCTTCTTTCCTTCCCAGACATATCTAGAGATCGCCCTTTGCCATTCTTTAAAATTTTTTGTGCCTTTTATTATGGGGATCGTTTGAAATAAAAATAACATTTTAGGGAGTATCATCATTTTGACCATGGATATTCTTCCCCATAATGATAATTTCATCCTGGCCCAAACCTCCAAATTTTTCTTAATTCCATTCCACACCGGGGTGTAGTTATTTTGGTATAGGTCGATATTTTTGTTGGTGAGCCAGAGTCCTAAATATTTTACTTTTTTGACTACTTCAATTCCTGTTTGTTGCTGTAATAATTCTATCTTGTCATGATCCAGGTTTTTAACTATCATTTTTGTCTTACTCTTATTCAGTTTGAATCCTGCTAACTTTCCAAATTCCTCCATCTCCTCCAAAATTCCCTTTATACTGTCTATGGGTTCTTCCACCGTTAAGACCACGTCATCAGCATATGCTTTAACTTTATATTCATTTGAGCCTAACGATACTCCCTTAATTTGTTTATTATTCCTTATTGCATTTAGTAGTACCTCCAGAACAGCTATGAATAGCAGCGGCGAAAGCGGACAACCCTGCCTTGTCCCTTTGGATATTTTTATATCTTCTGTTATAACGTTGTTTATTATCAGCTTCGCCTTCTGTTCTGTGTAAATTGCCTTTATACCATTCCAGAATTCTTGACCCACTTCCATGATTTCCAAGTTTCTTAACATAAAATCCCAGGCCACGTTATCGAAAGCCTTCTCCGCATCTACAAAGATTAGGCTAGCCGGTTTATCATATCTATCCGATAGATATTCTATTATATTAATTATACTTCTTGTGTTGTTTTTTATTTGCCTTCCCGGTAGGAAGCCCGCTTGGTCCTCATGAATTATCTTTACTAATATCTTTTTAAACCTTTTTGCTAGGATACCGGCAAATATCTTATAATCTGTATTTAATAAAGAAATGGGTCTATAATTTTTTACTTGAGTTGGATCAGCATCTTGTTTAGGAATTATTGTGATAAAAGCCTCCTTCCAGGTACTTGGGATCTCTTTTTCCTTTAGGGTATTATTCATCACCTCAACTAAAGGGCCCGTCAATATATCTTTCATTTCTTTATAATAACTCGAAGTAAACCCGTCTGGGCCCGGGGCTTTCCCTCTTTTTAGTTCCCTTATCACTTCTTGCACCTCTTCTCTGGAGATGGGGGCATTTAACCTTTCTCTCTGCTCTGTCGAAATCTTCCTCACCGTTTTCTCTTTTAAATATCTTTCTATTTTCCTATTGTTGTTCCTATCCTTACTCCTATATAGTTGCTCATAAAAATCCACAAATCCTCTTCTAATTCCTTTTGGTTCAGTGATCTCTTCTCCATTTACTTGTATTTTATTAATTGTATTTTGTTCCTTTCTTCTTTTGACTTGCCATGCTAGCCATTTTCCTGACTTATTCGCGAATTCGAAGCTTTTCTGCCTTAGTCTTTTAATATTCCACTCAACCTCCTTGTTTATTAACATGGCAAATTGAGTTTGGAGGGACTTTATTTCCTGGAGTATCGTCTCATTATTTGGGTTTTTAATTAATTTTTTTTCATAATCCATAATCTGTCTCAAAATCTCCTTAGTTCTTTTTTCTTTGTTATTTCTTTTCCATACGTTTTGTTGAATAAGCAGGCCCCTCATGACGGCCTTACTCGCATCCCATACCACATTTATTTTTACCCCTTTGTCTAAATTATCTGTAAAGTATTCAAATAATTTCGTCCGAATCTTTTCCACAAATTTTTGATCGTCCCATAGGTTATCATTTAGTCTCCATCTAAAAGATCGTCCTTCTCCTCCCTTCATTTCCATTATTATGGGATTATGGTCGGAGATAACTTTAGCCTGTATTTCAATTTTTGTAATTCTAATTGTTAATTCGTTTGATATCCAAATTTGATCTAGCCTAGACATCGATTGGTTCGGTTCAGAATGGAATGTAAATTGTTTCTCCAAGGGGTGTCTCAACCTCCATATATCTACCAAGTTCAAGTTCTTGACCATTTCAAAAAATGTCTTGGGTAATTTCCCTCCCTCTGACTTAGTTTTCCTTAGTCTGTCTATCTCCGTTGAGACCACCCCATTCATATCCCCCATTATTATAATTTTTTGATCCACATAATCAAATAATCTCTCTTCCAATAGTCTGAAAAATTCTGTTTTATTTCCGTTTGGAGCATAGACTCCCACTATTATCAACGTTTCGCCTTGCCATTTAATACGAACTGCAATTATTCTCCCTTCCTCATCCTTAAATAATTGGTGTGATTCAATGTTGTTTTTAATATATAGTACCACTCCTCTTTTTTTCTTTTTATCCGAAGAGATAAACTCATTCCCTAACCTCTTATTAATCAGAATTTTCTTGTGTTTGCTAGCCACGTGGGTTTCTTGGAGGCATATGATGTCTAGGTTTTTCTTTTTTAAGACACGTTCAATTCCATTACGTTTTTTCTTATCATTCATTCCGTTAACATTCCAGTTCCATAATTTTAAAGACATGTTATTTTAAGTGTTTCTCTAAATTAAGTGTTGCTCTATAGTTTTTCTATCTCTTCTCTTTCTTCCTCCTCTTCGTCTTCTTCTATTTCTCCTCTACTCTGGTCTTCCTCTTCGCCCAATTCTGATTCTAATTCTTCCCTCAATTTAATTCCCCCTTCTGCACCTTTCGACTCTTCCTCCCCCGACTGAAGCTCTTTATATCTTCTTGTGAACTTTCCTATTTCCTCAGGGCTAGTCAGTCTTCTTTTAACTCCTTTATAAAAGAAAGAGACCCCTTCGGGAAATTCCCATCGGAAGTCTATCCTGTTTTTTTTAAGTAATTGCACTAGTGGTTTATAGGATTCTCTCCGCTTTAGCAGCCTTATGGGAATGTCTTTAAATATGATTATGTAATGTCCGTCAATATACAATCTTTTTTCCCTGTTTCTTTGCAGGACCAGGTTCCTCATCTCCCTGTCTTTAAAAGTAACTAAACAGTCCCCTGGAAATTTCCTGGCTTTATTTGTTTTTATTTTCATTCTGTACGCATTTATAATTGTCCTTGCCACGTCTTCTTCTTCCACTTCCATCCACTGTGCTATTTCCTTTACTAATCTTTCTTTTATATTCTCATTTTGGACTTCTGGGATTTGCCTCAGTCTTAAGTTAGTCTCTCTCTGTTTTAGATCATTCATTGCGATGGAATCTTTAATTTCTTCCTGTATTTTATTTAACTCTACTATCTCATTCCTCATTCTTTCTTCTTCTCGCTTCATTTCTTTCATTTCCTGTTTTGTCTTTTTTAATCCCTCATCTACTCTTTTTGAAACCTCTTTAATCTGTCCTTTTAGTTCCTTTACTGTCTCTTCCATCTTTCTATCCATTTTTCCAATTTTATTGTCTACCTGTTCCAGTTTTGTTTCCAGGTTTTTTTCGCTTTGTCTTATTTCTGCAAACATCTTTAATATTTCTGTTTTAAATTCTGATTCTTGCTTTGAAGCTCTTCTGTCAGTTGGGGTACCTCCCTCCGCCCCTTTCTTTTGAGTATGTGACATTGTCTTTAAGCTTCAGAAGGTCCCTTATACCGTTAAGTATATTCCTTATAGTTAGACTATTCCCCTTTCAGTTGACCCCCAATGGGTGTTAACCTCCCGGGATATCATACAGCTTCTTATATATTAACAGTCTATGATGACAAATATCACTTTACCCAAAAATAAAAGAAGACCACCATACCCCACTTCTTTACAATTCTCACAATACTTGATCTTATACAGTATACTTCAATGTTTTCCCCTCCTATCAGAGGTAATTAAGTGAATTAGTTGGGTTCCCTTCAAAATGATATCCTAATTACCCTCTTCTTACCACCATTCGACTCTTTAACAACCACTTAACCTATGAAAGTCTGGGTTCAGAATAGTCTTTTCCAAAATTAAGGTGCACTAGTTAATTCAGTCCACCGGGAGGAGTCAGTCCTTTCGCTTTGCCAAACAGAGTTCTTAGGTAATTGGTAAATTGGTAAGTTAGTCACTCCTAATTACCTAGATTGCCGTTGTTCTTCCCCCGCTCCTACCTCTTGCCTTGGCCCCAATGTTATATCCAGAAAGGAAAAATAAATGACTTAACGAACGTCACAGGTAAAGGGTGCTCCGAAACGGCGATACCATAATTCAGAATGTCCGGAGAGTGTCCAGAGTATCCAGCGTGTGGTTTTCTTCCCTTTCCCCCGGAGTTTTTCTTAATAGCCACTAAGTCTATCGTCTCTCAAAAGTCTTAGTAGGAATCCCCTTAACAGAATTCTCCTGTGTCCTCTTTATAGTCTAATTTCTATAGCTCACTGTCTCCGTTGCAATAACGACTGGGTTTCTTCCTTATGCCGCACTTCTCTGCCCTCCCTCGATTGTATCCCCTTCCCCTTTGTAATCGGGGAGAGGTTTTGGTTTCTGAATGAAACAATGTAGGGGACGGACACTGTAACCGCTAGCAGCAACTTACTTTCTCCTTCGGCTCTGCAAATCCCTTTGCGTTTTATCCCGCTGAAGACAAACTGACGTTGAATTCGATTGTTTTTCTTTCTGCTCAGATACTTCCTTATCTCTCCCCTCCGTTGTTTCCAGCACTCCTTCTCCGTATCTGAGTTTCTTTGTATCGAAAGCAAGGCGCTTAGCCTGCAGGCTCGGGGCTTCGCTAATTCGCCGCTGTAATGGCTGCCCAATTAACCGCCGCCCGTTCCGTCGCTCTCTTCGCCTTTATACAAAGGCTACCTGACGACCAGACGAACGGCACCTCGGCGCTGCTGGGCACCTAGACCTCTGGATACCCTCCAGGGGGTTATCGGGAATTTTGTCGCCCTCAAAAATTCCCAAAATCGGTCGAAAAGCTAGAGCTCTCTCCGGAGAGACAAACCCTCGCCTGCATCCGGATCCGCGCCCTGCCGGAAGTGACACCTGGGGATTTCAGCCTGAATTATCCCCAACAGAAAGGTCTCTGGGTTTTTTGGAAAGGTACAGTCATACCTCATGTTACGTTTGCTTCAGGTTGAGCGTTTTCAGGTTGTGTCCCGCGGCGACCTGGAAGGACCGGAAAGGGTTACTTCTGGGTTTCGCCACTCACACATGTGCAGACGCGAAAAATGATGTCACGCGCAGAAGCGCCGAATAACGACCCGCGCACGATCAGACACGGGTTGCATTCTGCTCATGTTGCGAACACGCCTCCGGAACGGATCCCGTTCGCAACCAGAGGTACCACTGTACTTTTAAGCATTTTTTTTCAATTCGTTACAGATCATTTCCCAATACTCCTTTACCCTTTTACAAGTCCACCACATAGGAAAGAACGTTCCGTCACCCTAGGCAGCAATGCTTCTAAATAGCAGCTACTGGAAATCACAGGAGGGGAGAAGATTCTCGCGCCCGGGTCCTGCTTCCAGGTTTCCCATGGAGGAATCTGGTTGGCCACTGTGGGAACAGGATGCTGGACTAGATCAGCCACTGGCCTGATCCAGCACACTCTTCTTAAGTTCTTATATTTGGACCTAGGGGCACAACTGCATACCTGCCAAGCGTCCTGGGGGAAAACGGAACATCCCATTTTTTAGCATGAGATCACGGTGCACATTTTTTGTGCTGTGCTATCGTGCCATGCTTGTAAACACAAACACACACCCACAAAGTGTATTTTTGGGCACCACACAAGATTGCACCTCGAAAAAGCTCTTTTCCAGGGTGCGATCATGGCATGAGTCACGTGACTTGTGTCCCAGAAGCTGAGCATCCAGGTTTATTTACCTGAGGGGGCTGGACGGTATGCAGCTGTTGTGGGCACTCTGAAACCACCCATTTCACAGAAGGAAATACCCGAGGACAGGGCTCTCAAAAAACAAGCAACAGCCCCAAAAGCAAATACAGTCATACCTCAGGTTACAGACTCTTCAGGTTGCACGTTTTCAGGTTATGGATGCGCCAAAACCCGGGCGTACCAGAACAGGTTACTTCCGGGTTTTGGCGCTCGCGCATGCACACACTCACTAAGTCGTGCTTTGCGCATGCGCAGAAGCATTGAATTGGAACCTGCGCGTGCGCAGACACGGTGCCACGGGTTGCGAACGTGCCTCCCGCACGGATCACATTCGCAACCCGAGCGTCCACTGTATATACTAAATAAAGAGGGGGAACGTAACACACACACAAACAAGAGAGCAGGTCCACACACAAAAATCTTCTTAAAAATAAGAAATCCAGGACAAGAGGCTTCGGCAGGCACTCAAAGAAGCATCTGAGGGCCCTGTGAGGAGGCAGACTTAACGATTTAAAGAATTTCACCCCAATAAGGCCAATTCAAAGCATAAATTTAAAGTGAAATGATATAACTTCAAACAATCAAAGATTGTTCCCCCCAAAGAATCCTGGGAGCTGTAGTCTGTTAAGGGTGTTGAGAATTGATAGGAAACCCCACCCCATTCCCCTCACAGAACTACAATTCCCATAAATGTTTAACAGTCAATCTCTCTTCCCAGGGAACTCTGGGAATTGTAGGTCCAATGGGGTCTCCTAAGAGCACTCAGCACCCTTAAGAAACCACAGCTCCCATAATTCTTTGCGGGAAGCCCTGGCTGTTTAAAGTGGCATGACGCCACTTCAAATGTATGACGATATGCTTGTGGCCTGAATTTTAGGGGGGGTGGAGCCTAGATTTAAGACATCTCAAGTCATTGCATCCCATCCCATAATACCCAGCAAGGTCATGATTCAACACACAACTAGGCCTGCAGTCCCATTGTAGTGAGCGGGGCAATCTACCCCCACCCCTTCGACATTTACCGGGTTTGCCCAGCCCTGAGTCACTTTACCGTGACACAGACAGAAATTCAACAGGTAGGTGTCCAAATGGTGAGGCACCAGTTTAGCTTCCCCGAGCAAAAGCACAGAGTATAAAAGACAAAAAGTCCTTTCCCAAGTTTATTGAACAAGCCACTCAAAAAGTTGCACGTTTCTTAGAGGGTTACAAACAAAAAATAAAAACATTGTAAAATTTAACTAGCTAAAACCATACTCACACAGCAACAATAGAGTAATCATGAGGCCTTTCACTGGTCAAACACCCCCAGGCGAAGGACCAGGGCAAGATGTTCTGTTGCCCTTTCCATCTGAATTCCCAAATCCTTTATCCTTGAAAAGCCAGGTGGAGGACAGGTTAAAAAGGTAGAGACCCCTGACCATCAGGTCCAGTCGTGGCCGACTCTGGGGTTGCGGTGTTCATCTCGCTTTATTGGCCGAGGGAGCCAGCGTACAGCTTCTGGGTCATGTGGCCAGCATGACTAAGCCACTTCTGGCGAACCAGAGCAGCGCACAGAAACGCTGTTTATTTCCCCGCCTGAGCGGTACCTATTTATCTACTTGCACTTTGACGTGCTTTCGAACTGCTAGGTTGGCAGGAGCAGGGACCGAGCAACGGGCGCTCACCCCGTTGCGGGGATTCGAACCATGGACCTTCTGATCGGCAAGTCCTAGGCTCTGTGGGTTAACCCACAGCGCCACCCACCTCCCTCTTAGAAGGTTACAAACAAAAAATAAAAACATTGCAAAATATAACTAGCTAAAACCATACTTAATTGGTTAATTACCAATTTACCAATGGCTGTATGACTATCTCTCCTGATTCTCAGGAGACCAGCACTGCTGAACTTTGTTTAGACTCAGAGACCTTAAGATCAAAAGCCTCTTCCTTCGTTCCCAGGCACCAGGCTCCTAAATTGTAAATTACTTGATAGCCTCCTGTACCTTTTTGCAACCCAATCCATACTCAGGCCCCCAGCTGTGCCAGGGTCTGCAAATCAGATAACATCTCATCCTGCCTAAAGCCAAGTAACTGACTCACACTTCTAGAGACAGGGAGTTTTACGTTTAAAGAGACCAAACACCCATTCCCCAGAAGGCCACAATTTTATCTCTCCCACAATGCCTCACTCCTGCATGAACCAACGTTTGGCATACCAAGATTTCCCAACTTCGCTATACCCATCCATTGAGGAAGACCCCTCCCCACCACTGCAAAAACAAAAAGAAGGGGGAAAACCCAACCATGTTTGAGTGGAGGCGTTTGCAACATGGGGAGGACAGCCAAGAACAACATGCAAGCCTTGTGCTGACGCTCTGCCAGTGGAAATTTAAGAGCACAGGGGAGGGGAAAGGATGGGGGGGTAGAGGGAGATGGCCCGGGTTATCTATCATGATGGAAAAAGAAACATCAGTGCAGCAGGGTGGGCCGACAGCTCAGTGGGTGGGGTCCTTGCTGTGGACCCAGATGATCCTGGGTGGAGCCACCCTTTCCCTTTTCGCATACTTTGTCACATATTCTCTCTTTCTCTTTTTAATAATAATAATAATTTTAATCAAATTTTCTGTTTCACAATTTAAAACCCTCATTTGAACATCCTTCAACAACCAATGACTTCCCTTCTGCTCTTTCCATGGTTCGTTTTGCAAGTCATAAATCCCTGCCGCTTTTACGAAAACTAAACCAGGCATAAAGAAGGTTGATCGCCGAAGAATGGATGCTTTTGAATTCTGGTGCTGGAGGAGACTCTTGAGAGTCCCATGGACTGCAAGAAGATCCAACCTCTCCATTCGGAAGGAAATCAGCCCTGAGTGCTCACTGGAAGGACAGATCCTGAAGCTGAGGCTCCAAGACTTTGGCCACCTCATGAGAAGAGAAGACTCCCTGGAAAAGACCCTGATGTTGGGAAAGATGGAGGGCACAAGGAGAAGGGGACGACAGAGGACGAGATGGTGGGACAGTGTTCTCGAAGCGACCAGCATGAGTCTGACCAAACTGCGGGAGGCAGTGGAAGACAGGAGTGCCTGGCATGCTCTGGTCCAGGGGGTCACAAAGAGGCGGACACGACTAAACGACTAAACAACAAAAACAAACGAGGCATAGGCAACCTTCGGCCCTCCAGATGTTTTGGCCTACAACTCCCATGATGCCTAGCTAGCAGGACCAGTGGTCAGGGATGATGGGAATTGTAGTCCCAAAACATTTGGAGGGCCGAAGATTGCCTATGCCTGAACTAAACCATTCAGTGCTCCATTATTGCATCCGTCAAAACTTATTTACACTTATTTACAAAACTTATTTACACTATCTTAATGCTGCCAGCGTTTTCAGCTGTGCACAGTTATTTCCCATATATTCAATCAACGTTTTCCAATCTTCTCTAAACGTATGTTCTTCTTGTTCTCTTATTCTATATGTTAAGTCTGCAAGCTGCACATATTTTGTCAGCTTAAGTTGCCATTCTTCTTTAGCTGGGAATCTCACCCATTTTCCATTTTGGGGCTAACGAAACATGGGCGGCAATAGTGGATAAGATAGATAATATTTATTATGGCCATAGGCCCATACAGGTAAAAACAACACATAAGTGACAGCTTGTGCCGTGGGGAAAAGAAAAAACAGTCGCTAAAACACCACTATAACAATAAATACTATAAGATGGAAAGGCATGCTACGCCTTAATTAGCTTGTAGCGCTCCTTGGCGTCGCTTTTGGGAGAGGACAGCGACCAGGAACCTAGCCACTTTCAGGGTCGTGTGGGAATCCTTATCCTGCAAGATTTGGGCAAGGTGGAATTTTGGTGGGGTACCCTCTAGTTTCTGTATGATTGATCCCAACAAATTTGCCCGTGGCACATTGAACAAGGGGCAAGTGAACATAATGTGCTGGAGCGACTCCGGCGTCACCTTATCACATTCGCACGTGGCGGGGACTTGGCCCTTTGAGAATCTATGTCTCAGGACATTGGAGGGGAAAACGTTGAACCTCGCTTTGGTGAAGGCCAGTCTATGGGCAACAGTCGAAAGGGAGGAGAGGTATGATGGAACGCAATAAGTTAAAGTGATACCAATGTTCTGGGAGGCGGCAATAGTGGCAACATAAATAACCCTTCTCTGTCATCCTTCTCTCTCTCTCTCTCTCTCTCTCTCTCTCATTCTCATTCCTTCTATCTCTCTCTCTCTCTCTCTCGCTCTCTGCCACTCCAACATCTCTTTCACACTCATTCTCCTCTTTCTCTCTTCCTCTTCCTATCTCTAGTCAAATCTACGCTGAACAGTTAAAGAACATAGCTTCCCTCAAAGAATCCCGGGAACCGTAGTTCCACCCCTCGCAGAACTACAATTCCCAGAACCCTTCACAAACTTCAGTCCCCAGGATTCTCTGTGTGTGTGTGCATGGGGAGCCATTATCATTATTTTTCATTTCATTTCTGTACCGCTTTCTATTTCCAAGCCAGAAATCTCAAAACAGTTTACAGCCCTACATTAAAACATCAAACAATGCAATCCAAAAGAAAGTCGGGTATAAAGTTCAAAGCAGCATAGTTAACGGGAAACTAAAATATTATGTTTAAAAGTTTCAAAATAAAACATTGCAACGGAGGTCACGTTGCACACAGAAAAGTTAGCAACAAAGTAATCTTAAACATTTCAAAATCAAACATTTCAAAATCAAAATAATCTTAAATGTTTCAAAATCAAAAGGAAGTCAAATACAGTGGGACCTCAGAAGTCGAAGGGAATCCATTCCGGAAGTCTGTTCGACTTCCAAAATTTTAGGAAACCAAGGCACAGCTTCTGATTGGCTGCAGGAAGCTTCTGCAGCCAATCGGAAGCCGTGGTGGATGTTCATGTTCCAAAGAACGTTCACAAACCGGAACACTCACTTCCGGGTTTGCGGCATTCGGGAGCCAAAACATTTGACTTGCAAGATGTTCGGGATCTAAGGTACAACTGTATGAAATGCACATTTAAAACAGCATATGTAGTCTACAACCACATATCTACTGCAAGGATGACTACCTAAGGAAAGTCATATTTAAACTACTGTACGTGTTTTAAAGGCATTGTGTCGATCTCTCCAAGCTGCTAAAAGGATCGCAGCCAGCTCAGTTTGGAGGGGACCCAGTTGCTTGCGATCAGATGGGGAAAGAGTGCTGTTTCAATTGTTCAGCCCGGACACTGAGGTCCAGCGCCGAGGGCCTTCTGGTGGTTCCCTCTTTGCGAGAAGTGAGGTTACAGGGAACCAGGCAGAGGGCCTTTTCGGTGGTGGCGCCCACCCTGTGGAACGCCCTCCCACCAGATGTCAAGGAAATAAGCAGCTATCCTATCTTTAAAAGACATCTGAAGGCAGCTCTGTTTAGGGAAGTTTTTACTATTTAATGCTGTATTGTTTTTATCACTTGATAGGAAGCCGCCCAGAGTGGCTGGGGAAACTTGGCCAGATGGGCGGGGTATAAATAATAAATTAATAATAATAATTTAATAATAGTTGTGCTCAGGTTCTGCTTGCCGGAAGTCAAAGAAAGTGGCCCTGTGTGTCTCCTACAAGTAGTATCCTCAACTGGCCCACAACAGCTTCTTTGCCCCTGAGCTATGCAACCCTTTCCCTGAAAATAAAGTTTAAGATTCCAGTCCTCATGGTGCTGAATAAAGGGGTGGTTTAAACAGCAACGTTAAGAAGCTGGCCGAGAACAAGCCAGACCATTTGTTGCATCCAGCACTCGTGGATTTATTGATCATTTATTTTACAGGAGACATTTATGCGCCACCGAATAATTGGCATTTCTAAGTGGCGTCCATAAAAAGCAACCCAGGCAGCAAAAGGAAACAATAAAAATTTATCGTAAAACCATACCCTACCTTAAAATCCCTGCTGGGACAAAAAAGGCTTAGTCATGCTCTGAAGCTCAGCAAGGAGGGTGGCTGTCTATCTCAGGTGGGTGGCAGTTCCAAAGGCTTTAGGGCCTATTATACTGAATGCATGGCTTCTGCACTCCAGCGGGTGCAGAATGCTGCAGCGAGGCTCCTCACGGGGTCTCTGCCATGGGAGAATATTAACCCAGTGCTTTTCCAGCTGCACTGGCTGCTGATGGAGTACAGGGTCAGATTTAAGGTGCTGCTTTTGACCTTTAAAGCGCTTCACGGCCTGGGACTCTCGTACCTACGGGACCGCCTCTCCTGGTATGCCCCACGGAGAGCCTCAAGGTCCATAAATAGCAACACCCTAGAGGTCCCAGGCCCTAAGGAAGTCAGATTAGCCTCAACCAGAGGCAGGGCCTTTTCAGCACTGGCCCCGGCCTGGTGGAACGCTCTGCCTCATGAGACCAGGGCCCTGCAGGATCTGATTTCTTTCCGCAGGGTCTGTAAGACAGAGTTGTTCCACCTGGCCTTTGGCTTGGAGCCAATTTGATTCCCTCCCCCTCTTTCTTTTTTCTTTTTTCTTTTTCCTTTCTCCTCCTGCGATGAGGCTATATTTTTATATTTTAATGTTTCAATATTTTAATGTTGTATTTTAATTTTGTTTTTAAGTTGTATTCATTCAACTTGTTTTTATTATTGCTTGTTAGCCACCCTGAGCCCGGCCTTGGCTGGGGAGGGCGGGGTATAAATCAAAATAATAATAATAATTATTATTATTATTAGTGGGTCAGCAGCAGGAACAAGTGCTGATCAACAAGTCTGTGGTTTAACCCACAGTGCCACCCGTGTTCCTAAAATTCAGGGTAAAGAAGTGCAATTCCCCCATTTGGAGGGCAGCCAGAGGACAGAAGATCACTAGCAGATCGAAGTTGGATCAGGCCAAAGGTCCACACCACCCTATTAATTATCACAGTGGCCAAATGCCCCAAGGAATCTAAAACTCTAGATAGATTGTCCCTATATCTGGAGGTTCCACCAGAATATCAGAAGAGCCCTGTAGTTAGCCAGTGGCCCAACTAGTCCAGCATCCTTCCCCCCCCCCCATCTCTCTCTCTCTCTCTCTCTCTCTCTCTCTGCACCTGCTGAATGTCTGCCTTGCGTTTGTTCTGGAGAGGCAGAAAAGCCCTTTTGGAAAAGGGAGAAAAAGCAAGAAATGTCCAGTGGATCCTGTGAAACGGATCCCCTTCGCTGGTGGGGCTGAGGCGCGCTGGGCTCCTCCTGGTAACCCCACGTAGCTCCTCTCCAAGAGGCCGGTCCTCTCTGGCTCTCCCCCGGCGGGGCTGGAGCTGCCGGCCTCCGTCTCCGCCCCTCTTGCCCAGCCCAGCCCAGCCTGGCGAGGGTTGCGGAGGCGTTGGCCGAGAGGCCTCACTCTGCCTCCTGCCAGCCGTCGCTCCAGGCTCTCTCTCGCGCTCTCTGCAGCTCCTCCGCGGTGAGTCTCTTTGGGGCGTTGCAGCCGCGCGTAACGGGGAGTTTTTGGAGAGGCGCAGAAAAAGACGCGCGCGTCCCTGGCTTGCGCGCTCGCTTGCTAAAGGGGGATAGAAATGGGGGGGGCGGGGGGGGCTGGAAGAAACATTTATAAAAGTGGGGTTCTCCCCATTGAAATGGAGCACCCTCCTCCCCACCCAAAAATTTCTGCGCCCCAGAGAGGGGGAAAAACTGGACTGAGGTTGCTGTGCAGTTTTATTGGAAACCAAATAAGTTTGGTATTTTTTGCAAGGGAGCGTTTGGTTTTTTCTGCAGTGGAAAAGCCTGCAGTTCTGGGGAAAGGGTGTGGTCCGCCCTGGGGAATGAGAGCGGGGTGGTCTCCTCTTGAGAAAGTGGGTTGGGTGTCTTGGGGCAAGGGGGTCTTTTCTGCTGAATCAATCAGTCTCCGCTCAGAATTCATTTTGGGAGTCCTCGTGTGTTTCCTGTATTAATCTGGTTTGGAGTATAGAGGCAGGTCCATGGCCGCGAATGGGCACGGAGGTGGGCTTAGGTCCCTTGGATTCCACTGGGTCTACTCGTGAACCGGACCAAGTGGATTGAAAACCCGCGTCCTTATTCTTGCATACGGGCTTGCAGTAGAAAATAATAATAATATAAAACCCCTGGGTCTGAAAAGGATCGCTAAAACTGGGGAGGGCGTATTTATTTTTATTTTAGGGGGGTTTTAAAATCTGGTGTCCTGAGCAAAAAGAATGATTCGTTTCTTCCTCCCCATTTAGAACTAGGGGAGGTTGGGTTCCCCAGGAAGACTTTATTTAGGGGGAGGGGTTGCGGAAGAAGGGGGTAACCCCAAGTTTAGTGCTTTGAAGAGGTGGAGGAGCCGACCATCAACACCCCAAAACTAAAACTAGAGGACGTGGGGGTTCCAGAGGCAGAATTGGGGGGGGGGGGACATGGGGCTGGGTGTGTCCTGCCATCATTGGATAGGGTGTGCTCCCAACTAGGGACTTGTCTGGAGTTCGAGTTCCCCACCCAGCCATGTGGCCGACTAATCCCAGTTGCGGGGAGCGGGAAAGTGCAGATCCATGAAATGGGTGCATTTCTGAAATAGTAGGAATAGAGGAAGCTGCTTTAGTCCGAGTTGGGTGATTGGTCCATCCAGTTCAGTGTTGTCTGCACTGACTGGCAGCGACTCTCCCCGAGGTTTCAGATGGGGCTCGTTCCCCTACCCCTAGCTGGAGACGGTGGGCTTGAACCTGCCACCTTCTGCATGCTAAGCACCTGCTCTCCCACTGAGTAAGGACACCTTTTGGGGGTGTCCTGGACCCTTAGCCGAGGGTGACTATTCTGCACTGAGAGAAAGAAATGAACGGGTTATAGATCCAAATGCATGTCCTGCTCATAGTAGGCTCGTTAATAGACATGACTAGTTCAGGGTCATTAATTCCAGTGGGTCTACTCTTGAGTAGGGCCTAACTACTTCTTTAAAAAAGCTCTGGGACTAGACCACGCCACTGTCAATCTAGTGTAGCCTGTTCCTTTGGGGACTGAAATCCCTTGCATTTGCTACGGGAGCATGCAGAAGAAGGTTCCAAAGGTGTGATGGATCTGTATGAGGTTACCTGCATTCCACACCCAGATAGGCCCCAGCCCCTCCAGCTGAGGTCAAGGTCCAACTTGCCCTGAGTGAGTCTTGGTTCCTAGGCCAGAGACAGCCAAAGTTATTGCCTTCAGATGTTGTCAGACTGACCCCACTGGCTGCGTTCTTAAACACACACACACACAACTCCAAAAGGGTGGGGTGGGGATCCTGGAAACTGTACTTTACTCCCTCACTGAGCTACAGTTCCCAGCACCCTTGGCAGACTATGGTTCCCGGGATTCTCTGGGGTGCTGCGGAGAGAGAACGTGCTTTAAATGTATGCTGTGCGGCTCAAAAATTGAAAGGAGCATGGCTGCCGTCTTGGGAAGAGTGGCCCCACGAAGTTTGGGAAGCCGTCTCCAACGACAAAAATAGTATCTAAGGTGAAGCGTTTCAAGCGAATTCAGAAATAAATTCTGGGAGAACTGGTTGCTCTCTTCGAGAAAATAACCTCCTCCCATGAAAGCAAACCCAAGTCGCTTTTGCAGGTTTAGAAGAGATGTTTTAATTTTGCGATAGTTGTGTTTTCTTGCGGAATATTGTGATCTGGAGGTGGGTTTTTCCCTGGAGCAGTTTCTTGGGTTTTTGTTAATGATCGATAAATGATTGAATAAATTAAAATGGGTGTGTGGAATGCATGGTATGTAAGTGGCCATGGGCCGTTTTGTCTGATGGGAATTGGCATTGGGTGCCAGTCTGGAGCATGGGTAGGCAAACTAAGGCCTGGGGGGCCGGATCCAGCCCAATCGCCTTCTCAGTCCGGCCCACGGACGGTCCAGGTATCAGCGTGTTTTTACATGAGTGGAATATGTGCTTTTATTTACAATGCATCTCTGGGTTATTTGTGGGGCATAGGAATTCATTCATTTTTTTTTTCCAAAATATAGTCCGGCCCCCCACATGGTCTGAGGGACAGTGGACCAGCGCCCTGCTGAAAAAGTTTGCTGACCCCTGGTCTGGAGGGTTGTGCAATCTATCCATCCATTTGAAAAGCAGTTGTTGATGCAGCTTCAAGTCTATGGGGAGAAAGGCTATGTTTGCTTTCCCCTGTTTCACACTACAGCTGCCCCCCCCCCTCCCAGGGTGTGGCATGCAGCCTGATTACCCAAGGAGCAGCCTTATAACAGGGAGGGTCTGTTACAGGACAGGACAAGGATAGAGGATTTCCTTCCTTCCTTCCTTCCTAGGATGGGCTGGGGATTGGATTTAGGGGACCACTCAGCTACAGCCCTTTCCACGGAGCCCTGAATTTCAGTTCTCTGATCTTCCCATCCGCTCCCCTCCGTTTCGACCCCTTAAAGTAACAACGAACGGTTTTGCGTCTGGGTAAAAGGTTTGTTGTTTCATGCATAGGAAACACAGAGAGGATAATTGTGGCAATGTTTTTTAAAAACACCCAAAAATGCAAAACAGCCACGTGAAAATAAGTTCGGTTGCCTATGGGTTTGGGAACGAATGTCCGAGTCATGAAAGAAAAAAGCGAGATGTTTTCTTCGCCTAAAGAAAGAAGATTTGTGTTATTTGACGGTTGGGATTTGCCGGGCTTGCGACGATGGTGGTCTTGGAAAATGATGTTTCTGCTGTATGGGATGCCACACAGAGCCTGGCAGCAGGATTAGGCCAAAGAGGACCTATCTCATGCAGCAGCCTGTTTTTGCAGCAGCCAAAAGCCCTGAGGAGCCTAGGAATCTAGATAGACTGCCCCTGGAACTGGAGGTTCTACAGAAAAACATCTGGAGAGCTTGGTAGGGACCGCGAGGGTCATTCTAGTCCAACCCTCTGCAATGCAGGGACCTTTTGCCCAACATGGGGCTAAGCGTCACCGTAGAGACAGAACCGTCACTCAATAAAATGTGCCTGAAGGTTGCAGGCCTGTCGAGATCTCAAAGGAAGCCAGCAAACAGTTCAAAGGGTTTGTGTGTTGCTGAAAGGCTTTGCCATCACAGCGTTTTAAAGCCGCTCTTGCAGTTTCTGGGGGGCAGATTGTGGGGCGTGGCTGTCAGAAGGGGACTCTGGTGTCGGGGTTCAGGGTGAGGAAATGGAAGGGCCCGGAGCGAACTGTAACCAGACGGCACAGTCAGAGAAGACGTTCCCCTTGTGTGTTTCTGTGACCTACTTAAGGCAGCGTCAGACCACATGTTTGTTGGCAGGGGGAGACCCTCCCTGGCCGTGTCACAAGAGTTGGATCCATCGTCCTGGCAAAGAGAATTTCTCTTCCCAGATCTGGAAAGAGAGAGGTGGGTGGGGTGCCTCCAAAGTTTCTCAAAAGGATATTTGTTTTCCCAGGGTGGCAAAGCTGTTCCCAGGGTCATAATAAGATAAGCAGGGAGCCGTTCTGGATTAGACCAAAGGCCAGCTCCTCCTCCTCCTCCTTCTCCTCCTCCTCCTTCTCCTCCTCCTCCCTCGATTCCTCCAAGCAGGTCGTGATACAGCCACGGCTTTCACCCCCATCTGAGCCTCCGAGGTAGACTGTTCCTGTCCCTGGAGGTTCAGTTCCCTGCGGTCACAGGCCACACCCACAAACTGTACATTTAAAGCATTTTCTGCCGCTTTTAATGGCCAGGAATCCCAGGAACTGTAGTTTGCCCCACAGTGCTTTGCAGTGCCCTTCACAAACTACAGTTCTCTGGGTTATTGAGGGGGGCATGTGACTGTGGTTTGGGAGCTGTGGTTTGTTACGGGCGCTGAGACCTCTTGGGAAACTGTCTCAGAGTTCTAGTTCCCTGTGAAAAGGGATTCACTGTTAAATCACTCTGGTTTTAATTCATGAGGACTAGAAACCTGCTTTAGTTTTTTTCATTCAAGTGCTAGCCAAGCGGCTTGAGCATATGCTTTGCATGCAGAAGGTCACAGGTTCAGTCCCCAGTGGCTTCTCCAGGTCGCGTTGGGAAGGTGCGTGGCCAGAAACCCTGGGCAGCCGCTGCCAGTCAGTGTGGACATTATTGAGCTAGGTGGACCAATGGAACTGATCCTACGGTGCTGCAACAGTTAGATGAAGCATCCTCCTTGGTCCTACCCACTTGGCCCTCAGAGGGCTGGCAGACTACGGATCTGGCCCTCGGAGCGGAAAGGATTCCCCTGCCCTCCTCTCCTCGCATTCCTCCGGTGACGCCAGCGCTCTGCTCTCTTTAAATCCACCCTGAATAAATTAACTGGTTGCCCCAGTGGAAAAGAAGAATCGAGCCAGTTCAGAATGCCTTCTGGCTGTGAGCATGACATGCGAGGAAAGAACGCTTCCTCTTTATTTATTCCATTTATTTTCTGTGTTTTTCTTCCTCCAAAGAGCTCAAAGTAGCGTTCCATGGTTCTCCGTCTCCTCATTCGACCTCCACAACAACCCTGTGAGGTAGGGCTATAGGCTCAGAGGGATAGTGACTGACCACCAGGGTCACGCCCAGAGTGCTTCATGTGGCCAAGTCAGGTTTCGAACCCAGGCCAGTAATAAACAAACAAACCACAGCTCCCAGAATTCTCTGGGGGAAGGCGTGCGCCTCCAACGTGATTCGGATGTGCTTTAGATCCAAATCTAAAGCCTGACCCGGTTCTCACAGCAACCTCTCTGATTTCACAGCAACTGGCATTGCAAAGCATACTGCCTCCGACAGGGGACAGCGCCATTTCTGCTAGCAGCCGTTGGCAGCCTCCACGAATTTGTCTCGCCCCCTTTTAGGATGTTTGGCACCTGTCCCAGATTCTGAATTGATTCTGTGTGTGAGTTGTTGTTTTTAAAACTGTCTCTATGCTTATAATTGCCTCATCGTTTTTTAAAAAACAAAAAACAATTACATGCAATTGTTTTTTAACCGATGCGACTGCTTTCTTGTAAAATGCTTTGAGCTGCCTCCTGGGGGAGAGATACGTAAATGGAATTAAGAGTGCCAATCTCAGCCCACAGTGGCAAGCTGTCAGAGTGGGGGCGGGGGTGTCCCAACAAAGTCCTGCTGCGAGGAGATCCGTTGCAGTGAAAATGGACCAAAATCAGCCACATTGTTTCATCATTCGGCCCGGACACTGAGGTCCAGCTCCGAGGGCCTTCTGGAGGTTCCCTCATTGCGAGAAGTCAAGTTACAGGGAACCAGGCAGAGGGCCTTCTCGGTGGTGGTGCCTGCCCTGTGGAACGCCCTCCCACCAGACGTCAAGGAAATAAGCAACTATCTGACTTTTAAAAATGCATCTGAAGGCAGCCCTGTTCAGGGAAGTTTTTATTGTTTGATGTATTTATTGTGTTTGTAATATTCTATTGGGAGCTGCCCAGAGTGGCTGGGGAAACCCAGCCAGATGGGCGGGGTAGAAATAATAAATTATTATTATTATTATTTATTTATGTGGTCTAGTTAGCTGTTCTTCGCTCCCCTTGAGAGGAAGCGGGGGGGTGGGGGCAGATCAATCAGTCCAGCATCCAGAGCGCTCAAAAGTCAGTAGCAAATTAGATCGATTAGATAGAGATAGAGAGAGAGAGAGAGAGAGAGAGAGATAATTGATAGATAGATAATTGATAGATAGATGATAGGTAGATGATAGGTAGGTAGGTAGATGATTGGTAGATAGATGATAGATAGATAGATAGATAGATAGATAGATAGGTAGGTAGGTAGATAGATGATAGATAATTGATAAATGATTGGTAGATAGCTAGAGAGAGAGAGAGAGAGAGATACTGTAGATGATTGGTAGGTAGGTAGATTAGATAGATAGATGATAGATAGATAGATAGATAGATAGATAGATAGATAGATAGATATAGATAGATGATTGATAGATAGATGATAGGTAGGTAGGTAGGTAGATAGTAAAAGGCCACATGATAGAAGCTTAGAAAATGGTTCCTGGCCTGCGGAATGTGGGCAGATCCATGTTTTTCTCCCTCATAACACTGGACATCCAACAAAGCCAAGTGTTGGGAGATTTGGGACCGACGAACGGAAGGACTTCTTCACGCAGCACGCAGTTGAACTGTGGAACTCCCTGCCACAGGAGCCAGGGATGTCTACCCACTTGGCTGTCTTAGAAAAAGGATTACATGGTCATTCCTGGAGGAAGGGAGGGCTATCGATGGCTACTAGTCCTGGTGGCTCTGCCCTACGTGGCTGGAGGCAGCGATGCTTCTGAGCATCAGCTGTTGGAAACCAGAGGAGGGAGAAGTGTTCTTGCGCTTTGGAGTTTTCCAAAAAGAGGCCTCTGGTTGGCCATTGTGAGAACAGGATCCTGGGCTCATTGGTGGGCCATTGGCCTGATTCTGGAGGCTATTCCTATCCTCTTATATCTGCACCAATACCTTTCCATTTAAAGCTGCAAAGTTCTATTGCTTGTTGAAGCAGTGTGCTAGAAAACTAAATCCTATTGCTTGTCGAAATAGTTGTTTTGATATTGGCGGATCCGGTGTGCTAGAAGACTCTGATAAGCCCAGTGGTTTGTGCAAGTGTGTGCATGTCTGTGCGTGTGCAAATACACAAACACACACACAGAGAGAGAAAGCTCACCATGGAATAAGGGCATCTGTGGCCAACTGTCGAGATCTGAGCAGAATTATGGGTGGAGTCTGGAAGAAAGGGATTGCTCTTTGAACAAAGGACAGCCCTTAAAATAAACAGGGTTTGGCACTGTGTGGGCGCATGAGCGCATGCCTTCGGAAGCATAGGACCCCGTTGCTAGACTTACTCATCATGAATGGAATTCCATCTGTGAGTTGCTTGGGGAGAATGTGAGGCTGCTCACACTCTTAACCAAAGAGATTAACCCTTGACTCAGAGCACCATCATTCTCTTCGCCCTGTATCAAGAGGGAAGGCAGTATCGTGCAATGGCTAGAGCAGAGGCGGGGGGGAAGCCTCAGGCCCCAGAACCAGCTGCAGTCCTCTGGGCCTCTCTGCCCACACCCACACCATACAATTTAAGAACATTTCCGCTCCTTTAACGGTCATGGCTTCCCCCCAAAGTGGTTTTTTCCACCGCAGAGCTAAGATTCCCAGGATCCTTTGCAGGAAGCCATGCGTTTTGAATGGATGCTGTGGGAGGAGGAGAAGAAGAGTTTGGATTTGATATCCCGCTTTATCACTCCCCTTCAGGAGTCTCAAAGCGGCTAACAATCTCCTTTCCCTTCCTCCCCCACAACAAACACTCTGTGAGGTGAGTGGGGCTGAGAGACTTCAGAGAAGTGTGACTGGCCCAAGGTCACCCAGCAGCTGCAGGTGGAGGAGCAGGGAATCGAACCCGGTTCACCAGATTACGAGTCTACTGCTCTTAACCACTACACCACACTGGCTCTCAGTGGCCTCTCGCTAAGCCATGCCCCCTTCCAGGCCACACCTCTTCCCTGGTCCTGGTCCACACGCTTAGGGCCAGGCGGAATCTGGTTTTCAAGATCAAGATACTGTCTTTTGCTAGCTAAACATCGCAATATACCGAGATATCACAATGTCTGAAATAAGGATGGTGCTGTCTAGAAGAGGCAATATCTGGCTTCAAGGTTTTTCCTGCATCGTGATTTTTGCATAGCGCATGCACACACTCATTAGGGCCAGGCAATGTATCATGATGTGTGCCTGTGTTATGTAAAAAAAAAAAAAAATGATGTAGGAAAAACCGTGAAGCCAGACATCGCTTCTCTTATTATTCCCACCGCCCTTCTGTTCTGTACTATAAAACAACAGTTGCAGCAATAAAAGGTAAGTAAAATAAAAAGAGTGTTAGTTTTAGACCCCTAAATTAGGGTTGCGATACGTCCAGAATTTCCCAGACATAGCCGAGACTTGCGTGCTGGAAACTATGGGCGGAAATCGCTGAAATGTCCAGGAAAATCCGGACTTACGGCAACCCACCTCGGAAGAGTAGATTTTGGCGAATTTCATTAAAAATAGCTCAAAAACGTAAGCTCAACAGCTTTGGCCACCCCACCCCCTCCAAAAAAAGCTCAACAGCTTTTGTGTTCTGATTTTCACTTTTTGAAACATGGCAGCCCTACCTAATTAGTAGTAACAGTTGCCAGGATGTGACCCCGTTCTCCTCTACAAAGTTACATCTTTATTTCAGACATTGTGATACATTGGTCTATCTTTCTTTCTATATTCTTTCTTTCTTCTGTCCTGAATTTTGCAACATTCAGCTTCATTGTGCGTCCAGGGGTGTTAAAACATATGTAATTGTGGGTGTGTTTAAAGAGAGAGGGAAAGAGAAACAGTTTGTGTTCTTCCCGGTATATGTTCTCTGCATTGCACAGACGCTTCCGAGAAGCCGTTAAAAGGGTTTGTGGGTTTCGGCACCGGCTGGCGTCTGCTTATAAATCTTTTACACTCTCTCTGCGCGATGGCCGAGGCTCCCGGCTGCAGATGGGCCTCCAATTTCCACACTCGGGGCAGCTGGAGCCTGGAAACCCTCTCAGCACCGACCCCAAGGGACTATCTCAGAGCTGCAGAACATCAGGACTGAGATTTTGGCGTTTGTGAGATGGATTCCGGGCCGAGAAAAGGCCAGCGAAGGACAGCCTTGCAGCCAAGTTTGCAGTCAATCTAGTTCTATATTGTGAACACTGACTGGCAACAGCTCTCCAGGGTTTGGGGTAGGGCGTTTTTCCCAACCCTGCCTGGAGATGCCTGGGACATTTTCTATGCAAAGCAGCTGCTCACCAGACTACGGTCCGCAAAAAGATGGTGCAACCTGCAAAACAGGGCATCCTAAATTCTCTCCCTCTGTTCTGTGAGAGCTGGACCATCAAGAAGGCTGATCACCGAAGAATGGATGCTTTTGAATTCTGGTGCTGGAGGAGACTCTTGAGAGTCCCATGGACTGCAAGAAGATCCAACCTCTCCATTCTGAAGGAAACCATCCCTGAGGGCTCACTGGAAGGACAGATCCTGAAGCTGAGGCTCCAAGACTTTGGCCACCTCATGAGAAGAGAAGACTCCCTGGTAAAGACCCTGATGTTGGGAAAGATGGAGGGCGCAAGGAGAAGGGGGCGACAGAGGACGAGATGGTGGGACAGTGTTCTTGAAGCTACCAGCATGAGTTTGACCAAACTGCGGGAGGCAGTGGAAGACAGGAGGGCCTGGCGTGCTCTGGTCCATGGGGTCATGAAGAGCCGGACACAACTAAACGACTAAACAACAACAACAACAATTCTGCTTCATTGTGTTTTCGGGGAGTTCGTGTCCTCTGCCTCTTTTGCCCAGTGCTGGAGATGCTTTCTTCCAGAGTCGTCTCCCACGAGGCCGTCTGTTGGCAAATGCCAGCCAAGTCCAGGCCTCGCCCATGTACCCAGCATCCGTGGGGAGAGCTGTCCCGCTCCTGAGACAGCAGCAGCAGAGCTGGGGAGTTTGCCAGGATCTCTTAAGCCCTGTTTAGTCATTGCGTTAACAGCCAAGGGATGAGGAGGCCTTCCCCTCCCCTCTGCCCCCCTCCTGCCCCCCCTCCTAAGACAACTTCTCCTCTGCAGCCTCCAGCCAACACCCACCCAAGGGGAACACCCAGAAGGGAGCGGGCAATGACAGGAAACCTCTGTGATTAAGCAAAATCGCTTCCCCTTTGAAAGAGTGTTCTGCAGCCCTTGCTTGGTGTGTGCAGCCTTCTGTGTTCTTCTTCAACCAGCCCCATGAGGACCAGAACCTTGCATTCTTTTTTAGAGGGAAGGCAGTAGTTCTGGGGCAGAGCCTTTGCCAAGATGCTGGTCTTGACCTTTAAAGCCCTTTGTGGCTTAGGGCCCTCGTATTTACAGGACTGCCTCTCCATGAATAACCATAGTTTAGAGGTCAGTCTATCCTCCACCAGGAACAGGGCCTTCTCAGTGTTGGCTCCGACCTGGTGGAATGCTCTGTCCCATGAGACTAGGGCCCTTCAGGATTTAACCTCCTTCCGTCAGGCCTGTAAGAGAGAGCTATTCCACCTGGTGTTTAATTTGAATTCAGCCTGATCTTTTATTTCCCTTCCCTCCCCCTCCCCTTTTATGAAGATCACCCGCTCTGAGACCCTAGAGTTAATTCTCCCCTGGCCTCCTCGCTGGCCCAAGTAGGACCAATTCAGCCTGCTAGCCCTGAGGATTATCTAATTGATTTTTGAATTTTATTGTAATTCATGTTTTTATACTGTATTTTATGCTGCTTTTATAATTAAGTGTTTTAAAGTGTCTTAAATTTGTTGTTAGCCGGCCTGAGCCTGGTTTTTGAACCGGGAAGGGCGGGGTATAAATAAAATATTATTATTATTATTATTATTATTATTATTATTATTATTGCATGCCAAAGGTCTCAGGTTTGATCCGCAGCATCTGCATGAAGGCTTGGGAACCGTCCCCTGTCTCAGCTCCCTTTCATTTGGAACCATGAGGACTGGAATCTTTCTTTCTTATTTGGGCGGGGAAAGCCGTATCTAAGCCTTAAAGCTCATGCTTTGCATGCAGAGGGTAGCAAATTCAATCTCTGGCGTCTCCACGTAGGGCTGGAAATCTCCCCTGCCTGAAACCTAGGAGAGCTGCTGCCAGTCAAAGTGTCAACTTTACTTAGCAAGAAGAATCCCAACACTCTAACAAAGTATTTGAGTTGGCCTTTCGTTCAGAACCCATGAGGACTAGCACCTTGGTTTGCTTTCCCAGCTCAGCGCAAGAGCATCGGCTTGGCACGCAACAAATTCATTGCCCGGGCTCTCCGAATAAGAACATCAGAAGAGAGCTGCAGGATCAGGCCAAGGGCCCGTCCAGCATCCTGTTCTCACAGTGGCCGACCAGAGCCCTGTGAGAAACCCGCAAGTAGGATTTGAACGCAAGAGCGCTCTCCCTTCTCCTGCGGTTTCCAGCAGCGACTGGAATTGCAACTGCGACGAAACCATGACAATAGAATCAGTATAATGAGAACAATTGGAGGTTTTATGCAGATTTTTTTTATTTAATGGATATGATTTTGTATAAATTGTTGGTTCTTTGCCTTTTTTCCCTTTTCTTTTTAAATTTTTTCTTACTTTTATGTTTTGATGTTTTCTTCTTCTGTATTTAGGGTGGCGCTGTGGGTTAAACCACAGAGCCTAGGGCTTGCCAATCGGAAGGTTGGCGGTTTGAATCCCTGCCACGGGGTGAGCTCCCGTTGCTCGGTCCCTGCTCCTGCCAACCTAGCAGTTTGAAAGCACGTCAAAGTGCAAGTAGATAAATAGGTACCACTCCGGCGGGAAGGTAAACGGCGTTTCCGTGTGCTGCTCTCATTTGCCAGAAGCGGCTTAGTCATGCTGGCCACATGACCCAGAAGCTGTACGCCGGCTCCCTCGGCCAATAAAGCAAGATGAGCACCGCAACCCCAGAGTCGGCCACGACTGGACCTAACGGTCAGGGGTCACCTTTACCTTTACCTCTTCTGTATTTAACTCTTCTATACTTATCTTCGTTGTACGTTTGTATTTTAAACCAATAAAGATTTACCAGGGGGGGGGAGGAATTGCAACTGTAAGGGAACCGATGCCCCATTGGCGGTGTGGGATTCCTTCCAGAAGGCTCCAGGCGTCAGGCAAGAAGCCGCAGGTTATGAGCAGGCAGGCAAATGGGCCGGGAGCCAAGAGGAGACGGCTTAGGCCTTAAGACAACCTGGGGGCCACGCCCTTCGGGTATTTGGACTCCTTCTGCCTCTCTCGTCCCGCCCTGCTCTTTGCACTGAGATTTATCGCCAGCAAAGGACTTGGCTCCGTTCCTGTCTTGTGATTATTAAACCTCTGGGGCCTTACCTGAGGAAGGGAGGGGAAACCGAGGCAGTGTGAGCAACCTTGAGAGTTGTGGGATCTCGGGGAGAGAGAGACAACAATTGCGCCATGAGTCTTTCTACGCCGCGTCCGGCTTCCAGGTGAAGAGTTGGAGGGGGCCATGTAAGGTCCACTAGACCAACCTGACTCATTTGAAGCAGGCAGCCTGGAAACAGAGCTTCCAGAACGCAGGGCTGTCCAGCTTCTCATAATAATAATAATAATAATAATAATAATAATAATAATAATAATAATAATTTTATTATTTCTGCCCCATCCATCTGGCAGGGTTTCCCCAGCCACTCTGGGTGGCCACCAACAGAACACTAAAAACAGAATAAAACTTCAAACATTAAAAGCTTCCCTAAACAAGGCTGCCTTCAGATGTCTTCTAAATGTCAGGTAGTTGTTTATCCCCTTGACATCTGGTGGGAGGGCGTTCCACAGGGCGGGCGCCACCACCGAGAAGGCCCTCTGCCTGGTTCCCTGTAACTTCGTTTCTCGCAGGGAGGGAACCGCCCTGGCCGTGACCAAGATACAATTTATGGCTGAAAATGCCAGCGGATTAATGTATTAATTGTTGAATTAATTCATTATCCTAATTGCACACCTGGTTAGAGCAGCCAGGTTGGAACTGGTCCAGAATCGGCTGTACCTTTTCCACTTCACCTTAAAGGGAGAGTGGAGTCAGGTACGGCAATTTAGCGGCAGTAGAAAAAGTCACGGCTTGTAACGGACAACTTAGAGGAGTTACTTCTCAGGGGCTTTGCCTCTGTTTGTTGGGTTTGTTTTGTGACAACCGCCCTTCTCCACCCGCTGCCAAATCTCTGCCACCCACGATGGGCCTGTGTTATATACCCAGACAGTTTTCCTCCTTAGCTTAGAAATCTGTAAATGATCTTTGCTGGCTTGCGTATTTTCTTCAAGATTGTTTGGTGTTTCTGTGCATCCGCAATTGGCGCCGGGAATTGAGTTCGTAGTCATCTCTTAGCGGGTCCGGTCTCGTAGAATCATAGACTCATAGAATTGGAAGGGAACCCTGAAGATCCTCTAGCCCAACCCCCAGAACTGCATGAATCTTCAGCTGCCCCATAGGGCAATGGAACCTGAAACCTTGGCATCACCAGTGCCATTCTCTCACCAACTGAGCTATCTCTCTGACTCTGGCGCATGCCGTTTTTGCTTGCCTGTCAAATCTCATTAGAAATGTCAAAAGAAATTGCCCGTGAACTGGGAAGGGTGGCGTTTTGTATAAAAACTGTAGTGATGTCTGTTGGAGATGCAACAACAGGGCAGGAACCTTTCTACATATGTGGTGGGAGTGCAACGAGATAGTGGGATTCTGGGAAAATATCTATGATGAACTGAAAAAGATGTTTAGATTTTCATTTGGGGGGGGGACCAGAATCCTTTCTCTTAGGTATCATGTCAGAGGAAATAAAAAGAACGGACAGACCAATATTTATGTATGCAACCACGGCGGCAAGGTTATTGATGGCCAAAAACTGGAAAAGCAGCAGCGTCCCAACTAAAACAGACTGGTTATCTAAAATGATGGAATACTTCCATATTGCCAAACTAACAGGGAGGATAAGAGGAGATGTGGTACAAAAAGTGAATAGGGAGTGGGCTATCTTTAAGGAATGCATCAAAATTTATGTGGGAAAAGTAGAATTTCTGACAGATACTGATTGAATGCAGAAAAGGATTAGAGTGAAAGGAGAGTAAAGTCAAGACAGAAGCAGAGATTAAAGAAATAATGAAATGTGTTTAAGCTAGTTGGAAAAATAAAGTAGCGTAACGAGAACGGCTGGAAGTCAAGTCACTTGGTGGGTGTCCGTGTGGGGTAGGTGTGTAAGTTTGCTGGTATGTACAGTAAAGGGATGCGGGTGGCACTCTGGGTTAAACCACAGAGCCTAGGACTTGCCAATCAGAAGGTTGGCGGTTCGAATCCCCGCGATGACGGGGTGAGCTCCCGTTGCTCAGTCCCAGCTCCTGCTAACCTAGCAGCTCGAAAGCACGTCAAAGTGCAAGTAGATAAATAGGTACCACTCCGGCGGGAAGGTAAACGGCGCTTCCATGCGCTGCTCTGGTTCGCCAGAAGCGGCTTAGTCATGCTGGCCACATGACCCGGAAGCTGTACGCTGGCTCGCTCGGCCAGTAAAGCGAGATGAGTGCCGCAACCCCAGAGTCGGCCACGACTGGACCTAATGGTCAGGGGTCCCTTTACCTTTACAGTATAAAAAGGTAAAGGTACCCCTGCCCGTACAGGCCAGTCTTAACAGACTCTAGGGTTGTGCGCCCATCTCACTTAAGAGGCGCATGACTTCCGGGTCATGTGGCCAGTGTGACAAAGCTGCATCTGGTGAGCCAGCGCAACACATGGAACGGTGTTTACCTTCCCGCTGGTAAGTGGTCCCTATTTATCTACTTGCACCCGGGGGTGCTTTCGAGCTGCTAGGTTGGCAGGCGCTGGGACCGAACGACGGGAGCGTGCCCCGCCACAGGGATTCGAACCGCCGACCATGCGATCGGCAAGTCCTAGGCGCTGAGGTTTTACCCACAGCGCCACCCGCGTCCCACCTTTACAGTATAGGTAGGTATTATATAGAGTAATGTAGGTATGTTTTATGTTATGAAAATAAGGTAGTGTGTTGTGTACGAGTATTGTGTAAATGTATATGATGTATGTGTTTTATATGTTAATAAAATTTAAATTATAAAGGGGGGGGGGAGGGTGGCATTTTGGCCGGCTGGCATGCTTGTACAAAGGGCAGCAGTCCTAGTTTCCTGGAACTGCAAATCTCCCAGCGGGAGCCTGTAGCACGCTTCTTGTCTGTAGAGGACTGTTCCATGTGCTTAAGGGAAGTCTTTGCTGGTGAAGGGTTAAGAGGCTGAGTCAGGAGGCTGATCCCAGGTCAGAGTGTGCTTCTTCCTTGTGTTTCTTCCTCGTAGTGCCAGCCAGGAGGTGGAAGGGGAAGGCGGGTGGACGGGTGGGAGAGACTCTTTGGCCGGGATGCCAGCCAACGCCTCCTGCCCCAGGCACAGCCCTCCCCAGATAGGAACCAGATGGTCTGTACCCAGTCCAGATGTTCTTGGCAGCCTGCAGGGTCCAGGGATCAAAGACAAAGCGTTTAGTGGAAGGAATGTGAAGGGAGCAGGAAAGAGAAGGAACTCCACTGAGCCGCAGAGAACCAGATAGGCAGGATTGGTGCTTGGTCTCCTCTCTGTCCTTAGGGAGGAATTTCCCAAGAGGTCAGGACCTGCTATCACCATCCCAGTTGCACAGTGTTTGTTGGCGGGGTGCACTTTGCACATGCTCAGACGACGTCCTGAGCATTGCGACACACACATCCCAGAGGCTTGGCGTTTTTTGTGGCGCCTGCAGGAATTTTTTGCTAAGTGGAGGGCGGGGTAAAATAAGACACTGGGGGAAACAGGCCAGTTTTGCACCCGCAGAAAATAGTGTCTGTACATTTTGCCGCCTAACTCAGTTTCTGCACATGCTAGAAACATATTCCTTTCTTCATGAACGCACAGAATATGGGGGTTATTGTTCATCTGTGGGGATGACTGCAGAGGTAACTGAAACCAATCGCCCTTCCAAGAACAGCTGCACCGGTTGAATTTTGTCCTGTCTTCCAGTGTATGGCCAGCAAAAGGAAGCCAGACTCCGTGGCCCTGTTTCTCACACCCATACTTGTTCTTTCGCTGTGCTTTTCTGTCTGACCATGAGGACTAGGAACATATGCTATTTAAATTTTAAAAAACTCAACAGAACCACCAAGGCCATTTTAAGAGCAGCACAGCTGCGCTAGTACTCCACGGGAACCAGGAGTGCCAACCTGGCCCCACAACTGTGGATGCCCAGGGTCATAGGTGCCATGCAGTGTGCCTGGCCCTGGCACCAAAATTTGTGGTTGCCCAGCCCCTTCATGAATCTTCACTCTCTTTTTCAAAAATCAAACTTTCTAGGCCTTGGTGCCTCCAATATATTTGTGTCTCGGCCAAGTCTGCTCTGAAGCGCAAGAGGTGATGGAACGGTGGTTGAGGAATGAGCTCAGTTGTCCTGTGTTGGCTCCTCATCCCATTGCCCGTGACCCAGGAAAACCAGTGGACGCTCAGGTTGTGAACGTGATCCGTGCAGGATGCACATTCGCAACGCACGTCTGTGCACGTGCAGGTTGCGATTTGGCGCTTCTGCGCATGCCTGACTGCCAAAACCCAGAAGTAACCCGTTCCGGTACTTTCGGATTTCAGCAGTCCACAACCCAAAAAAACACAACCCTGAAGCATCTGTAAGTATGACTGTACAAATTATGCAAAATAGTTAAAAATAATACACTGTGAAACATTCCACCAAATGAAAGAAATCATGCCTGTTTTGCTCAATGCATGTGATTCGCATAGTTCTGGAAGTTTGGATCAGAGGTAGCGAACCCACAGGCCTGGGAGACTAGTGTGGCCCTCCAAGCATCTCTGTTTGGCCCTCAAGAAACTCTTTATGCCGCACACTCTCCCGGCTCCACTCTGTGTGTGGTTTTGCAAGACTGGAGCGCGTCTGCGAATTTTGATCATGCCTTTTCATTCATTGGATGGAGGATACAGAAAGGGGTGTTTATCTTCCCCCTGTTTTCCCTTCTGGTCCCGCCCACCTGGCATGTGGCCCCTGAAACATTGCCCAGGAGGGAGTGCGGCCCCTGGGTTCATGGCAGTATGAGATCGCTTGGCCTTAGAATTTGCTTCCTTTCCTTTCCCCAGCTTTTTCTTGTTTTAAGCATCAGTGCAGCAACAGAGAATTGGTCCAGCCTAGTAGTCTTCACTTGCCACGCTTCTTCCATCAACCACCAGGGGAATTTAAGACAGCAAAACTCAACAGCTCCTTCTCTCTCGCCCGTTTCTCCGCAGGCTTCCTCGTGCCCCAGAAACCAGCGCCAAGATGCCATCCCAGCTAGAACACGCCATGGAGAACATCATGTTCACTTTCCACAAATTTGCGGGTGACAAGAACTATCTGACGAAGGAAGATCTCCGGCAGTTGATGGAGAAGGAGGTCCCTGGGTATATGGAAGTGAGTGAGGCTGAAACGAGATTGTTATTGGATTATTATTATTACTATTATTACTTTTCAGACTGCAGATGATGGCATTGATGTCATTATTGGCAGAGGAGGGCGTAGGAAGGCAGGGGCGCCCAGCCATAGGTGGAGCCAGAGCCAATCACAGGCAGAGACAGAGACAATAAAGGTAAAGGGACCCCTGACCGTTAAGTCCAGTTGCGGACGACTCTGGGATTGTGGCGCTCATGTCGCTTTACTGGCCGAGGGAGCCGGCATTTGTCCACAGACAGTTTTTCTGGGTCATGTGGCCAGCATGACTAAGCCGCTTCTGGCGGACCAGAGCAGCGCATGGAAACGCTGTTTACCTTCCCGCCGGAGCGGTACCTATTTATCTACTTGCACTGGTGTGCTTTCGAACTGCTAGGTTGGCAGGAGCAGGGACCGAGCAACGGGAGCTCACCCCGTTGCGGGGATTCGAACCGCTGACCTTCTGATCGGCAAGCCCTAGGCTCTGTGGTTTAGACCACAGGGCCCAATTCATCCCAGATGTTTTTCTGATCATCCCTGACCGACGGTGGCTGATGACAGCAGAAGTCCAATATGTCTGGAGGTTACTGGCTTTAAATTGTGCTGTTTGGGACATGAAAAGAGAGTGGGTGGCACTATGGTCTAAGCCACTGAGCCTCTTGGGCATGCCGATCAGAAGGTCGGCAGTTCGAATCCCCGCGATGGGGTGAGCTCCCATTGCTCTGTCCCAGCTCCTGCCAACCTAGAAGTTTGAAAGCATGTCAAAGTGCAAGTAGATAAAGAGGTACCGCTCCGGTGAAGGGAAGGTAAGCAGAGTTTCTGTGCACGCTGGTTTCCGTCACAGCGCCAGAAGCGGTTTAGTCCTGCTGGCCACATGACTCAGAAAGCTGTCTACAAACGCCTGCTCCCTCAGCCTGAAAGCGAGATGAACGACGCAACCCCAGAGTCGCCTTTGACTGGACTCAACCGTCCAGGGGTCCTTTACCTTTACTTTTTTTTTATTTGGGGCATGGCAGTGGGTGTTGGTGGGAGATTGATCCTGCAACTGGCCAAGGCCGCTACCTCTTTGTAATTTCTCCTTCTACAAAAGGAGGAATCGGAGCTAAAATAGTCCTTGAAATATGGACACCTCCGAGGAAAAAGAGGAAGCCACCTTCCATCTCACTGTCCGCCGGTTCTTACCCTCATGTAGTTCTTATCAACATTTACTCAGAATCCCCTTCCTTATCATTTGAATCCCTTGGTTCAGATCCTGCCCTCCGGAGCAGCAAGAAGAAAGCTTGCTTCCGTCTTCCACGGGATGGCCCTTTAGGTAACAGTAAAGATAATGGCAGGGGTGCGGGTGGTGCTGTGGTCTAAACCACTGAGCCTAGGGCTTGCTGATCAGAAGGTCAGCGGTTTGAATCCCCGTGACGGGGTGAGCTCCCGTTGCTCGGTCCCTGCTCCTGCCAACCTAGCAGTTCAAAAGCACGTCAAAGTGCAAGTAGATAAATAGGTACCGCTCCGGCGGAAAGGTAAACGACGTTTCCGTGCGCTGCTCTGGTTCGCCAGAAGTGGCTTAGTCATGCTGGCCACATGACCTGGAAAGCTGTACGCCGGCTCCCTCAGCCAGTAAAGTGAGATGAGCGCCGCAACCACAGCGTTGGTCACGACTGGACCTAATGGTCAGGGGTCCCTTTACCTAATGATAATGGCCTGTTGTTGTTTTTCCCTGCCTGCCCCCTCTTTTTCTCTCAGAACCAGAAAGATCCGATGGCCATCGACCGGATCATGAAAAACCTAGAAGAGTGTCGGGATGGCAAAGTCAACTTTGAGGGCTACCTCTCTCTCATTGCTGGGCTGACCAATGGATGCAACGAGTATTACGTGAAGAAGATGAAGCCAACGGGAGTCAAGAAGTATTGACGGGATAGCGTGCGTCATCTCGCACTGTTGGCGCGCTTTGGCGCAGCCGGGCTCACGGTGCCGATAACCCCAGAAAAGCTTACCTGCCTAACCTTTCCAGAGCCGACTGTTCCTGCTTAAAAATAAAAGGTCGTGTCGTGCCTCCGATCTTAATAATAACACAACTGCGGCTGTGTACCTTTGAAGCATCACCGATACACGCAGAGCATCTTTCCCTCAAAGGATTCTGGGCGATGGAGTTTCTTTGACGGGGGAATGTGATTTGGATGCGCTTTAAAGTTTACAGCCTTACGTGCGGAGTAATCCAGTCCCTAACAAAGACCTCCCTGTCCATCCCTTCTGTGAAATCCCATAGCTTCATTGCCAGGGATGTGTCAGCCCTTTCCGTTCCTCCCTCAGCCATGCCCTCTCCTTGGCCGTGAAATAAAACATTTTTCTAAAACCCAGAAGGCCTGTTTTTGTCTTTCGAGAAAAGATAAACACCCTAGGAGCAACGTGTTCTTTCAAGCTCATCCCATCTTTGTGAGGCGAGGGTGGAGCTGGAGGGATTTAGCTTTTGAAAGGGAGGAGAACTGGTTCCGTCAACCCCAGGTCGCAGCTGACGGATGTCAGGACTCGAATCCGGGTGCGCAGCCCAGGTGTTTGTTTCTTGCTCGTTCCTTTAGAATTCTTCCGATTGAAGGGTCCCTTGGAAAATATGCGCTTTCCCCCACATTGATGAATGTCAGGTATCTGTTAAAGGCAGTTACCGTATTTTTTGCTCTATAAGATGCACCAGACCACAAGACGCACCTAGTTTTTGGAGGAGGAAAACAAGAAAAAAAATATTCTGAATCCCAGAAGCCAGAACAGCAAGAGGGATTGCTGCGCAGCGAAAGCAGCAATCGCTCTCACTGTTCTGGTTTCTGGGATAGCTGCGCAGCCTGCATTCGCTCCATAAGACACAAACACATTTCCCCTTACTTTTTAGGAGGGAAAAAGTGAGTCTTATGGAGCAAAAAATTACAGTATTTACCAGTCACTGCCTCCAGCGAATCACAGCAGCTCTCCAGGTTCTCAGACAAGATCTTTCCATACCTTGCAAGCAGATTCCAAGGATTGAATCTGAGATCTTCTTCATGCAAAGCGGAGGCTCCACCTCTGAGCTGCAGCTTTTTCGTAAATGCCCCAGAGATTGAGCAGTGCTAGTATGGTCATTAGGGACGCAGGTGGCGCTGTGGTCTAAACCACAGAGCCGAGGACTTGCCAATCAGAAGGTCGGCAGTTCGAATCCCCGCGACGGTGTGAGCTCCCGTTGCTCGGTACCAGCTCCTGCCAACCTAGCAGTTCGAAAGCACACCAAAAAGTGCAAGTAGATAAATAGGTACCGCTCCGGCGGGAAGGTAAACGGCGTTTCTGTGCGCTGCTCTGGTTCGCCAGAAGCGGCTTTGTCATGCTGGCCACATGACCCGGAAGCTGTACGCCGGCTCCCTCGGTCAATAAAGCGAGATGAGCGCCGCAACCCCAGAGTCGGCCACGACTGGACCTAATGGTCAGGGGTCCCTTTACCTTTACCTTTAAATATATGGTAGGAAGCTGCTGATGGAAAGGAAAAGAAATGTTTCAAAGCACCCAAGTTGGGCACGGTCCCTCACCAGGTATAGTTTTTCTAACATCTGTCAACACGGACCACTTCCTGTATTATGTGCCCTGTGAACTGGCCTGAATATGCACCAGCCTAGGGTTGAACTACTCCACAAAGCTGATGTGGATTTCTCCCACCCAAAATGATGAGGGGACTTGGGACGTTCTCAGTCGTGTGTTTAAAGCTCACAGCTTTCCCCAACGGATCCTGAGAGCTGTCTTTTGTTGAAGGTGGTGGGAGTTGTAGCTCGGTGAGGGGCAAATGACAGCTCCCAGAATGCTTGTGGGTAGTTGATGTGCTTTAAAAGTATAGTGTAGCTGCATCCTACACACCATCCTAAATGAGCAGTCCCACTCTGAGCAATTATGGCTTCCCCCAAAGCATGATGGGAGCTTTTATTTGTTAAGGGTGCTGAAAGTTTCCAGTCCCTATCCTCCTCTCAGTGTGGGAGTCCCAGAGCTACAATTCCCAGCGTGCATTAACAATTTCTCTTCCCAGGGGACTCTGGGAATTGTAGTTCCGTGAGGGGAATAGGGGTCTCCTACCAACTCATAATCCTTAGCAAACTACAGTTCCCATAAATCTTCTGGGGGAAGCCGTGGCTGTTTAAAAATGGTATACCTCCCCACTCCAGTGGCAGTGAGTTCCATAGTTTAACCGAGTTGTGTGGCGCCTCAGTCTGGCAGTACTATTTGGGAAGATGGGGGCCAAGGCCTGTTTTCCACGGTGGTGTTGGTTGGGTTGGCCTCTCAATCCCCATCCACATTACAACCCGTCAATTTCGTTTTGTCTCAACTATCGACGGGCATCACCCCCTCTCTCGCTTTTAGTCTGCGATGGCATTACCAGAGCTGGCAAAGGTGGAATCCTCAGCGGATTAATGTGTCGCCAAGGCGGCTTGGCGTAATTACGGCCCCGAACGCTGCACAATCCCGAAGAGCTTTTCATCTCCAGGAAACAGACCGTTTCCAGACCCCCCTCGTTCATTCGGCATAGGAATGTGTGTCACGAGCGAGCGCAAAACAATCAGCTCAGAGGAATTTTATCAAGGAAACTCCTGGAACCGAGGCAAAATATGAAAAACGAAAACACTTCCACTCCCAAGCTCATCTTTATCAGGGATCGCTTTATGTTTTAAGAGCGATTTAAAAATAAGGGAAGGAGAAAGAAAACACCTGTCAGCTTTACTGATACAATGACTATCAATGCATCCATCTCCATTTATGCATTTTAAGTCCCTATCCTCCCTATATATTTAAAGCAGTACCATGCTTTGAACAGCCATGGCTTCCTGCAAAGAATTCTGGGAGCTGTAGTTTGTTATGGGTGTTAGGAGACCCCACTAGTCCCCTCACAGAGCTACAACTCCCGGAGTTCCTTGGGAAGACGTAGTGATCGGTAAAGCACTCTGAAATACGCATTATAAAAATACATACATTGAAAGGCACGTCCGATTTTTACAGGTAGACTTGCTTCATCGGCAGACACCGAGAAGAGAACAGCCACTGGCTAATTTCAATGGGCAGGGAGTTCCAAAGGGTAGGTGCCTTCACCAAAGGATCTGTTTTTTTCTTCCCAGTGCAGAACGGACGTTTTGTGGCATTTGTACTCGGACACCTTCAAGATTGCTTGGTGTGTCCACACACACACACACACACCATAGCTGTCAACTTACAGATTTGAAAATAAGGGACCAGCAGCCTCGAAAATAATGGATCAGCAGCCAAAATAAGGGATCAACAATTACTTTGATAAAATACCTATTTTGTTGCATGCAAATGGCTCTAGATACCTATTAGGTCCATAAATTACCATATAGCATATATTGAACACAAAAAACAACAGCAACAATTTGTTGTTGACAAAGGACAGCTGGAAATAGAAAGGGCCCCATTACCTTCAGTAGCTTATTTAAGGGACATCATCAATAAGGGACAGCAGCGGGACATGACGCTGGGATAAGGGACTGTCCCGCCAAATAAGGGACGCTTGACAGCTATGACACACCCCGATTCACGCCTCAAGATGTTGTCACCGGCCAGCTTGAGAGGCTAGCAGCATAAACACACACACACCCCGGGGGTTGGGCTGGGATACAGAAATACCGGAGGCATGACTGAGGCAGGACAGTGCACGGTTTGTTGAGGTGGAGCAGTCCAGAAATAGCCCCCTGGAATGAATTCCACCGGCACAGATGGGATGCTAAGAATTCACAGCTGGGCAAAGAGAAAGGAGGAATTGTTATTGCGTGTGGATGCAGTTTTGCAAGGCCAGCAGATGTTCCAGTATTGTTACTCTGCTCTGCTGCAGGATGTACTGGAGGGTCACTTTGTTAGAAGGGACATGGGTGGCGCTGTGGGTTAAACCACAGAGCCTAGGACTTGCCGATCAGAAGGTTGGCGGTTTGAATCCCTGCGACGGGGTGAGCTCCCATTGCTCAGTCCCTGCTCCTGCCCACCTAGCAGTTTGAAAGCACGTCAAAGTGCAAGTAGATAAATAGGTACCACTCTGGCGGGAAGGTAAATGACGTTTCCGTGCGCTGCTCTGGTTCGCCAGAAGCGGCTTAGTCATGCTGGCCACATGACCTGGAAGCTGTACACCGGCTCCCTCGGCCAGTAAAGCGAGATGAGCGCCGCAACCCCAGAGTTGGCCACGACTGGACCTAATGGTCAGGGGTCCTTTACCCTTTACCTTTAATCCAACCCCAGCAATGCAGGATGGGGGGGGGGGCAGGAACTGTAGTTTCAGAGTTGTTGTTAGGCGGCTCTGAATTGCAGCCCTCGCAGAGCTACAATTCCCAGAGTACCCTGGGATTGATTCTCAGACCCCTCTAGAAATTGTAGCTCTGCAAAGGGAACGGAGGGGTCTCTGAACAATGTCCCAGAGGGGTTTAACAATCTGAGCAGCCGCAAGTTCAGCCCGTCGCCTTCAGATTTCCTGTGTTAACTGGGATCTTCTCCGCGGAAGACGAAAAGTCAGTCTGCCCTTCGTAGGCCTGGCACAAGCGAGCTTCTCTGCTGAATGAGAAACAGCTCCCTGCCCGCTGCTCACTATCAGACTCTAACCACAAACTCCACACTACGGCGGCTGTGAGTCACCCACCACGGTTCCTGTCCCGGGTGTGTGTTTTGCCAAAAATATTTGACGTTGCCAGGGTGATGGGGATGAATTCCTGCCACAGCACCACCAGCAACAGCAGTTGTCGTGTGGGGTTTCTTGTTTTTGCTCTTGCTTGCTCACAACTGCTTAGCTCACTTTGGACGGTTGCACAGGAAGTGGGTTTGCCTCGCCTGCGGAATTCTGGGTATATGGGCCTCTCCAGAGATGAGGCAATAGATAACTTTTCTTTTTTGTAAATCATTTTTATTCTTATTTTTATTATGGAGACGACCCTTGCCTTCCAACTCAACACATGGTTCTTTAAGCAAGCAACACAATCACAGCTTGGAAAATAAGACTTAGGGCTGCAAGGTGCGCACCAGTTCTTGGCCATGTACCTCCTTATCTATAAATGAGAGAAAGCTACAATTCCCAGGATCGCATGGGGGCAGGGATGTGGGATTCCATGTGTTTTCAGTGTCGGATGTGTGAACTCACCCAGAGAACAGGTGAACCAAAAGCAGTAGCAAGGACTCAGCTAGAATTTTCATAAAATATATAAAAAAACTCATTGCGGGGGCTTTGCACTTTTTCCAATTCCGGCAGTCAGCCAAGGGGAGGAGCCACATGCTCTCAGAACAGGATCCGTAATCAAGTTACTTGTTTGGAGAGAAAAAATTGAGGGGAAAGAGACGCCCTTCCTGTGCATAAGCCCCTGACTCATTCTTGCCGAACAGCAAACCACAGAGGCTCGTAAGGGGAATGAAACAGTCTCTGTACAACCAGCCTTGTAGTGGAGAAGAGAGAGCTGAGGGAATGGAGGAGAGGACATTGATGACTCAGACTTTGCATCAAATGATGAACAGCAAGACCTGGGAGAGTTTCAGGGCGCACTAGCTAGAGCAGGGTTGCCATTAATGACTCATCCGATCACCATAGGCGACCAGGAATTCCACAAAGGGCGAGTGGGAGGACTGAGGGAGGAAAGGGACATGTCTTTCGCACCCTCTACAGTCCCAGAAACTGCTTGGTTTCTGGGGTGGCCATCGCTCAGCTCCGTCCCTCATAACCATTTGTTTATGGCATTAGTACCCCACCATTAGGGACACGGGTGGCGCTGTGGGTTAAACCACTCTTGGGCTTGCCGATCAGAAGGTCAGCGGTTCGAATCCCTGCGATGAAGTGAGCTCCTGTTGCTCAGTCCCTGCTCCTGCCAACCTAGCAGTTCGAAAGCACATCAAAGTGCAAGTAGATAACAGGTACCGCTCCAGCGGGAAGGTAAACAGCGTTTCCGTGCGCTGCTCTGGTTCGCCAGAAGCGGCTTAGTCATGCTAGCCACATGACCAGGAAGCTGTACACCTGATCCCTTGGCCAATAAAGCGAGATGAGCGCCGCAACCCCAGAGTCGGCCACGACTGGACCTAATGGTCAGGGGTCCCTTTACCTTTACAGTGGTGCCTCGCAAGACGAAATTAATCCATTCCGAGAGTCTCTTCGTCTTGCGGTTTTTTCGTCTTGCGAAGCACGGCTATTAGCGGCTATTAGCGGCTTAGCGGCTATTAACGGCTTAGCGGCTTTAAGAAAAAGGAAACAAACTCGCAAGAACTCGCAAGACATTTCGTCTTGCGAAGCAAGCCCATAGGGAAATTTGTCTTGTGGAACGACTCAAAAAACGGAAAACCCTTTCGTCTAGCAAGTTTTTCGTCTTGCAAGGCATTTGTCTTGCGGGGCACCACTGTACCTTTTTACCCCACCATTTATTCAAAAACAGCCCCTGCCCTCGAGCTTTCATTCTGAGATGGCATGGCACACAAGGAAAGAGGAACAGGAGGGAGAAGGGAAAAGCAAGCTCAGGCACAAGCTCCTGCTGTTACGCTGGAGTTGTCGTAGCTGCCTTTTGGTGGCCTGATGACAGTCCTACAATTTTATTATATAGCAGCGATGCTGTTATCACTGTGAGCCACTTGAAGCTCACAAACGCCATTGCTGTAAAAGTGGAGTGCAAATATTAAATCAGAGGTAATCAAACCAAAATCAAGGGTGAAATTTACACCCAGTGCCCCACCCACTTGTCCCTTGTGCCTTGCCCGCTGCCGGCAAGCGGTCCCCAATAAATTTGCCCAGAACAGTCTGAAAAAAGGCTTGTGGGAAGGTGGCAAAAAGTCTCTGACAATGCGCAGTGGTGAAGCGGGAGGGTGAAGCCTACGGAGCAATCCTTGGAATGAGACATGGAGCAGATGCAGCCTTTAGCATTATCAGCACACCTCGTGGACAGAGGCCAGACTGAAGTGGACGCTCCCAGGCATGCGAGCTGAATTCCAGTCTAAGGTGGAAGTCAGGCCAGAAATGTTTTAACATGAACATTCCACATGCGCTCAACTCCCCCAGTTCTCTTCTCCACCCAGGATACATTATTTTCCGCAAGAGGATCTGGGTGGATGGTGGGCATTTTCTAGCAGGGAAGGGGAGGCCTCTGGTGCATTGGGCACCAGCCTCGCCTTACAGCGTAACTCAATCAGGAGCACCCACTGGAGAGATTCGGTCTGTTAGTGAGCAGTGCGCCAGCCTGACTACCGAACAGGGGCCTTACCTAAAATGCACACCTGGGAGTCATTTTGGACTCACAGCTGTCCATGGAGGCACAGGTCAATTCTGTGTCCAGGGCAGCTGTCTACCAGCTCCACCTGGTACGCAGGCTAAGACCCTCCCTGCCCGCAGACTGTCTCGCCAGAGTGGTGCATGCTCTGGTTATCTTCCACTTAGATTGCTGCAATGCCCTCCATGTGGGGCTACCTTTGAAGGTGACCCGGAAACTGCAATTAATCCAGAATGCGGCAGCTGGACTGGTGACTGCGAGCGGCTGCCGATAACACATAACACCAGTCTTGAAAGACCGACATTGGGCCCAGTACGTTTCTGAGCACAATTCAAAGTGTTGGTGCTGACCTTTAAAGCCCTAAACAGCCTCAGTCCTGTATACCTGAAGGAGCGTCTCCACCCCCATCGTTCTGCCTGGACACTGAGGTCCAGCTCCGAGCGCCTTCTGGCGGTTCCCTCTCTGTGAGAAGCGAAGATACAGGGAACCAGGCAGAGGGCCTTCTCGGTGGTGGCACCCGCCCTGTTGAACGCCCTCCCAGCAGATGTCAAAGAGAAAAACAACAACCAGACTTTTAGAAGACATCTGAAGGCAGCCCTCTTTAGGGAAGCTTTTAATGTTTAACAGACCACTGTATTTTAATACTCTGTTGGAAGCCGCCCAGAGTGGCTGGGGAAACCCAGCCAGATGGGTGGGGTATAAAGAATAAATTCTATTCTATTCTATTCTATTCTATACTTCCCAGTCCCCTAAACGAACTACAGTTCCCAGGATTACTTGTGGGAAATCCCGTGCTTTAAAGTTATGGTGTGTTAAATCAGGCTATGGCCCTCACTCAAGAGGCTCCATATCCTTTGGTTCGTGGGACTGAAGACCTACCATCACCACCGCAATCTTCCATCAGTTGAGCAAGCGAACAAATGATCACAGCTTTACCCTTCCAAACTTGACCCTGGCTTATTTTTTGCGGTGCTGGAATTACAGCAAAAAGTAATATAACAATTCAGCAAAAAACAGGATGCCAGCCTTAGGCATCATTATTAAAAGTGTGAATCAACCAGCCCTGCGATGATCTCATCTTGATCCTGTCTGAGGCCAGAGGTCTAATGTTGTGGCTGCACCACGTCAGGTGGTAGTGGTGGCAATGCACACACACACACACACACACACACACACACACACTCATAAAAGTAGCTTATTGGCATGTCAGGATTTGAAGCCCTGACCTGCTAATTTTCTACCTGCAGGGGTACTTCATTTTCTTTAATGTATGCAGAGATGTGCAGTCGCACCTTGGATCTCAAACGCCTTGGCTCCCGAACAAATCGGCTCCTGAACAATCGAAACCCGGAAGTGAGTGTTCCGGTTTTCGAACGATTTTCGGAAGCTGAATGTCCGGCGCAGCTTCCGATTGGCTGCAGGATCTTCCTACAGCCAATCGGAAGCCGCGCTTTGGTTTCCGAACATTTTGGAAGTCGAACATTTCCGGAACGGATTCCGTTTGACTTCCAATGTACGACTGTATTCCATCATGTCTCCCGTATTCGAAACTCCCGTTGTTCTAGGCACGTTTGACAACAGGGAATTTCATTAGCGCAGTTTCTGAGCTCTGGGTGCAGAACTGCACCTAAGATTTCAATTTAAAATGTCAGAGTGGAAAGAAAGGAGGACCTTTTCTGCCTCTCCACTTCCAGCCACTCTCTGAAGACTGGAGAAGAGACCCTCTTGACAATATTAGGGGGGTGGGCAGGGGAAGGACTAGATCATGGGTAGGCAAACTAAGGCCTGGGGGCCGGATCCGGCCCAATTGCCTTCTAAATCCAGCCTGCAGATGGTCCGGGAATCAGTGTGTTTTTACATGAGTTGACTGTGTCCTTTTACTTAAAACGCACCTCTGGGTTATTTGTGGGGCCTCCCTGGTGTTTTTACATGAGTGCAATGTGTGGCTTTTATTTAAATGCAACTCTGGGTTATTTGTGGAGCGCAGGAATTCGTTCATTTCCCCCCCAAAATATAGTCCAGCCCCCCCACAAGGTCTGAGGGACAGTGGATCGGCCCCCTGCTGAAAAAGTTTGCTGACCCCTGGACTATACCATGTGAAAAATGAACGTACAGTGGTGCCTCACAAGACGAAATTAATTCGTTCCGCGAGTTTTTTCGTCTTGCGATTTTTTTCGTCTTGCGAAGCACGGTTTCAGGAAAGTTTTGGAAAAGCTTCAAAAATACCAAAGTCTTCAAAAACCTCAAAAAAGGCTACCACACCACGTGCTATGAGTTGCTCCTCAAAGTCAAGTCGCAACTGTATTAACGGTGTTAAGAAAAAGGAAACAAACTTGCAAGACGTTTCCGTCTTGCGAAGCAAGCCCAGAGGGAAAATCGTCTTGCGAAGCAACTCAAAAAACCAAAAACCCTTTCGTCTTGCGAGTTTTTTGTCTTGCGAGGCATTCGTCTTGCGAGGTACCACTGTAATATTTTAGCTGCAGTTCATTCATTTTCAGCTTTGTATTCTCGTTATTAAAAAAGCGTGCCTACACATTCTGTTGTTGCACCCATAACCTCGGTTTAAGGTGCCATATAGCTCCTAGATTTCATATCTCAGTTTCTAACACTGCATAACTCCCCCTGCAATCCCTGAAGCACCATGGCCCAGACAGGGTTTCCGAGGGACGCAGTGTGGATTTAATGCCAGGTCTGCAGGCAGTATAAGTTGCCAAATGAAGCATTAAGAATATAAAAATATATTTACTGTTACACAGTGTTCTAGTAGGTTTTTTTGTTCTTTTCCCCCACCCGCCAGTACAGTATTTGATCACGTTCCTGTTGCTTAGCAGAGACAGCGTTTTCTTGCCATCCGCCCTGAAAGCCCTGCAAATAAAACGTCGGGATCAGAGCTGGCAAGAGCACCATTGTTAGGCTGCCTGGAGTTAGCAGAACAGGCCAGTTTAGCCCAATTGCTCCCCCTTGCGTCCGAAAAAGCAGAAGATTCAGGGCAGGCAAAAGAAGGGACTTGTTCACGCAGCATGTAGTTCAGCTGTGGAACTCTCTCCCACAAGAGACAGGGATGGCAACCCAACTTGGACGGCTTTATTTATTTATTTTTATAAAAATTTTATTAGGGTTTTTACATTACAAAATAGAAAAAGAAAAAATACAAAATAAAAATAGTTAAAAACAATCAATCTTTTCATCACATTATTTTTCATTTACTTGTTTCCCGGACCTCCTCATACCGCCCTTTTTTGTATTCCTGTTCAATTTATTAGCTCAGCAGTTTCTTTCCCCTTTATTTTACCCAGATCTTTAATCTTAAATTATTATATCATTAAATTTTTACTTATAAAAAACCATTTTTTCATATTCTTTTATACCATTACAGCTAGAAGCCACTTAATTTCAATCCAACATCATTCTAACATTCATTAATCTTACAGTATCTCTGTAAATAGTCTTTAAATTTCTTCCAGTCTTCTTCCGCCAACTCTTCTCCCTGGTCTCGGACCCTACCAGTCATTTCCGGCAATTCCATGTAGTCCATCACCTTCATCTGCCATTCTTCCAGAGTGGGTAGATCTTGTGTCTTCCAATACTTTGCAATAAGTATTCTTGCTGCTGTTGTAGCATACATAAAGAAAGTTCTATCCTTCTTTAACAGCGATTGGTTGACTTGGACGGCTTTAAAAGAAGAGGTGCCAATTTTAATTTCCATTTCCTCTCACTTTTGAATTTGTATACTGCCTTTCTATATTGCTGCACACAAGGAAGTTTGCATGCCGACAAAGCAACAAAACACAGCGAGAAGAGAACTTCTTCTAGGGCAGAACCCGATTTGTAGATGTCCTGGAATTGTAGAGTGGGAGGGGACCCCAAAGCCCATCTAGTCCAACCCCCTGCAACGCAGGAGTCTCAGCTAAAGCATTCATGGCAGACGGCCACTAAAAACCATATGATGATAGTTATGTTAATCTTGTTGTATCTTATAGTGTGATGGTTTGTTTGATTTTTCTGTTATTTGTTTGTTTGATGGTATGTTTGTTTACTTGTTTGTACATCTGTTTTTTCATAAATGTATTTATTTTAAATAAATAAAGATATATTCAAATAATAATAATAATAAAAAAAAAAATTCTGCTTCTTAAAAACCTCCAAGGAAGGAGAGGGAGACTGTTCCACTGTCAAACAGCTCTGGCTGTCAGAAAGTTTTTTCTGTATGTTTAGTCAGAATCTCCAGTGCAATTTGAAGCCATGGGTTCGAGTCCTACCCTTGAGAGCAGGAGAAAACAAGCTTTCTCCATCTTCTATTATTACCACCCAGGGTGGGTAGGGTATAAATTATAAATAATTGTTGTTGTTGTTTAGTCGTTTAGTCGTGTCCAGCTCTTCGTGACCCCCTGGACCAGAGCACGCCAGGCACTCCTGTCTTCCACTGCCTCCCACAGTTTGGTCAAACTCATGCCGGTAGCTTCGAGAACACTGTCCAACCATCTCGTCCTCCGTTGTCCCCTTCTCCTTGTGCCCTCCATCTTTCCCAACATCAGGGTCTTTTCCAGGGAGTCTTCTCTTCTCATGAGGTGGCCAAAGTCTTGGAGCCTCAGCTTCAGGATCTGTCCTTCCAGTGAGCACTCAGGGCTGATTTCCTTCAGAATGGAGAGGTTTGATCTTCTTGCAGTCCATGGGACTCTCAAGAGTCTCCTCCAGCACCAGAATTCAAAAGCATCCATTCTTTGGCGATCAGCCTTCTTGATGGTCCAGCTCTCACTTCCATACATCACTACTGGGAAAACCAGAGCTTTAACTATAACGGACCTTTGTTGGCAAAGACAACAGGCATATAAATAATAGAATTCTTATTTATTTATTATTATTATTATTATTATTATTATTATTATTATTATTTATTTATTTATTTATTTATTTATTTATTTATTAATTATTATTACTTATTATTATTATTATTCTATCTGAAAGTGCCTCTCCTATCTCCTCTCAGTCTCTTCTCCAGGTTAAACACCCCCAGCTGCTTCAACCGTTCCTCATCAGGCTTGGTTTCCAGAACCTTTGATCATCCGGGTCTCCCTGCTCCGCCCAATGAAAACTAAGAATCTCTCAGAAATTAGCATAAAAGACATATGATCCGTCGCTCCAATCAGCACCCAGGTATCAGATGGAAGGGCGGGCAAAGCGGAACAACGGCTCATTTCGAAGCCTCGGAGGGGAAGATAGGAGGCTCCTTATTGGCGTTTACAAGTTGATTGACAGAAGCCAGAGCCAATGAAGGATTGTGTGCCGCGTCAGCCACCAATAGACATCCAACCTACAGTTCTATCTCCTCCCACCCCGGGCGCCTCTCTCCGCGTTGTCATAGCGACGGGCCGACGGGCGGGAAGAGCGCGAGGCTCTCGCGCACGCGCAGTGCCGAAAAGAATGACGCCGCGCGCCGCTTGGATTCCTCTCGCCCGGAGAAAGAGCGAGAGGAGCACATGGGCGCATGCGCAGAAGCACGGCCTGGCTCACTCTTCCCCCCACCCTCGGGAGGGACGGGCGGAAGTGACGTTAACGGAAGTCAAATGCCGGCTCCTGATCTTGACTGAGGCAGAAGAAGGAGAGAGCGGAGAAGGAGGGGAGAGGTAAAGTTTTCTGCACCTGGGATTTAATTATTTGGGGGGGGGGGAGAAATGGGTCAAAGGTCAGAGGAGGGGGAGGGGTGACCGTGGAGTTTCCTGGAGTCAAGGCGGAAATGAATATTCATGACTTAAAGTTTACCAGATTATATGTTTTATTTTTTATTTTTATTTTATTTTATTTGGTTTTATGAATTTATATGTTTTATTTTTTATTTTATTTGGTTTTATGAATTTATATGTTTTATTTTTTATTTTATTTGGTTTTATGAATTTATATGTTTTATTTTCTTTGGTTTTATAAATTTATATGTTTTATTTTTTATTTTATTTTCTTTGGTTTTATAAATTTATATGTTTTAATTTTTATTTTCTTTGGTTTTATGAATTTATATGTTTTATTTTTTATTTTATTTTATTTGGTTTTATGAATTTATATGTTTTATTTTCTTTGGTTTTATGAATTTATATGTTTTATTTTCTTTGGTTTTATGAATTTATATGTTTTATTTTCTTTGGTTTTTTGAACTTATATGTTTTATTTTTTGTTTTATTTTATTTCATTTGGTTTTATGAATTTATATGTTTTATTTTCTTTGCTTTTATGAATTTATATGTTTTATTTTCTTTGGTTTTTTGAACTTATATGTTTTATTTTTTATTTTATTTTATTTTATTTGGTTTTATGAATTTATATGTTTTATTTTCTTTGCTTTTATGAATTTATATGTTTTATTTTTTATTTTATTTTCTTTGGTTTTATGAATTTATATGTTTTATTTTCTTTGGTTTTATGAACTTATATGTTTTAATTTTTGTTTTATTTTCTTTGGTTTTATGAATTTATATGTTTTATTTTCTTTGGTTTTATGAATTTATATGTTTTATTTTATTTTCTTTGGTTTTATGAACTTATATGTTTTATTTTCTTTGGTTTTATGAACTTAAATGTTTTATGTTTTATTTTATTTTCTTCTTTCCTCTCCGAAGTCCTCCAGGAGGGGCTCCGTGGTGGCAGAGCAGCCAGAAAGGCCCCTGGCTTAGTCCCTGGCAGATCCTCCAGGGAGGGCTGGGAGAGGCCCTGCCGCTCTCAAACCCTGGAGGAGCAGCTGCCAGATAGTGTAGGCAGCGCTGACCCAGATGCATAAACGGTCCGACTCAGGATGGGGCAAGCTTCTCATTTATTTCCTGGCAGTTAGTAAAAATTGCCGGGTGGGGACCTGTGTTAGTGGGGAATGTAATTATGAGCAAGTTTTTGCTCCTTGCTCGCAATGCTTTGCCACCCAACGAAGCTGAATAAGTTTCGGGATGGGCAGAAGGGAGGCCTTCTCCGCACGGTGCGTAGTTAAAGCTGGACTCTGCTCCCACTGCAGACGGTGACGGCCAGGACAGGACAAAATCTTAATTTCAATTTGATTTAGCCTGATCCTCTACTCCCTTTTCCCTTTCCTCTTCTACGAAGTACCGTATTTTTCGGACTATTGGACGCACCGGTCCATAGGACGCACCTAGATTTGGGGGGGGGGGGAAATAAAGGCAAAAAAATTTATTCCCCCCCCCCCTGCCAGGCGCGGGGCTGGGGCGGGGAAGCCCGAGCTCCCCCCTCCCCCAGAACGGGACCCAGAGCCATGCCGAAGCTGCGCGCAGCTTTGGCATCGCTCTGGGAGCTTGCGGGGCTGGGGGAGGAGGAAGCCTTCCGCCAGCCTCCAAACCATGTCGGGAGACAGCGGGATGGCGCGCTGCGCCTCTCCCGCTGTCCCCCGAGTTTGCGGGGCTGGGCCAGCCTTCTAACCAAGTCGGGGGACAGCGGGAAGGGCGCGCTGCGCCCCTGCCGCTGTCTCCCGAGTTTGCGGGGCTGGCGACGGGGAGGAGCAGGCTTCTCCCCCCGCCAGCCTTCTAGACAAGTCGGGGGACAGCGGGAAAGGCGCGCTGCGCCTCTCCCGCTGTCCCCCGAGTTTGCGGGGCTGGCAACGGGGAGGAGCAGGCTTCTCCCCCCGCCAGCCTTCTAGCCAAGTCGGGGGACAGCGGGAAGGGCGCGCTGCGCCTCTCCCGCTGTCCCCCGAGCTTGTGGGGCTGGCGGTGGGGCTCTCCTGAGGCTTGCTTCTCTCACCCCCAGCCTCCAGATCAGGTCGGGGAATAGCGGGATGGCGGAGCGCCGCCATCCCGCTATTCCCCGACCTGATCTGGAGGTTGTGGGGCTGGGGGGGGGGAGAAGCAGGCTTGCTTCTCCCACCCCCAGCCTCCAGATCAGGTCGGGGAATAGCGGGATGGCGGAGCGCCGCCATCCCGCTATTCCCCGACCTGATCTGGAAGTTGTGGGGCTGGGGGGGGGGGAAGCAGGCTTGCTCCTCCCACCCCCAGCCTCCAGATCAGGTCGGGGAATAGCGGGATGGCGGAGCGCCGCCATCCCGCTATTCCCCGACCTGATCTGGAGGTTGTGGGGCTGGGGGGGGGGGGGAGAAGCAGGCTTGCTCCTCCCACCCCCAGCCTCCAGATCAGGTCGGGGAATAGCGGGATGGCGGAGCGCCGCCATCCCGCTATTCCCCGACCTGATCTGGAAGTTGTGGGGCTGGGGGGGGGGGAGAAGCAGGCTTGCTCCTCCCACCCCCAGCCTCCAGATCAGGTCGGGGAATAGCGGGATGGCGGAGCGCCGCCATCCCGCTATTCCCCGACCTGATCTGGAAGTTGTGGGGCTGGGGGGGGGGGAGAAGCAGGCTTGCTCCTCCCACCCCCAGCCTCCAGATCAGGTCGGGGAATAGCGGGATGGCGGAGCGCCGCCATCCCGCTATTCCCCGACCTGATCTGGAGGTTGTGGGGATGGTGGGGGGGAGAAGCAGGCTTGCTCCTCCCACCCCCAGCCTCCAGATCAGGTCGGGGAATAGCGGGATGGCGGCGCTTCGCCATCCCCCTATCCCCCGAGCTTGTGGGGCTGGGGGGGGGAGAAGCAGGCTTGCTTCTCCCCCCGCCAGCCTCCAGATCAGGTCGGGGAATAGCGGGGTGGCGGCTCTGCGCCTCCCCGCTGTCCCCAGCTTTTGGGTGCAGGCTGCTGCCCGCAAGCCTTGCGAGCCCGCGGGACATCCCGCCGGGCTTGCAAGACTTGGGATAGCTTCCTGAAGCCTGGAGAGCGAGAGGGGTCGGTGCGCACGGACCCCTCTCGCTCTCCAGGCTTCAGCAAAAGCCTGCATTCGCACCATAGGACGCACACACATTTCCCCTTCATTTTTGGAGGGGAAAAAGTGCGTCCTATAGTGCGAAAAATACGGTAACCGTTTCTGGGACCCCACATTTAAATTCTTCCCTGGTCTCCTTGCTGGCCCTAGTAGGACCAACTTGGCCAGTTAGCCCTGGTGATCATTTGATGTCTACTGACCGGGTTTTGTTTTCTTTTGTTTTTCCCAAAACGACCCCTGAAATTTTGAATTTCATTGATATTGATGCTGCATTTTATGTTGTATTTTATGCTGTTCTTAAGTCCCATTTCAATCATTGCTTTATATTTGCTGTTAGCCACCCTGAGCCCAGTTTTTAAACCGGGAAGGGTGGGGTATAAATAAAAAAATATTATTATAATTATTATTATTATTAAGAGGGTGAGGCTGCCAAGTCCTCTGCTCTCCCTCCCTACTCAGAAGCCAGCATCCCTCCAAAGGCCGGATGCCAGGAGAACCTGCGAGGTTTGCATTTCTCTTGCCAAACTGTGACTGGGCCAATCTCGCTTTGCAGGTGTCGTCCCTTCCAGCCGCATCTTGATCAGCAAGAAGAGCGAGCGGAGCTTATCCCTGAGACGCGTACGAGTCGGTCATGCTGAGGAGCTTTGCCCGGCTGGCTAAGGGGCTGGCTCGCTGGGGGGGCCCCAGATGTGGTCCCCCAGGAGCAGAAGCAGCGTCTCGAGGAGTCTTGCCTTCTTCCCAGACGCCGTTGTGGAAAGCCGCAGTGAGTATAGGATCATAGAGCTGTAGATTCAGAAGGGATCCCAAGGGTGATCCAGTCCAACCCTCTGCAGTCACAGCGTACATGAGGTGGATGTTATTTGTGGCTCTGGGACACTGACATTTCAAGCCATCATCTAAACGAGATCCACCAAATGAGGTCAAATTTGGGATTATTTCGATGACGGCTTAAAGCTTGACCTTTTGCCTGTGCTTTTGGGCACAGAGTCTGCTGCCCAGTTGTCTGATTTGCTGTGTTTATATTGATTTTCTTTTAAATCTGATTTTTATGATTTTATTGATACTAGCCCCCTACCCTTCAATGATACCCTCCAATGAGGAGAAGCACTTTTTATCTGTCACAAACATACCACCCTTTATGCTCTTGTCACACAGCCTGACTGTGCTAATAGCACTGTGCTGGTAGCAGGATAGGTGCTCAGACGCGCTCAGTGCAGATTTCAACAGCTCAGGGCTATGTACACAACCTACTCTTAAAGCTCGCATCTTCCCTTGACATAATATTGGGGACTGTAATTTGCCCATCACAGAATTACCATTTCCTGCCCCATCAACAAACTGCAGTTTCCTGCATTCTTTGTATTATGTGTATTCAGACACGGTATCAGTTTTGAGCACCAGTGAGACCAGATTCACAGAAAACAGAAGTTAATTAGGGGAGCTGAAGTTTTGCCAGTTCTTTCATAGCTTTCATGTTCCCTGACTTTTGGCAGTGTTAGATGGGGCTGACAGGAATGCAGCAACATCTGTAGAGCCAAAGATTCCCCACCCCTGTTGTAAGTAAAGAGATTGCGCTCTCGTGCAAGATGGGTGCTGTATCTAGTGCAAAGCCCATGTCGCATTATTGAGCATTGATGTGACTATAAGAGTAATTTAAAGGTAAAGGTAAAGGGACCCCTGACCATTAGGTCCAGTTGTAACTGACTTTGGGGTTGCGGCGCTCATCTCGCTTTATTGGCCAGCATGACTAAGCTGCTTCCGGCGAACCAGAGCAGCGCATGGAAACGCTGTTTACCTTCACGCCAGAGTGGTACCTATTTATCTACTTGCACTTTGACGTGCTTTCGAACTGCTAGGTTGGCAGGAGCAGGGACCGAGCAACGGGAGCTCACCCCGTCGCGGGGATTTGAACCACAGACCTTCTGATGGGCAAGTCCTAGGCTCTGTGGTTTAACCCACAGCTAAAAACATTATTGTTTAGACCAGGGTTTCCCAAACTTGGGTCTCCAGCTGTTTTGGGGCTACTATTCCCATCATCCCTGGCCGCTGGTCCTGCTAGCTAGGGATGATGGGAGCTGTAGTCCAGCAACAGCTGGAGACCCAAGTTTGAGAAACCCTAGTTTAGACAAGTCTATCCAAATGCTTATAACATTGAGACAATTTAAATCTGTTTTAGTATTTTAATTTTTGCGTGGGTTTTTTTCAGTATGGCTGGTATTTTTTTAATTGATTTTCTTGCTTTATCTTTGAGGTATTTTTTTACAATCAAGTGGAGTATAATTTTTATAAAATAAATAATTACCACTGAAACTGGCTCGGAGCCAGCTGGGGCAGAGTGTCTTCTTAGCTGTCTGCCCATTACGTCAGAAAGCAGAAAACAGCCTCCAGCCTTTGGTAGTGATTCACACGCCCACACACCCAGGTCTATCTCCATGAGCAGAATGTGTCCCTTTTATTTAAAATGCATCTCTGGGTTTTTTGTGGGGCATAGGAATTTGTTCATTTCCCCCAGCCCCCCCCAAAATATAGTCCGGCCCCCCACAAGGTCTGAGGGACGGTGGACCGGCCCCCTGCTGAAAAAGTTTGCTGACCCCTGATGTAACATCATGATTTTACTGTGTACTATTATATTCTAATTATGTAATGTTACTTTATTGGATTTAAGTTACTCCAATTTAAAGTTATGTTTTATTGTGACTTATTGTTATAAGGTGTGTGTTCTTCGTTGTATAGTTTGTTGCTGTAAACCACCTTGTGAATAGTAATATAGAAAGGTGGTATACAAATTAAAAATGAAATTAAATCAGCTCTCAATCATTTCCGTCTGCCCCCCTACTTTCCATGATATATATATATATGTCTCTGTGTGTGTGTGTATTCAAAGGAGGACTTGAACAGGAAATCATGGGGGAAACTTTGATAAATCTTTTGGTGTTGTTGTTGTTGTTGTTGCTTTCTCATGCTTAGATGCCCCCCACTTTTGGCCTCCGCCCCCCCACCCCCGAACCTGGACCCTGGAAGATTCAAAGAGTTTGAATGCATCCCTCAAGCTGAAAGTGGTTCCCTACCCCTAAATTAAATGCATTGAGCAGCTGGTGATAGTGTCAGGGGCAAAAACTGGAGCTGGGCCTAAACCTAGGAGCTTTGAAGGGTGGGAGAGCAGAGCAGGATGGGAAGAAAGCTGTGTGAGTCACTGGTGGAAAATGCAGTAAATCACAGGTGATGCGTTTGCTGTGCTATAACCTGGATCCTTATCCCCTCTTTTCTGCTCACCTTCACTTCCCTGGCTTACGTACATTCCCTTTCTTTTCAGGCACTATTCCACGAGTCTGAGCATGCGAAGGACTATGCCATCCCCAACGCCAGCTGGAGTCCAGAGATGGTGCATCAGTTCAACAGGTTCATGGCGATGGCGAAAGACGGAACATGGAAAAAGCTGCCTTCTTATAGGAATGTTGCAGATCACGTTCCAGGCGAGGACCTCTTTTTCATTCCTTTCTCTCTCTCCTTGCTAAAACCTTTGCCACCAGCCTCTGTTTCATCCGGAATATCAGGGATGGCAAACTGGTAGTCCTCTGCATGTTGTTTGATTCCAACTCCAATTGTTCTCAATGTTCTGCCCCATGTCAGATTTGGGCTTCTAGTGTTGTATCTCCTTTCCCTGGGAATCACCCTCCTCTTAAATACTATTATACAGGCGCCCACTGAAGACCTTCCATCTCCAAGACGCCATTTAAGTACAGTGGTACCTCGGGTTAAGTACTTCATTCGTTCCGGAGGTCCATTCTTAACCAGAAGCACCACTTTAGCTAATGGGGCCTCCTGCTGCTGCCGCACCGCCGGAGCACGATTTCTCTTCTTAACCTGAGTTACTATTTCTGGGTTAGCGGAGTCTGTAACCTGAAGCGTATGTAACCTGAAGTGTCCGGGTGGCACCTTCATTAGACACCAGGCAAGTGGCACTGGGGACACAGGTGGCGCTGTGGGTTAAACCACTGAGCCTGGGACTTGCCGATCAGAAGGTCGGTGGTTCAAATCCCCACGACGGTGTGAGCTCCCTTGGCCAATAAAGCGAGATGAGCGCCGCAACCCCAGAGTCGGCCACGACTGGACCTAATGGTCGGGGGTCCCTTTACCTTCAATAGCTTAGGGTCCCATCAAACCTAAATCCGGCCCTGCCTAGGTGTTCTGTCCCTGCCTGCCATGCAAACCCTCTCGCTCCTCCAGAAGTGACTGGTAGATTATCCATGGAGCCCTCTGGTTCAGCGGTGCTGTTACTGCATGCAGGTGAGTCCATAATAAGACCGTGCTCATTCACGACTTGATGCTGCTCCCACAGTAAGGATGAGGCAAGGGAACGAGCTAAAGGACAGAGCCAGCCGTCTCTTCCTCAGGAACCTCGATGAGGAAGGCTTGGGCTTTGAATACGCGATGTTTCTCAACCCATCGGAGAAAAGGATGGTGTCCATGTTCCAGCTTGGTCCCTACCTCGAAGGGCCTCCAGGGTAAGGACTGAAGCAGAACCGTGAACCGTTTTCTAAACCATGGGCCCTTGGAGGTGTTTGAGTGAGTTTGGTGGGCACCATCCAGCTGGCCATTTTTCTGTGCCCTTCCCTGGCGCTCCCAATAGAGAAATTGCACGTGTACATGCCTCACTTTTCTAAGGGACGTGGGTAAAAGCAGGATCCGGTGGAATTACCGTATTTTTCGCTCTATAGGACGCACCTTGTTTTAGAGGGGGAGAACAAGAAAAGAAAAAATCTCCCCCTCTCTGCCCAGGGCCCCTTCAGCGAAGCAGCATGAAAAACGGGGCCCTTCCATTTCTCCTCCTGCTTGGCTGAAGGGGTGCTGCGCAGCTCGCCCTCTCTGCTGAAGCCAGGAGAGTCTTGCTCTCCCGGCTTCAGCGAAGGAACCCAAAGCCTTTGGAGCGCAGCGCGAGGTCCCGCTGCACTCCAAAGGCTTCAGGCGGCTATCCCTGAAGCCTGGAGAGCGAGAGGGGTCGGTGCGCACCGACCCCTCTCGCTCTCCAGGCTTCGGCGAAAGCAACGCATAGCCTCTGGAGCGCGGAGGGAGCGCTCCCTCTGCGCTTTGGAGGCTTCGCCTTGCTTTCGCTGAAGCCAAGGAGCCTGCATTCGCTCCATAGGACACACACACACTTCCCCTTAATTTTTGGAGGGGGAAAAGTACGTCCTATAGAGCGAAAAATACGGTAATTTGAGCCTGCAGATGTTCAGGGGCGTGGCGGCCTGGGTTAGGGTCTTCCTAAGTTGTGAAACTTCCTCCCCGCAGAGGTGCAGCTGGAACCCTCATTACACTGCTTTTGGCAAATTCTGAAGACCCACCTCTCAAACCTGGCCTTTGACACATGAGAGGTGTGTTTTCAGGGACCACCACCCTATTCCTTTTTTTATTTCCAAAACCAAAAAAAATTACAAACATCAAATTCAGCATCCATATTCATTTCCTTACATAAACCTGTTAGCTAAATCAAATATACCTAATTACTCTAAACTTCTCTTTGCTGTATACAAATACATCACAATTGTTGTTGTTGTTAGTCGTGTCCAACTCTTCGTGACCCCCTGGACCAGAGCACGCCAGGCACTCCTGTCTTCCACTGCCTCCCGCAGTTTGGTCAAACTCATGCTGGTAGCTTCGAGAACACTGTCCCACCATCTCATCCTCTGTCGTCCCCTTCTCCTTGTGCCCTCCATCTTCCCCAACATCAGGGTCTTTTCCAGGGAGTCTTCCCTTCTCATGAGGTGGCCAAAGTCTTGGAGCCTCAGCTTCAGGATCTGTCCTTCCAGTGAGCACTCAGGGCTGATTTCCTTCAGAATGGATAGGCTTGATCTTCTTGCAGTCCATGGGACTCTCCAGAGTCTCCTCCAGCACCAGAATTCAAAAGCATCCATTCTTCGGCGATCAGCCTTCTTGATGGTCCAGCTCTCACTTCCATACATCACTACTGGACATCACAATTAGAAATTATATATTAAAACTTTTATTTATATTGCTCACCACCCTATTCCTGTGGCTGTGATCTGTTTTAAATGGTTTGAATCTTGAATCTTGCATTGTTGTAACCACGTTCTGGGACCTCTTGCTTAAGGGTGGCTTATAAATTCAGTAATAATTATTCCCACGATAATGGCAATATCCCTTCTCCCGTAACAGTGGGCAAATGTAGCGCCTTTTTAACAGGCAGTCCAGGAGTACCTGGCATCCACTCCTGCTCTGGGACCTCATGTCTCCCTGAATCCACGCTCTCCTGCCCCCAGAGCCATGCGTGGGAGTCATCTTTGCACATCATCTTCTTTGTTTCCACAAAATTTGTGTGGTATTTATTTTTAAATTAGCTTTTGGTTTTTACAGGTTTGTACACGGCGGCTGCATCGCCACCATCCTGGATAGCGTCCTTGGCACATGTGCCATCTTCGTCGCTGGCAGGGTGTTGACCGCAAACCTTACCATAAACTACAAGAGGTGAGCAAACCTGCCTTTGGAGAACTAAGAACTTAGGAAACTGGCACATGATCGGCATAGGTCATGGGTTTGATTTTAAAAGGTAAAGGTACCCCTGCCCGTACGGGCCAGTCGTGTCCGACTCTGGGGTTGTGCGCCCATCTCACTTAAGAGGCCAGGGGCCAGCGCTGTCCGGAGACACTTCCGGGTCACGTGGCCAGCGTGACAAGCTGCATCTGGCGAGCCAGAGCCGCACACGGAAATGTCGTTTACCTTCCCGCTAGTAAGCGGTCTCTATTTATTTACTTGCACTTAAGGGTGCTTTCGAACTGCTAGGTTGGCAGGCGCTGGGACCGAACAACGGGAGCGCACCCTGCTGCGGGGATTCGAACCGCCGACCTGACGATCGGCAAGTCCTAGGCGCTGAGGTTTTACCCACAGCGCCACCCGCGTCCCTTGGGTTTGATTTTAAGCACTCTGCAAATCTTTTGACACATTTGGCAAAACGAGTCGATTCAGTAATAAGAATTCTGGACTTTTGAATACAACATATACTCTCCTAGGTTTTTATTTAAATTTCTCCAAGGGTCTGTCTGGTTTCAAGTTGACTCAGCTACAAAAATACACTCTCTCTCTCTCTATATATATATATATAAATTATTTTTATTTATACCCCACCCTTCTCGGTTCAGAAAACCGAGCTCAGGGCGGCTATCAACAAATTTAAAACACTTATTTGATGTAACAAAAGACCCAGCGTAAAATACAGTATAAAACATGAATAACAATACATTCAGAATTAAAAAATCAATTTAGGGGGGAAATCCATCCAATAAACATTAGATGATCCCCAGGGCTAGCTGGCTAAATTAGTCCTATTTGGGCCAGCGAGGGGACCAGGGGAGAATTAGCTGTGGGATCCCAAAGCGGGTAATCTTCATAAAAAAGGGAGAGGGAGGGAAGGAAGGGGAATAAAAGGCTAAGTTCAAATTGAAAGCCAGGCAGAACAGCTCTGTCTTACAGGCCCTGCGGAAGGAGGTTAAATCCTGCAGGGCCCTTGTCTCGTGGGACAGAGCATTCCACCAGGTCGGAGCCATCACTGAAAAGGCCCTGGCCCTGGGGGAGGATAGTCTGACTTCCTTAGGGCCCAGGACCTAAGGAAATCAGATTATTCATGGACCTCAAGGTCCTCTGCGGGGCAGACCAGGAGAGGCGGTCCTGTAAAGACGAGGGACCTAAGCCGCAAACTAGCAGCAGTACAGAAGTCAGCCTATGCTACTCTGAAGTTTTCTCTATTCTAAAGGTGGCAGGCTGGTAATTCCAGCCCTAAAAGTCTATCTAGGGGAAGTAGTATCTCAAATGCAGCCTGGTATTGAGATCTGGGGGGTTCTGTTTTTGTGGGGCAGGTGAAGTAAAAGTCCTTCCCCGTTACATACTCCCTTGCCAGCTCCATCAAAACCCCAGAAAGAGATTTTTTTGAACAGATGTTGGCACCGCTACAGGGACAGAACCCTGGATGGAAAATACTGTACGTTGACTATTATCTGACTGCGCTTGTCACATATAAAACAGACTTATTTGCAAAAGCTGGTAAAAGTGTTTGTGCTAGTCGCATAAAAGACAATACTGTAGACTGTGCAGAGGACTCATTAATTGGATTTATTGTAAATGGTTATTTATTTCTGGATCTTCCTTAATAGGTTTTATTGGAGTTTCTCGTTTTGTAACAATAAATGATTGTTTGATTAAAAGTTGAGGGGTTTTTTAAAATCCCAGTCTGATTTGGCTGTGGATTTGAATTTTAATAGATATATAATGGTTTTATATATGCTTTTATTGCTTTTTTATTGTTGTTAACCATTTTGGGGTTAAAATAACATCTCCCCCCGTTAGTCCTATCCCGCTGGGCTCCGTAGTCTTGGTGGAGAGCAAGCTGGACCGGATAGAGGGCCGGAAAGTGTTTGTGACGGGGCATGTGCAGAGTGTCGATGGGGAGACGGTTCACACAGAGGCCACAGGTAATGGCTTGGTTCTTCCTATCGTTTGCTGCTGTCGTTGGCGCCACATCAAAGCTTTCACACAGCATTTTATTTTATTTTATTTATTTATTTATTTATTTATTATTAATGTTGCAATACATATATGAAATCTTTACATAATAATACACATACGGTATATTCGTAAATTCACTTCTTCACATTTCATTATGTACCAACATTTATCCATTTCTTATTCCTTGCCCTGTGTCTTTATTCCACCCGTGCATGACTTCCTTGTTATTATTTTGTAACTTTATTATTGAGGTTGTATTTTCGTATCTTAATAATCAAACATTCCATCTTAATATATCAGCTTAGCTTAATTTAACTTGGTGAAATCAGTCTATACAGATCAAGAAATTCTTGTTGGAGCATCTTTCGGTCATGTATTCTTCTACACATTTATATTCCTGTTTGAGATTTTGAGTAGATTGCATTCTAATTGTTGCCGTCATTTTTGCTAATCCAATCATTTAAAAATATATATATATGTTGCCAATCTTTTAATGTTGGTACTCGCACAGCATTTTATTTTATTTCCCCCCTCCTGTTTCTGTTTTAGCTCTCTTCATCCAGTTCCAGTTAAAGGACTCCATCCAGCAGCAAGCCTCTTCCAAATAGCCCGCCAGAGGAAGTCCAGTCTTTCCCCCCGAAAGCTGATCATCTTGAACAGGTCCAGTCCAATGCCTAGCCTTAAGCACTTGAGCCTGGGGAGACTGACCTCTGCAAAAGCATTTTGGCTCCTGAACCAACTCTGCGCACTTTGGCAAGCGTGCATTCCCTCTTCCCATGTTTGACTGCAAAGTGTGTCAGGTCTTCTTGGCCAGTATCTCCTCAATGTAGCCCTAGGGCTGTTCCTGCTACACAGAACTCTCAGAGCTGAACCGTGGCAGCTCTTTCTCCGTTCTCCGCGATGCAGTATTGAACTTTGAAGCAGTGTTTTCTGGCCTTTGCCCAGCTAAGCTCACCTGCTATCAACAATGGGTTCCCACTTCCTCTCTCGCCTCCGATTGCCAACAAACCTCCTCAGCTTGTCCAGAAAACACAGCACCTCTTTCATGAAGGAACCTTGCCTCTCTACCTTTTGGGGAAATCACCACCCTCAAACCTTTTATTGGCATCACATACAACATCCAAACAAATCAGTATGGAATTACCACTTCCCCAGTGGCACAAAACATTTGCTGAAAGAAAGGAGGCAGAGCAGTCTATCGCCACATCTCTTGGTCTCCAGGGAGATCAGACGTCTGCAGGGCATTTCAACGACCAAAAACCAAATAGAGATATTTAGCCGCTAACTTGGTGAGCTCCTGATCATTCCCCAGTAATAGAAAATGTATTACCTCCGACTCTGGTTTCCATTTGGGGATACAGAGTTGATCTAGAAATTGCTGGCGGAGATCAGCATATAGTTTACAATTGAGAACCATATGTGTGAGGGTTTCCACCAGGTGGTCTTCACGTGAGCAAGTTCTTTCTCCTTCCACCCTGCCTGAGAACCTTCCTTTTGGGGAAATCCTAGAAACTGGTTCCTGGGAAATCTGGATCTTTTCTACATTCAAGGCGGCTGTTTCTTCCGGAGAAAACGATTTACGCCAAACAGTGTTATCGTTGCTACTTAAGCAGACTCTTGCCACTTCTAGGGCACATAGGGGTTTTTTTTTGTATATAGGGCAAGTTAATATATACATATATATTATATAATAAGCAGAGTAATATATTTGCAGGGGGGGATGCGTGTGCCTAACTTAACTCATAGCACCATGGAAAGTATTTTCTGTAAAACGGCTTATCCAGCAAGCTCAGGGCAACCTCTCACTATGCCTTCTATAGCAGACCTTGCCTTTATTCAAACACCCATTGATCAGCTCCAATCGTACCCATGTGCTGTTCTGGTCACTTATCAGGCGGTCTAACTATTGGTGGGAAAACCTGGCCAGATATGTCCCATTTTTGAACCGGAGTAAGCAGAGGTGTTCTCTGGAGTCCAGACATGTAGGGTGGTATCCCACCATTCGCCCTACCCAAGGTAGGCCCATTGAACTCAATGGATGTGGCCGTCGCAGGTCTATTAATTTCAGTGGGCCTGCTCTGAGTAAAACTTAGTTGAGTGCAATCCATGCTTACCTTTACATCAGAGGTGTTGGCGCCCTACAAGAAGAGGATCATTGCCAGCTATTCTCTCTCTCTCTCTCTCTCTCACACACACACACACACAGAGAGAGAGAGAGAGAGAGAGAGAGAGTTAGATAATAGGTGGAAAGCAAACGCTCTTCATACAAATCAAGGCCCAATACAAATCATAAAAATCTGTAGTGTCAACACACCCATCTTTCATAATAGCATTTTACTGGAAATTGCTGGGTCGTGCATGCCATGTGTATTTTCGTGTAGTGCCGTGTTTTCCCAAAGAGGCATATTCTCTGTCCTACCCTTTTAGTTCCACGAATACTCAAACTGAGCTGATGGCTTCCAGAAATCACAGCAACTGTACACTGTGCACTTTTTATGTGTGTGGGCTGAGCGTCACGCATACAAACCCTCGGCCGGTCTTCAGCTGGTGAACACATGTTCAGAGCTTCCCTTTGAGCCTGTTGATACAAACAAAAAGTGCCTATAAAGCTTCCATGTAAGCTGATATTTCATATCGAAGCTTCTTCCTCTTAAGTTTTTGAGGGGTGCAGCCAAGGGAGCTCTTCTATTGGCCTTCTCATAAGGCAGGTGTGGGGAGCCTGTGGCCCCCCAGTTATTGCTGAACTCCCACCATCCCCAGCTATTGGCTATATTTGCTGGGGCTGATGGAAGCTATGGTTCAGCAACATCTGTGGGACCAAAGGTTCCCCACTCCTGATATAAAGGGGACTTGTGCTTCCTATCCAATTCCTCCCTCCCAATAAACCTTAAGAGCTTGTGCAGATTAAACATATTTAAGCTCCCGCCAGGGTGTTTGGTGGGGCCTGGTTCTTCCATAGCATTCTAGCAGTGGTGGAAATGCATGAGTGGTTTTTTTTACCATTTAAGTATGCAATAAGGGTCAGTTTGCAGTCAGACGGGGGGGGGGGCGCCTTTCAGGTGTCATTGCACTTCACTCCCCCTGTGCATGATGGGAGTTGGAGTCCACCGCCATCTGGAGGGCCTCATGTTGGCTGCCCCTGACTCGCAAGACGTTCTTTGAAAGGAATTTGCCTCCCACATGGGGAGAGATCCTCTTGGGGCCCTTCTCTGTCCTTGGAAGTCTCTCCCCTCCTGCCCACAGCCAACCACGTAGGAAAACGGCGGTGTAGCCAATGCTAGTGCTACTCAGAGTAGACCCATTGTCGTCAATAGACGTGGCTAGCTTAGGGTCACCCTCAGTGGGTCTGCACTGAAAAGTTAGTTTGATGCAACTGTAGGTTGGAGCAGAGAAAGAAACATTCAGAGGTTTTTAGTGAGTGATGTTTGGGAGCATTTAAATGGCTACAAAACATGGAAGGTTGCTTCCTCCTTTGTGTAAGGAGGGTTGGACTAGAGACCCCATCTGCCTGTATTTTTGTGTTGTGGCGCACCATCCCAAGGCTTCAAGCTGGGACACAGCTCTCTGGTGTGTGACCGCAGCATTTGTGATAGGGAGTGTTGTCTATATACTCCACTTCTCCCACCACCAGCCTTGTGGGAGCCTTGGGTCGTGTAATTTTCCCAGGGAACCCAACTTGCCATAATGAGGGTATTGGAGATCGTGGGGAAATTCATTTCCCTAGTACCTTTCGAATGGAATTCTATACGTTGTTGGACTGGGGGCAGAAACCTCACTCCTAACCACTAGTGGCAGAGCAGCCAGGCAGAAGGTTTGAGAGCTCAAACCTGGATTACAGGGGAGAGATTAGATTTCTTTGTTCTGCTGCTGATGTCACTTGGGCTTGTCAGGGAATGAATTTGGTTCATAGCTGAGGTTGGCAAAAACTATTCTACTTTGTTGGGAAGCTGTCAAGCTCAATTAAAGATAAAAGGGGGGTAAATTCATCCATAACTACTTGACTATCTGTTAACTATTCTGGCACTTTGCTGAGTGTTCTGGAAAACAGTGTTTGCCAAAATAAAAGAATAAAAAGCTTTGATTGGTGTGTGTGTGTGTTTTTCTCAGAAGGAAAATTTCCCTTGCTTGCTCTCAGTCTGCCAAAGACATTGTCTTTCAACCAGTCCAGCAGTCTATCTTACCAGAGTTCCCAGTGTTAAGAAATCACCACCAGCTTAGTGGAAATGTGCCCAGTTTCTTTCAATATTTATTGGGTTTCTCTCCCAACTCAGAGCTTCTGGATTGGCTTACAAGTTGTTGGAGTTGGGGGGAATTATGTGGCAATGCTAGTCTTTGCATTTTCAGGACATGCAGTTTCCAGTAGAGGCAAGTTCGGTCAAAGCAAAAGTCAGAGAAGAACAGGACCCTGGACAGGTCCCAAGAGGATCCAACGGGTCCATGCTTTCTCTGCAGATGGCCAATGAAATCCTAATATGGGCTGATGAGATCTGGGTAGGCTCTGCTTCCCTGGAGGAATTGGCCTGGTTGGTTTAGGGAAGGCATTATGGGATGGAGATGCCACCACCAAGAAGCTTGAGGCCCCCTGATCTAAAGCAACCTTACCCAGTTTGGGTGGCCTTTCCCATTGGCTCCCCGCTGGTGCTATCCAAAGGACTCACCACATGGTATTATCATTTGCAATCTATTGTGTCAATTGCAGGCAGGACAGGAAGGGAGGAGAAAGATGAATTTAGCCTAGCCTATGCACTCAAGGGGGACGCGGGTGGCGCTGTGCGTTAAAGCCTCAGCGCCTAGGGCTTGCCGATCGAAAGGTCGGCAGTTCGAATCCCCGCGGTGGGGTTTGCTCCCGTTGTTCGGTCCCAGCGCCTGCCAACCTAGCATTCGAAAGCACTCCCGGGTGCAAGTAGATAAATAGGGACCGCTTACTAGCGGGAAGGTAAACGGCGTTTCCATGTGCAGCTCTGGCTCGCCAGAGCAGCGATATCACGCTGGCCACGTGACCCGGAAGTGTCTCCGGACAGCGCTGGCCCCCGGCCTCTTGAGTGAGATGGGCGCACAACCCTAGAGTCTGGCAAGACTGGCCCGTACGGGCAGGGGTACCTTTACCTTTACCTTTATGCACTCAAGAGGGATGCAAGAGGGACTTGACATCTTTCCGCAGGGCCTGCAAGACAGAGCTGTTCCACCAGGCCTTTGGCCAGGGCACAGCCTGACTCCCTCCCTCGGCAATCTTCACGGAGCTCTGGCCCAATGGTTGCCAGTGGCTTGAATTAATTAATTTTATAATGAATGATTTTAGAGTGTTGTTTATGCTGTACTTTTGTACTGTTTTATTGTTGTTAGCCGCCCTGAGTCCGGCTTCGGCTGGGGAGGGCGGGATATAATTTTTTTTATTATTATTATTCGGGTGGCGCTGTGGGTTAAACCACAGAGCCTAGGGCTTGCCGATCGGAAGGTCGGCAGTTCGAATCCCCGCGACGGGTTGAGCTCCCATTGCTCGGTCCCTGCTCCTGCCCACCTAGCAGTTCGAAAGCACGTCAAAGTGCAAGTAGATAAATAGGTACTGCTCCGGCAGGAAGGTAAACGGCGTTTCCATGCGCTGCTCTAGTTCGCCAGAAGCGGCTTAGTCACGCTGGCCACATGACCCAGAAGCTGGACGCCAGCTCCCTCGGCCAGTAAAGCGAGATGAGCGCCGCAACCCCAGAGTTGGTCACGACTGGACCTAATGATCATGGCTGGACCAAATTCCCTGGTATCGATGTCAAGCTCACTGGTAGTTACCTGGGTCTTCCTTCCTCCCCTCCCCCCTTTGAAGATGGAGACAATATTTGCCTGCCTCCAGGCTGCAGGGACCTCACCTGTTCTCCAAGAATTGTCAAAGATAATAGACAAAGGCTCTGAGATTACATCCGCAAGCTCCTTTAGTACCCTTGGATGCAGCTCATCAGGCCCTGGAGATTTGAATTCATTTAGATTAGCCAGGTGTTCCCTTACCACCCCTTTTCCTATCTTGGACTGCTGCTCCCTTTCCCCCCATTATTTAGTCTGTTATCTCCAGGTTGGACACTTCTTTCCTTTTGGGTGAAGGCAGAGACAAAGCAGGTGTTGAGTAGTTCCGCCTTCTATCTGTCACCCAATAGCGTTTCTCTGTGTTTCCCACGCAGAGGACCTACCGTATTTTTTGCTCTATAAGACTCACTTTTTCCCTCCTAAAAAGTAAGGGGAAATGTGTGTGCGTCTTATGGGGCGAATGCAGGCTGCGCAGCTATCCCAGAAGCCAGAACATCAAGAGGGGTTGCTGCTTTCACTGCGCAGGGAACCCTCTTGCTGTTCTGCCTTCTGAGATTCAGAATATTTTTTTTCTTGTTTTCCTCCTCCAAAAACTAGGTGCGTCTTGTGGTCTGGTGCGGCTTATAGAGCGAAAAATATGGTACCACTTGCTTGTTCTTCCTCTTGCTTCGAACATAGCTGGATATACCTTTGTTGTTACTTTTAACCTCTCTTGCAAGCCTGAGCTCATTCTGAGCTTTGGCCTGCCAGACCGTCTCTCTGCAAGTGGTGGCTACTCATCTTCCTTTGTGATTTCTCCTTTCTTCCATTTCTTATACTTTGTGGCTTAGGGCCCTCGTATTTACAGGACCGCCTCTCCTGGTCTGCCCCGCAGAGGACCTTAAGGTCCATGAATATTCATAGTTTAGAGGTCTCGGGAAGTCGGATTATCCTCCACCAGGGCCAGGGCCTTCTCAGTGATGGCTCCGACCTGGTGGAATGCTCTGCCCCATGAGACCAGGGCCCTGCAGGATTTAACCTCCTTCCGCAGGGCCTATAAGAGCTATTCCACCTGGCTTTCAATTTGAACTTAGCCAGATCTTTTCTTCCCCTTCCTTCCCTCCCCCTCCCCTTTTTATGAAGATTCCCCGCTCTGGGATCCCACAGCTAATTCTCCCCTGGTCTCCTCGCTGGCCCAAATAGGACTAATTTAGCCAGCTAGCCCTGGTGATCATTTAATGTTTATTGGATGGATTTCCCCCCTAAATTGATGTTTGAATTCTGAATTTATTGTTATTCACGTTTTATACTGTACAGTGGTGCCTCGCAAGACGAAATTAATTCGTTCCGCGAGTTTTGTTGTCTTGCGATTTTTTTCGTCTTGCGAAGCACGGTGTCGGGAAAGTTTTGGAAAAGCTTCAAAAATCACCAAAGTCTTAAAAAACCTCAAAAAAGGCTACCACACCGCGTTCTATGAGTTGCTCCTCGAAGTCAAGTCGCAACTGTATTAACGGTGTTAAGAAAAAGGAAACAAACTTGCAAGACATTTCCGTCTTGCGAAGCAAGCCCATAGGGAAGCAGCTCAAAAAACAAAAAACCCTTTCGTCTTGCGGGTTTTTTGTCTTGCGAGGCATTCGTCTTGCGAGGTACCACTGTATTTTATGCTGGGTTTTTTGTTGCATCAATTAAGTGTTTTAAATTTGTTGTTAGCCGCCCTGAGCCCGGTTTTCTGAACCAGGAAGGGTGGGGTAGAAATAAAAAAATATTATTATTTATTATTATACATGGTCTTCTTAAATCTCAGCTCATCTGTAAGCTCCTTATGCAGCCGCACCAGTTTATTTAGATGCCTCCCACTTTTCTTCCTCGTTGGAATTGTCTGCATGTATGCCTTCAATATTTCACCTCTAAGAAACTCCCGTCCATCTTGGACTTCCTTCTCTTTGGGTATTTCTAACCATGGGATCTCACCCAGTAGTTCTTTCAGCTTTCTGAAATCAGTCTAATTCTTAAAGTCCAGAGTGCATGTCTGAATACACTCAATTTTCCCTTGCCTCTGTATCGTGAAACCCAGGAGGACATGATCACTTTCTCCCAAGGTTCCCATTACTTCCACTTTGGTAATCAGTTGCTCCCTGTTGGTGAGGACCAGTTCCAAGACAGATGAACCCCTTGTTACCTCTTCCACTTTCTGGGAAATAAAGGATGAAGAAGCAGGGGTCAAGGAGGCTTAGATAAGCCCTGCTTTCTGTGAGTAAATGGTTGGCTGTGTTTGAAAAAAGCATGAATTAAATTGCATGGTTGCTAAATCCTCACTCATGCTAAGCCTCATTTACAAAATGAATTTCCACATTCCTCCTCCCTCTAATTCTTTCTTGCTTGCAAAAAGGACATGAGTAAGACTGTGCTGTAGACACCGGCGCTAGACTCTTATCTCCAAGTTGGGACTAATTACACCGTTTACCCTTTGGATAATGACCTCTTAAGCGAGCTGGTCATTCAGTTTGGATCGTCCTCTTCTCACAAACTGGAACATTGCAGTGCAAAACGGAACAAAAAGAGCCACTCTTCCCATTATTATTTTGTTGTTTCCAAAGTTAGTCATACTCAGAGCAGATCCAAGAAAATTAATGGATGTGACTAACTTAGGTCTCTCTTTTCTTCAGGAAGTAGAACTGAACCATTCGTATTATTCTTATGTGTAGCAAATGTACAAAAGGTTATTGAAATACAACTAAATGCAGTGCTTTTTTTCTTTAAAAATGTTTAGGGGTACAGTGGTACCTCAGGTTACATACGTTTCAGGTTACATACGCTTCAGGTTACAGACTCCGATAACCCAGAAATAGTACCTCAGGTTAAGAACTTTGCTTCAGGATGAGAACAGAAATCGTGCTCTGGCAGTTTGGCAGCAGCAGGAGGCCCCATTAGCTAAAGTGGTGCTTCAGGTTAAGAACAGTTTCAGGTTAAGAACGGACCTCCGGAACGAATTAAGTACTTAACCCGAGGTACCACTGTACTCTCATTTTGACTCAAGAAAACCACCATTTTATAGTTCAAATCGGGGGAAAGATACAGTAAATGGACAAAAGTACAAAGATCCACAAAATGTTTAGGGGTGCCCCCCTGCGCCCCCCCGAAAAAAACACTGACTAAATGCACAATTATGTGAATGAAATGGTCTAAGTGGACATTGGCTTTGGGTCCTGCCTGCTGTCGACATGTGGCCCCCGGAAGGGTATGGACTAAAAAAGCTTCCCTGCTCCTGTATGATAAGATGCTTAGAGTATCATAGAATTGTAGAGCTGGAAGGGATGCGGGTGGCGCTGTGGGTAAAAGCCTCAGCGCCTAGGGCTTGCCGATCGAAAGGTTGGCGGTTCGAATCCCCGCGGCGGGGTGCGCTCCCGTTGCTCGGTCCCAGCGCCTGCCAACCTAGCAGTTCGAAAGCACCCCCGGGTGCAAGTAGATAAATAGGGACCGCTTACTGGAGGGAAGGTAAACGGCGTTTCCGTGTGCGGCTCTGGCTCGCCAGATGCAGCTTTGTCACGCTGGCCACGTGACCCGGAAGTGTCTCTGGACAGCGCTGGCCCCCGGCCTCTTAAGCACACAACCCTAGAGTCTGTCAAGACTGGCCCATATGGGCAGGGGTACCTTTACCTTTACTTTAAGGGACCCTGAGGGGCATCTAGTCCAACCCTCCTGCAAGGCAGGAGTCACAGCTGAAGAATCCCTGATAGATGGCCACCAAACCTCTGCTTTAAAACCTCCAGCGCAGCACAGTTCCCTTCCTTCTAAGGAAGTCTGTTCCTATGTCAATCAGCTCTTACCATCAGGAAGTTATTCCTAACATTTAGACTAGACCGTTAAGTCCAGTCTCGGATGACTCTGGGGTTGCGGTGCTCATCTCATTTGATTGGCCGAGGGAGCCGGCGTACAGCTTCCGGGTCATGTGGCCAGCATGACTAAGCCGCTTCTGGTGAATCAGAGCAGCACATGGAAATGCCGTTTACCTTCCCGCCAGAGCGGTACCTATTTATCTACTTGCACGTTGACATGCTTTCCAACTGCTAGGTTGGCAGGAGCTCGAACGGGAGCTCACCCCGTCGCAGGGATTCGAACCGCCGACCTTCTGATCAGCAAGTCCTAGGCTCTGTAGTTTAACCCACAGCGCCACCCATATACACAGTACACACACACACACACAAATGTAAGTAAATGCTGTGATTCCTGCTTTGCCAGGGGTTGGACTAGATGACCCTCCGAGTCCCTTTCAGCTATGATTCTAGAAGCAGCTTGGAGGCCCTTGGGTGACAGGCAACTAACAAATTTAATAAATGAATGAAACAAAATAGCCATTGCCTTTTCTTATCTCTGCAGATACAGCTACTCTGAGACCAGTAACTAACCAAGGAAGGTGTGATTCTGTAGGCTGCTAGAGTTGTCATGTAGCAAAAGATACTAATTCAGGATAGGAGAGGGAGGGGAAAACACTAAGGTAAAGGCCCAGGAAATGAGTTAAACAACCCATTTGGAGGAGGCAACGGCATAACGGGGCTGAGCTGGGCTAGAGATGAATCAAACCATCGTCAAAGGAGGGTGTTGCCTTCCACAGGTACAATTAAGAACCGTATAAAAAGGGAGAGTGCCAGAGTATTCTCCACCCTGCTTCTCCAAATCCAGCAAGCAGTTGCCGTTTCTGACTTAGGTGAGTTGGTATCTTATGGTGTTTTATAACTCGTAGGATGGGGATAGGGGCATTCCAGGAGGTGATTGGGGATAAGTCTAGAAGGAGCCTTGTTTTGGGTGGTTGGAGGGCAGGACGGATGTTATCAAAGTTGAAGAAAGGAAAGGGAAGATGATCAGGCGGAGGGATCTCATTTTCCATGAAGAACGGAAGAAGCTGAAAGTTGGAAGGGGAAATAAATTCACATGGGGAAATATTGCAGTGATTTATGAAGTTATGAATGGTATGCAGTGATCATACCATTTAAAGCTTACTAGGAGGAGGTTCGGGATGCGCGTGGCGCTGTGGGTTAAACCACAGAGCCTAGGACTTGCTGATGAGACCTGCGACGGGGTGAGCTCCCGTTGCTCAGTCCCAGCTCCTGCCAACCTAGCAGTTCGAAAGCACGTCAAAGTGCAAGTAGATAAATAGGTACCGCTCCGGTGGGAAGGTAAACGGCGTTTCCGTGCGCTGCTCTGGTTCGCCCGAAGTGGCTTAGTCCTGCTGGCCACATGACCTGGAAGCTGTACGCCAGCTCCCTTGGCCAATAAAGCAAGATGAGCGCCACAAACCCCAGAGTTGTTCGCGACTGGACCTAACGGTCAGGAGTCCCTTTACCTTTACCTAGGAGGAGGTTCATGACTTGGAATGAACATTTGGAATTCAGAAAATGTTACAATGGCTTAGAAGGATTTAAAACAGATTAATGGAACTGGAGGATGACTGTTAGTCATGATAGCCAAACAGAGCATTTTCATCAACCAAGGCCGCCTGCCTCTGAATATTAAATGCTGGGCACAATTAACAACAAGCAATGTCACGTGCTTTACGAAGTGTTACAAGTAGCCCAGACGAGGTGACATCAAGGCTTTCATTGATTAACGTCTCTAAATTAAATACAGTTGTACCTTGGTTTTTGAACAGAATGCATTCTGGAAGTCCGTTTGACTTCCGAAATGTTTGGAAAGCAAAGCGTGGCTTCCGATTGGCTTCCGGTTGCAGAAGGTTCAGCTTCCCAAAAAACATTCAAATTACTCACCCACTTCCGGGTTTTGATCATAGAATCATAGAATCCTAGAGTTGGCATAGACCACAAGGGCCATGGAGTCCAACCCCCTGCCAAGCAGGAAACACCATCAGAGCACTCCTGACATATGGTTGTCAAGCCTCTGCTTAAAGACCTCCAAAGAAGGAGACTCCACCACACTCCTTGGCAGCAAATTCCACTGTCAAACAGCTCTTACTGTCAGGAAGTTCTTCCTAATGTTTTAGGTGGAATCTTCTTTCTTGTAGTTTGGATCCATTGCTCCGTGTCCGCTTCTCTGGAGCAGCAGAAAACAACCTTTCTCCCTCCTCTATGTGACATCCTTTTATATATTTGAACATGGCTATCATATCACCCCTTAACCTCCTCTTCTCCAGGCTAAACATGCCCAGCTCCCTTAGCCGTTCCTCATAAGGCATCGTTTCCAGGCCTTTGACCATTTTGGTTGCCCTCCTCTGGACACGTTCCAGTTTGTCAGTGTCCTTCTTGAACTGTGGTGCCCAGAACTGGACACAGTACTCCAGGTGAGGTCTGACCAGAGCAGAATACAGTGGCACTATTACTTCCCTTGATCTAGATGCTATACTCCTATTGATGCAGCCCAGAATTGCATTGGCTTTTTTAGCTGCCGCGTCACACTGTTGGCTCATGTCAAGTTTGTGGTCAACCAAGACTCCTAGATCCTTTTCACATGTACTGCTCTCAAGCCAGGTGTCCCCCATCTTGTATTTGTGCCTCTCGGTTTTTTTTGCCCAAGTGCAATACTTTACATTTCTCCCTGTTAAAGTTAATCTTGTTTGTTTTGGCAAGCCGTTGTTTTGATCGTTCGGGAGCCGTTAAGTATGAGTACCAAGGAGTTGACAACCAAGGTCCAACTGTCTGCGTTGTATGAAAGTATTTCCTTTTGATTGTTCTAAACGTGACAGCCATCTATTTCACTGAGTGACCGCATATTCTCACATTATTTCTTCTCTCCCATTTATCCACATCTTTCAAAACATTATCAGCTACTGCCACAACCCTCAGTATTTTATTTTATTGGTAAACTGGAAAGTCCTGAATGCTTTCAATGATTGCCTGAAACCTTACATCTGCAGAACCTTCTAGAAGATGGCCTCCCTTCTGGACAGCATCCATGACATCAGCAGGGTCTTTTACAAGCACGCCTTGTGTCACGGGGATGACTTCACCTTGAGCCGGAGGGAGATGAGGAGGGTGATCCAGGAGGAGTTTCCTGAGATCATCAAGGTGAGATGGAACTGATGATTATGTGCCCCTGTAGCTTGTGTCTTCGTGGTGTCACCACCCCCTTCCAGCATGGTGTAGTGGTTAAGAGCGGTAGACTCGTAATCTGGTGAACCAGGTTTGTGTCTCCGCTCCTCCACATGCAGCTGCTGGGTGACCTTGGACTAGTCACACTTCTTTGAAGTCTCTCAGCCCCACTCACCTCACAGAGTGTTTGTTGTGGGGAAGGAAGGGAAAGGAGATTGTTAGCCGCTTTGAGACTCCTTAAGGGGAGTGAAAGGTGGGATATCAAATCCAAACTCCTCCTCCTCCTCCTCCTCCTCCTCCTCCTCCTCCTCCTCCTCCTCCTCCTCTTCTTCTTCTTCTTCTTCTTCTTCTTCTTCTTCTTCTTCTTCTTCTTCTCTTCTTCCTTGGGTTTGGAAGATGTGAGATCTCTTAGTTGGAGGGCAGATACCTGAGTGCACACGTGTATAAATGCATGTGGTGTAGTGGTTAAGAACGGTGGATTTGTAATCTGGTGAACTGGGTTCACTTCCCCGCTCCTCCACCTGCAGCTGCTGGGTGACCTTGGGCTAGTCACACTTCTTTGAAGTCTCTCAGCCCCACTCACCTCACAGAGTGTTTGTTGTGGGGGAGGAAGGGAAAGGAGAATGTCAGCCGCTTTGAGACTCCTTAGGGTAGTGATAAAGCAGGATATAAAAGCCAAACTCTTCTTCTTCTCTTCTAAATGCATGAGCATGAACACTAAGGCATCATGACATGTGAAGCTTGCTGTTTCACATTCCATATCTGGAGAGGTTCCTTTTGAACATGCTTATCGCTTAGTTACAGTGTTCCTAGAAGATGTTTACCCCCCAAAAAAGTCTAGAGGGGATTCAGAGCAGAGCAAACTAGGTGATTGTTAAAGGAGCAGGAATAGTTGAGATATGGGGATCCCTAAAGGTAAAGGTAAAGGGACCCTTGACCATTAGGTCCAGTTGTGACCGACTCTGGGGTTACGGCACTCATCTCGCTTTATTGGCCGAGGGAGCTGGCGTACAGCTTGTGGGTCATGTGGCCAGCATGACTAAGCCGCTTCTGGCGAACCAGAGCAGCGCACGGAAACGCCGTTTACCTCTCTTGGGGTTGTGCGCCCATCTCACTTAAGAGGCTGGGGGCCAGCGCTGTCCGGAGACACTTCCGGGTCACGTGGCCAGCGTGACAAAGCCGCATCTGGCGAGCCAGAGCAGCACACGAAACGCCGTTTACCTTCCCGCCAGTAAGCGGTACCTATTTATCTACTTGCACTTTGACGTGCTTTCGAACTGCAAACTTGGCAGAAGGAGGGACTGAGCAACGGGGGCTCACCCCATTGCGGGGATTTGAACCGCCGACCCAAGGCTCTGTGGTTCAACCCACATAGCAAAGAACTGATGGTGTGGCTGATGTCATGATGAGACTGCCTACTCTCCACTCCTGGCATTGGGTGTCCCAGTCCACGCTGACTCTGTATGTGTGAATAAAAGGTCTACTTGCGCAGAAATAAATGTGGACTCTTCCTTCCCATATGGAAACATGTCCCCCCTACACCCAATGGCTTTGAAAAGTAAAAAAAAAAATGCCATTAGTACCACGAAGAATAATTTAGAAGACAAGGGAGAAAAGGAGACTGGTGTGCTTTGGAGTACTGAGTTTGCAGAAATGGTTACAAAACTAACCTCAAACCTAAAAACCAAACGTGCTAAGTCCTTTTCTTCCCACTTTTCAGAACCCTTGTGATCCCCAGACGCTGGAGCTGGTCTTCCAACAGCTGGAGCACAACAAAGAAGGCTTGGTTGACTTCAGTGGGTACTTGCATCTTCTCTCCAACATGGCCAAGGCCTGCCTCTATCACTGGGAGCCCAGAGGAGACGTCAGAAGAGAACTTCAGAGGAATGAAACCATCCCCCGCCAGTTCCGCAATGTGGAATGGAAAGGAAGTGAAGATTATGAGATTGGAGATTCTGACCGGATGGGCCCTCATCCATTTGATGGTTCCAGGAGAAGAGAAGAGAGGAGAGACAGCTTTCTACGTGAGTCTTTGACACAAATAGATGAGAGAAGCTGCTATAGACGTGATCTTGAGTCGGAAAGTGATTCTGAGAGTTCATCAAGCAGTTCTTCAAGTAGTTCGTCAAGCAGTTCATCAAGTGAATATCTGGAAAAGGAAGATGTGGAGAGTCGCCGACAATCGGACAAACAAGACCTGCAGAGGGATGAAGCTGGCAGCCGAGGTTTTGTGAAGAGGGACAACCTTGAGAGATGTCATCCTTCTCGTAGGTCTCAACTACGAGAAGGTGATGAAAGGGAGGAAGGTTCCACACAAAGAGGAGACGATCGGAGGCAATGTCGTCCACCAGAGTGCTATGTGGAGGATGAGGAGGAGAACTTGAGGAGACCACGGCAGCGTGGACCCCGAGAAGGTGAGAGGAGGAGGACACAGCCACGAAGAGAAGATGATGAAGAAGAGAGCAAGGAGGATCGTGAAATGAAAACCCTGCAAAGATATGGTGGAAGGCGAAGGTTTCTGATACTGGAAGCACTGAGAGATGATGTTAAGAGGAAGGAGCCGCTGGAAAAAGGGCTTGAAGGTAGAAGGTCCCAACAAGTTTACTGTGCTGATTCCAGGGAAAGTGAGAGGAGAAGGTTTCAGTCCCCTGAACCAGCACTGTGTGACAAGGCTCAGAGAAATCAACGATATTATGTACATGAACACCTGGAAAATGAGAGCGACAGGAGAAGGTGTCAAGCCTGCAGGCCAGGAGTACGTGAGGATAATCAAAAGAAGGAGCAGAATCCAGATCTTGAAGGGTTCAAAAGAGGAGAAGAGAGAAGGAGGTCTCTACGGCGTGAAGTTCCTTCCCAAGAAGCTATTCAACAGAGGCAGCCATGTTATCCTGAGACGCCAGAAAGGGACGCTGAGCGGAGAAGATCTCACCGACAGCACTGTGAGTCTGAGGCCTTCGAAAGGGAAGCTGAGAGGAGGAGGTCTCTTCGAGGTAAACCAGGACTATGTGCAGATAGCCTGAAGCAGCACTGTGAGGTTGGGCGCTTTGAAAGAGGTGCTGAGAGGAAGAGGTCTGTGCGGCGTGAAGTGGCGAGCCGAGAGGACATCAACGGGAGACGGGAGCGTTATGAGTGTGAACCCCTGGAAGGCAATGATGAGAGGAGGGGGCCAGCAAGAGGTTGAGATGAGGAGAACCACCGCCCAACATTGACCAAAGAGTCCTGAAGTTTAGCCAAGGAACCAGAACAGTGCATGCTTTTCCCTTTATGCCTCCCGCTTGGCGGAGTCAATCTATAGACAGAATTAGGAATCCCCAAAGAAGGACAGGGTCTGAGCCACCAAATCAGTGGTCAGCAACCTAAGGCCCATGGGCCACAAGGGGCCCATGGGGGTCAATCAAATATCCTTTATTAGGCATAGCAAACCACACATTATCAAGCAGACGCCGTATACAAATTGTGCAAAATACAAGTTCAGCGCAACAAGCTGTGTCCCAGTCAGATCTTTAACTCCAGAGGAAATCAATTTGCGTAAATAATACAATACAACACTACCACATCACCAATCAGTTAAGAACCGCTAGATCTCTTTATAATGGCCCAGTCTTTCTACATGGACAGCACTCAAAAATTCAGCCATTATTAAAGTAATTTGATCATTCCTGTCCGAAAGCAGCTTGACTCCTGCCCACTCGGTCGACTCCTATGCGCTATGCTAAACAGGCGCGGAACAGAATGGGGACCGCCTTCCGTGACGCTGGCCGGCTTTCCATTGGCTGCAGGAAGCTGCATGCGTTTGCGCATGCCCGTGCACGCGCGCGCGCACACACACACACTCCGGCCCACCACAGCGTCTGCAGGACCGTGAACTGGCCCAAGCCACGAAAACTTTGCCGGCCCCAGCACCAAATGCTGGAGGAGCCTCTGCTAGCCCAACTCGGAGGAAGACCAGCAAGAGCACATATCTGTCAAAGCATCGCCCAAGCCTTTAATGTATCCAGACGTCTGAGATAGAGTGAAATAAGTGCTTTCCCCACCGCATTCTCCTGCCTTGCTTCTGCATGAAAGAATAAAGAGATTGCAAATGAGAATGTGATCGCGTGTCCTTTCTCCGTACTACCCCATTGTACGATATGATACGATAATCTTTATTGTCATTGTCCCATACAGAACAGCAAAATTGAAAAAAATCTACACCAGACATTCAAAAACCCACAAGCCTGCTATCCCAACTATCCCAGCCTGGTTAGCCCCCTAAAAACTCTGATACCCCATAACTGAATACAATATACTCACATAAAGACTACCTTGCACTGCGTTTAAAACCAAAATCACATTTGGATAGAAACTGTTTCTCAGGCAGCTAGTCCTAGTTTTTATAACCCCGTACCTAGCAGTTTGAAAGCACACCAGTGCAAGTAGATAAATAGGTACAGCTCCGGTGGGAAGGTAAACAGCGTTTCCGTGTGCTGCTTTGGTTCGCCAGAAGCAGCTTAGTCCTGCTGGCCACATGACCCAGAAGCTGTACGCCGGCTCCCTTGGCCAGTAAAGCGAGATGAGCGCCGCAACCCCAAAGTCAGCCACGACTGGACCTAACGGTCAGGGGTCCCTTTAACTTTTACCTTCTTCCAGAAGGCAGAAGCTGAAAGAGATCATTTCTGGGGTGCGCACTATCCTGGGCTATCTCTATTAAGAGACAGCGAGCCTCCACATTAACAGTTCAGATCTCTATAAGGGCTTCAGTGCCGCGGGTGTGGAATCTCAGGCCCAGGAGTCTAATATCACACACACCCAGGCTTCCCCTTTTGGTCCTTGGCTCACACACCCCAGGCCCACCTGCCCCTCCCCAGGCTAGAGGTCCGCCGTATTGCTATTCGGAGACAGGGAATTTCCTTATAAATGAGTCAGATCCCTGGTCTCAATTGGGAGCAGGGTTGGGGGTTTAACCATGATTGCTACTTGAGATAGCTTTTGATGGAGACACCAGGGGTTGAATTGGGACCTCCTGCATGCAAATTGTGTGCATCACCTTTTGTAAACAAAATAAATCTGCCCTTTTTCCCTTATGGGGTATCCAAGAGCCCGTATAGAGTCCTTACGTGGGTTCCCTATTGGTAGGAGAGAATAACAGAGGCCAACCAGAGAATATTGAGAAGCAAAGCAGCTCGTAAGCCTGATCTTTATTAATCTGTTGCAACAGGGTGCTCCCCTCACACGTAGGAGAAGGACGAGGACCCAGAACCCAGGTGTGCCCACCCTTATATAGACATTTTAAATTCCCTGCCCTAGAGCTCAAGACCACCCCTCGATACATCATACCTACATCACAGAGAAGGTGGTCTACAACAGAAATCTGAGTGCGTTGTTTATCTCCTGTCTGGCAGGTTACCTGTTAATGGTCACTTGATTGGATACCCTGGGGAGCCTGGCCAGTCTTTTGTAATGATAAGTACCGTACTTAGTTCCTGAGCCAGGTCACAGGTCACTCACCACACGCAGGAGGGAGGAGGAACCCAGAACCAAGGTGTGCCCACCCTTATATAGCCATTTTAAATTCCCTGCCCTGGAGCTCCAGACCACCCCTCCATACAGCATACATACATCACAGAAAAGGTGTTGCTGTTTTTCCTGTCTGCCAGGTTATCTGATAATGCCTTATCTGATTGCCTTTCCTGGTAGTCTGGCCATTCCTTTGAGATGGTGATTACCCAATTCCTGAGACAATGGGAAGGTTCCCTCACCCCCCTCCCTCCTTGCAGAGAAAACATTTGGTCAGTTTGGGGGTCAAAATGGTTCCAGGTCGGTCTTCCTGTGCTGATCTATGTACGTGCTTGGCCGGTACATTTATGAACATTTAATATATATATATATATAAGACCTTAAATTTTATTATTACACACCCTTGAAGTGTGTGGCGCCCCCAGCTTAAAAGGAAGGTGAGGAGCATATAAAGTTTGGCTCTTGGCCCATTGCACTTTCCTCTGATGTGGAACAGACTCACTCTGAGGTCTTTCTGGGCACCGGTTCCAGTCCTACCGTATGTGATGGCCTGGGAATTGGATTCAGAGGCTGAACCTGAGGAATCCCAGCCTGCACAGGATTCCCCGCCTCCAGAACCAGCTGAGCCGGGGCTGGGGCTTGAGCCTGAAGGGCCCTCACCTGTGCCAGATCCTCAGGAGCAGACACCAGCTGAATCCGCTCTGGCTCGGGAGGTGATGGAGGACCCATTGCCTGCAGGTGCTCCACTCTCAGCCCCGTCAGAGGAAGCTGAGGTTGCCTCTGGGTCCAGTAACCCTCCAGCCTCTCTGGACCTGCAGAGGCTCAGGGCAGAGAGGTGGAGGGAACTAAGTTCCCACAGGAGGAGTGCTCGCCTCCAGGCCAGGAGAGGTGAGTCACCTGTGGACCAGGGCTGCCCTAGGCCTCAGAGGAGCTAAAGGCCAGTCAGCCCAGTCCCAGGTTGCGGGAGCAACATCGTTGGAAACCTATTCCTGCCAGCACCCTGACCTGCTCTTCCGGAGTTCCTGACTACGCCCGGCTCCTTGCCTTGGACCTTGCTTCGCCCTTGACGGACAGCCTCCAGACCCTCGACCCAGGACCGGACTCGGACCACTCCGCATGGTAACACACACCCCCGGGACCAGCACACCGTACATCTAAAGCACTATGATCCCACTTTAAACAGACATTGCTCCCCCCCCCTGAGAATTCTGGGAGCTGTAGTTAAAATCAAAGGGACTAAGATTTGTTAGGAGACCTGTATTCCCCTCACAGAGCAACCACAACTCAAGTTATTACTTAAGCTAAGATGTCACAGACTTAAACACAGTAGTATAGCTTTTCTTAAACTTCGGTTGCTCAGAAATCAGTTGCTACACTTCAGTTACTCTGGCTCCTTTAGGGAAGTTGTTAATGTCTGGTGTTTTATTGTATTTTTAATATTTTGTGGGAAGCCCCCCAGAGTGGCTGGGGAAACCCAGCTGGCGGGCCTGCAGGGAAAGGGGAGGCCGCCGGCAAAGCCGTGCAGCTCCCCCACTTGCTGGGGCGCCCCTGAGAGGCCGGCGCCCTGGCGCGACGCACTACTAAGCCCTATGGGAAAGACGGCTCTGTGTATATCATTTCCCAGTAAGCTTTAACCTTACTACAAGACCACCATGAAAGTACAGCACTGAGCAACTTGGGGTGGGGGGAAGCGCTTTATTACACCAGGCTAAGCACTTGGACTTTTCAGTTTACCACATACACAAAATTCTGCGGGTGTGGCAGTATTTGGAGAAAGGGGAGAGGAGAAATGAGATGAGAATTTGGAGGATAGGGGCACACTAGCTTGCAACAGAGTTGGGCAACCCTTTCTTCCTGTTGAGGTCTCCAGCCGCCTATTCCATCCATGTCACTATGTCACCAGATATTTGACAAGCGGCGGGTGGTCCCATCCACCTGTGAAACTTGGCCTGCAAAGTGAAGAGGTGGAGATCTGCCCTACTGGGCCAGAAAGGTGCTTCACCTTTGACAAAGACGATGAAAGGGCAACTTCGTTCTCCATAGCTCCAGAGGGTGAGATCCAAGCCAATGGATGCAAATGGCAGTAAAAAAGGATTGAGAAACAAAATTAAGAAGAGCACATCGATGATATGAGCTGTTCGGCAGTCAAACAGGCTGGCTTGGAAAGTGTTGGGCTGTCCTCCTTTAGAAGTTTTTTAGCAGATGGCCCGACCTATCAGATGTAGGAATGATCGCGGAGTGGGGAGTGGGGTCCAGAGGGAGCACACTTCCCCACCCGCAGGCAGCCTCAGCCTGCCTGCACACGTGACCTTGGGGTGCGGAGCACACACACACCCTCACAGACAAGCCACGGCTGTCTGAACATCATTGCCTCTGTCTAACCTTTTGCGGTCTCAGTAGTCTGAGGTGTCCTGTCTGTAACCTTTGTCTCTGAGACCTTTTATTTCCTTCGTCATACACTGTGCAAGGGGAAAATGACGCGGTGGAAACAGGTGCCAAAATAACTTTGTACCACCCCACGATCTCAGGACCGGAAGATGTGTAAAGGTCACAGCCCAAAATGTATCTGCCTGCTTTGCATATTTGTGTCAATAAAAGGAGGCTGCACAGAGCTGGCCGGCAGCTTGCTTGCAGCTCACCTGTGCGCAGCTCACCTGCATTATCAGCTCCTGCCTCCTGTCCCTCACTTCAATCAGGGATGCTGTAGCAGCAGATTTCCTGCATCAGCAAGTTTGTGTGAGGCAACGGGGTTGGACTAGATGACCACTCAATTCACACCCAATTCAGCCATTCAATGACATATTTTTTTATATTAGGCAAACACAACGGCATCGAGGTAATATGTGAAGTTCTTCAGATTTCTACAGGTCAAGTCCCAGAAGAATAACCCACAAAGGATATTGAATGATCCATTGCTTTTGTATTTGAGTAAGTGGTTTGGCGTTTACTAAGCATTGGAGATAATATTGCATGAACATCTTGGCTTATCAACGAAAGACCTTGATCAATTGAATCATTATTATCTTCCCTGAATGGATGACGGGGTTCTGTCATGAGTGTCTAGTTTGTGTTTTTGCTTTAAATATATCTGCAGTTCTTTTGTGTTTTGAATTTTTTAAAGCTGTTTTTTATTGTGCCACGCCTTGAGATGTGTGTATAAAAGGTACTAGATAAACAAATAAATAATCAGGTCATAAAACTCTTGAATGGACATCTTGCTTTATCATGAAAGGGTGACAGCCAAAAGACTCTTCCGCAGGGAAGCACCAAAATTCAATGGTGGAGCCCATGCTTTTTATCTGGAATCCCAAAATTAAACTCCAGTTAATAGAATTCCAGGAACTGGAAAGGCCCCAGTGAGGGTCTATTCCACATCAGAGGAGAAAGCAGTCAGACTGATGGAGGGGTGGCTAAGTTTCATATGTCCCTCAACCTCTTTTTAAGCGCACAATTTGCATGCAAAAAGTTCCACTCCCACCCCCTGCCATCTCCGACCAGAGCAATCTCAGGTAGCAATCCGGGTAAAAACTAACACACAACTCCCTCAAAACTGAGACCTTTAATTCAGGCATGTCCAAAGTCCATGGGGGGGGGGTCTAATCCAGCCCCTGTGGCAGTTTATTTCCTTCAATCTTAGAACCTCAATCCTAAACAACTTTGGTTGGCCCTTATGTATGTTCACTTCATCAAATCTGGCCCTCTTTTTGCTTCCCCGACCTCTAATAAAGGCTTTTAATTATTATTATTATTTATTAAAGATTTTGTTAATTTACAAAAGAGTGTGCAATGTTTCTCTCTCGTGTCCCCCCCCCCCCCATGTAACATTTTTACAAGTCATTTTCATTTGTTGAGACATTAGGAAGAAAAGGGGGAAAGAGGTGGAGGGGGGGAGAGATGAGTGGGGGTGGGGTCGGGTGGCGATGTTTCTATTTCACTTACTATATGCAGGTGTTTTGTACTGAGTTGAATAGGATCCAAACTGCAGCAGTCTGATTGGTCCTAGAACAATAGGATCCAAAATGCAGCAGTCTGATTGGTCCTAGAACAATGCAGCAGTATGATTGGTTGGCAGGAACCACCCAATCATGCTCCAGATAGAAGTGAATCCACAACCTGATTGGACTACAGGAGAATTCTGGAATTAGCCAATCATGTGCAGCCCATTGTGTAAATAATGTATATAAAGCAGATACTTTGAGGGGACATTCATTCATTCCTCCTCACCACTATGAGCTGAATAAAGAGCATGAAATCACTTTGCAACTCTGAGTATATTTCACTGGCGACGAAGGTGGGATCCCGCTGAGCTGACTGCCACACACAGCACTGCAGCACCGCCACCTGCCGCACCGCTGCCTCGCACCGTGTATCCAGGCTTCAGCTCCGGGACCCAAGGAACGCAGAATGGCAACCGACAGCAGCTTCTCGCCGTTCAACCCAGCGTCTCAAGACTGGGAAGCGTACGCCTCCCGTTTCACCTTCCTCCTAGAAGCCAAAGGGGTCACCGACGAAGAAGACGCCAAGAAGAGGGTGATATTCTTCAGCGTCTGCGGAGAGGAGACGTTTGAAATCGCCCGGGCTCTCCTTGCGCCTGAAGACGTCGCTACTGTTCCATACAAAACAATAATGGAACAGCTGAAGGGGCACTTTTCGCCACAGCCCTCAGTGGTGGCTCGTCGAAATTCCTTCTACGCAAAGCGGCAAGCCCCTGGGGAAACCATAACTGGGTTTGTGACCTCTCTCCGCCAAGCCGCCCGGTTCTGCAACGTCTCAGAGCTGGAGAACATGCTTCGTGACCGCCTCGTCGGTGGCCTGAAGGATGAGAAGCTGCAACGACGCCTCTACGCTAAGAAGGACCTAACGTTCCAGGTCGCGCTGGAGGAGGCCCTGGCAACGGAAGCTGCTGAGAGGTCGACGCAAGAGGCACGGCTTGCGACTCTGAGTATATTCCAGTAGGGTTTGGTGTCAGCGTTGCTTGTGCCGGTTCTTTGCTGTTCGCTTGTGTTCCTTTGGTGGTGAGAGAGGCTGGGGTTGGCCTAGGGTGTGGTTATTCATTTACACAGCCCAACAAGACAACGACAAAAATCCACCAACAGCATACAAATCAATATGGCTAACCTGATCCAAAACACCCACCCACCCCACTCACACATGGAAACAAAGACCACCACAGACAACCACAAATCTGGCCCTCTTTGGAAAAAGTTTGGGCACCCCTGCTTTAAGTGATCTGACTCATAAGTAAAGGAGCTCCCTTTCTCCTAATAAGGAAACGCTGGAATTGTACAGAGAAACGACATAAAAACCTATTCTGATTTGCAATCTCTTTTTATTGTCTCATGTGGAAGCAAGACAGAAGAGCGGAAAGGCAGCTAAGTTTGTAAATCTAGACACTCGAGAAAACCCAAGTGGTGTTGGGGCAGAAGAGCTTGATCAGTTATCTCAGACGCCTGACTATATTACAGCCAAATCTGTCTGTAGGTTGAGTTGCCAATTGTGCGGGACAAAGGAAAGGCATGCCCTGCTTTAGGTCTTTGGATAAATTTTGAGGCTCCGTAGCTCTGCGTTATGCAATTTCTCTCCTCCTCTCCACCTCAGGCTGGAGCCTTCTCCTGTCACGTTCTCCTTCCAGGGCTCTGGGCTCACCACACAGCTGTTTATTCAGGACACAATCTCTCAATCCTGGTTCGCACACCTGAGGCCTCCTCCTCCTCTCATCATCATCATCGCTCTCCGGGCTTCCGGTCTCATAAGACTCCTGCCTCCCCGGAATATCCTCTCGGCTAGTGACTTCGCGTCGCACAGACCTCCTCGTCTCCTCTCCTCTTTCTAAGCCTCCTACCTCACCACGCCGCTGACTATCCTCACACAACCCTGGTGCGCAAGTTTGGGACGTCTTCTTCAAGGCATCCCTTTCCAGACTCTCAGGATCACAACGCTGTTTCTGAGCATTCTTTCTCAGGCTCACCCCGCGTCCTTGAGGCCTTCTCCTATCACCCTCCTTTCCCAGGGGTTCACAGTCACAAGACTGTTGATCCCTCTCAATCTTCTCCCTCAGTTCTGGCCCGCACGACTGAGACCTCCTCCTCTTGACTTCCCTGGGTTCAGCGTCACATTCCTGGTCAGAGTCTCTTTCCAAAGATGCGCAATATCGCGCCTGCTTTTGAACAGCATCTCTCCGTGTGGGTTCGCATCCTCGAGTCCTCCTTGGGTCAGCATCTCTGTCCAGGGGCTCAGGTTCATAAAACTGCGCTCGCCCTCGTCTCAGGAGTCGTCCCCGCACCGGAGAGCATCTTCTTTGACTGCCCAGCAGTTCGGGCTCACAACCCTGCGGTTTTTGCTGGCCGTCCTCGCTCGCACGCCGTTCGCGGCCGTGACCCCTCTTCCTCTTCTCGTCCCTCAGTTCAGCTGTGATCAGCTGAACTTTCCTCCTCTCACTCTCTCCTTCCACGTCTTTCATGTCACAGTATTGCTGCCGTCCCTGGCCATCCTCTCCTAGCAGATGACAAGGTGTGGCTTTGTCCTTTCGTGCCTCAAGGTCACGGGTCACCTCGGACTGTCTCTGTGATCCACATTTCCGGCACTCACAAATATCTTCCCATTCCTGAGCCTTGCAGGAGGGATGGGTTCTCCCGTGACCATCTCTCAACTCCAGGTCACACGCTTGGTGGCTCCGCTCATCCGTCCAGACCTCAGGCTCACCTCGCCTCTCACCGACATATTTCCTTTCACCGCCCTGCAGCTGGTGACAGACCTTTCCATCCCCCCGCAGTTCCCGTTCACAAGGCTCTCGGCAGATTTCCTCGCATTCTCCGGACTCGAGGCGACAGCAGCAAGCCGTGGCTGTTCTGAAGATGAGAATCAGGTATTCGTTGAACTCTACCGAACAATCCCCGTTGATGTCCAGCAGCTGGAACATCAGCTCAAGGGTCTGAGGGTCACAAGGGTTCTGGAAGAGGGAGAGAAAGGGAGCTAGACCGTTAGATCGATCCACCGCATGTCATCCGTCAACATCTCCTTTATTTACGAACTGAGCCCAAATTCTTCAGTTGTATGCCTCCCTTCATTTCCCCCCAGCAAACTTGGGTCTCCAGCTGTTTTTGGACTACAACTCCCATCATCCCTAGCTAGCAGGACCAGTGGTCAGGGGTAGTGGGAAGTGTAGTCCAAAACCAGCTGGAGACCCAAGTTTGGGAAACCCTGATTCGCAGCATCCTGAGGTACCCTGCCTTATCTTTTAATCATATTCTTGCGAAGCATTGCTATTTATGATAAGTAATATTTATGTAAGGACTCGGTTTGTACATGGGCAGTGGAGCACAACATGTATTTATGTGCATTTGTGGGGCTGATCCCAGGGATTTTGCCACCTGAAAAGGAAAGTGGTGGCTGGCCCCTCACCCAAACTCCAATTGTGGGGGGGAGAGAATCTAACCAGATGGCCGGCTGAATTTGACATGGGCCACATTCACCCCATACATTTAAAGCATGAAGGAAGGATTGTGTCGATGAACACTTTTATTGTGTAAATAATGTTTTTTGTCTTTTCTTTTCCTCTTTTGATTTTTTTTTACTTCGTATCTTTGTTATTTCTTTATTTTTTCTTTTCCTCTATTTTGTACCTTTAGAAATTTTCTATTCTCTACATAATTTTCTTTTTCTTCATATGTAAAGAGATAGCATAAAATGTTTGTATAGATATGTAAATTTTTAATCAATAAAGAATTCTTTTTTATAAAAAATAAAAATAAAATAAAGCATGATGTTACTGCTAAAGACAGTCATGGCTTCTCCCAAAGGATCCTGGGAGCTGCAGTTTGTTAAGGGTGCTGAGAGTTCTCGGGAGACACCATATTCCTCTCCCAGATCTACGATTCCCAAAATGGTTTAATAATCAATCCTCCATTCCAGGGAATTCTGGGAACTGTAGCTTAGTAATAATAATTAATAATAATAATAATAATAATTTATTATTTGTACCCCAGCCACTCTGGGCGGCTTCCAACTGAATATTAAAATACAATAACCTATTAAATATTAAAACCTTCCCTAAACAGGGCTGCCTTCAAACGTCTTCTAAAAGTCTGGTTGTTGTTTTTCTCTTTGACATCTGGTGGGAGGGCGTTCCACAGGGTGGGCGCCACCACCGAGAAGGCCCTCTGCCTAGTTCCCTGTAACTTCACTTCTCGCAATGAGGGAACCGCCAGAAGGCCCTCAGAGCTGGACCTCAGCGTCTGGGCAGAACGATGGGGGTGGAAACGCTCCTTCAGATATACTGGACAGAGGCCATATAGGGCTTTCAGGCTCAGCACCAACACTTTGAATTGTGCTCGGAAACGTACTGGGAGCCAATGTAGTCTTTCAAGCTTAGGGCAAATGGGTCACTGCCGCACCACCCTCAGTCTGCCCTCACCCAGCTCCCACCTACCTGCCCCCTTGTTCACAAGCTGTCCTGGGGTTGGCACTGCCTGCCAGTTACCTCTTCCTCCCCAGTCTGCCCTAGAATGAGTTGTCCCCACCTGTCACTGGCTCTTGTGTCTGGTTCCCTGCCTTTCACTTTGCCAGTTCCAGTGGTCAGCAGCCACCACTGCACCCAGTATGTTTTTGATGGTGGTTCCAGCTCACCTCAATGACCTCGGCAAACTCCTCCTGAATCAGCCTTTTCATCTCCTTCCGGCACACGGAGACCTTCCCGCCGCGATGTTGGGCGTGCTTGTAAAAGATCCCCTTGATGGCACGGATGTTGTCCAGAAGGCTAGACATCTTCCCGAAGGTTGCGCTGGGACCTGTTAGAGAAAAGAAGACAATTGCTATCCATGCATCTCCTTCTTTACTCCTTGAGGGAAGAGTCAGAACATCGGAAACTGCCATATACAGTGGTACCTCGGGTTAAGTACTTAATTCGTTCCGGAGGTCCGTTCTTAACCTGAAACTGTTCTTAACCTGAAGCACCACTTTAGCTAATGGGGCCTCCTGCTGCTGCTGCGCCGCTGGAGCACGATTTCTGTTCTCATCCTGAAGCAAAGTTCTTAACCTGAGGTACTATTTCTGGGTTAGTGGAGTCTGTAACCTGAAGCATATGTAACCCGAGGTACCACTGTACTGAGTCAAACTCATAGGTCCATCTAGCTCAACAATGTCTATTTCCCCCCCAAAATTAATTTTTCTACAATCCCACCACATATGATAAAAAGATCCCTTTTTCCTTACGTTTCCAACATACATTTGAGACAGTTTTATACATTCTTGCTATCTGTACTGGTGTTATGTACCATCCATACATCATTTTCATATCGTGTTCTTTCAGTAAAGAACAATCTGAAAATTTGAAATCATTTTTCCACAGTCTTTCCCAATCTTCAAACAGTATATTATGACCTATATCTTGTGCCCAAGATACCACAATATTTCAACTCACCCAGGTCAGTAACAGGAACAATCTGCAGGCTTCGAGGGAGCAGGCTGGCGAACGCTGGAGATCCAACCCCTTTTTAAACGGCGCCTAATTGTAGGAGTGGAAGGTGAATTCCTCCTTGGAAGATGACATGACACATCTCCAGCACCACCCTGTCTGCTTCACCGTCTCCTCCAAAGGTGTAACTTCAGAGGTGTAGCCACTTATGGCCTCTTCCTCCCATCGCCGTCACCACCACTTTTCCTTAGCAATCATTTTCGGCGAACCCACGGCCAATTTCACACTTCCGAAAACCTCACGCGAATGGAAATGCAGCGAATCCTTTGGGATTCACACTTCCCTGAATTTTGCAAGGCGCTTCTCCTGCTGAGTAATCTGTACAAAAATGCATGCACTGAGGGAAAGCGTGCATAGAGGTGCATATATTGGTAACATGCAATAATGCATTAAAGGTAAAGCTAAAGGGACCCCTGACCGTTAGGTCCAGTGGTGGCCGACTCTGGGGTCGCAGGGCTCATCTTGCTTTATTGGCCGAGGGATCCGGTGTACAGCTTCCGGGTCATGTGGCCAGCATGACTAAGCCGCTTCTGGCAAACCAGAGCAGCACACGGAAATGCCGTTTACCTTCTCGCTGGAGCGGTACCTATTTATCTACTTGCACTTTGACGTGCATTTGAACTGCTAGGTTGGCAGGAGCAGGGACCGAGCAACGGCAGGAGCAGGGACCGAGCAACCCCGTCGTGGGGATTTGAACCGCTGACCTTTTGATCAGCAAGTCCTAGGCTCTGTGGTTTAACCCACAGCGCCACAGCGCCACCTCCGGCGTCCCACGTAATGCATTATTTTATGCAAAAATGCTGAGAGAGAGAGAGATGTTATAATTTTTCAGGAAGAGTCCCGCCCAAATTTAATGTGCGGATCCCTTAAGATGTCATTACCCAAAGGGTCAAGGGTGTAATTAGCCCAGCTGGGCATCGGACAGTAACTCAGGTGTGCACAGTACAAAGTTACTCACATCCGTTCCCGCAAACGACGAAAGGCTCACATACACACCAACACACACAAATCACGATCTCCTGAAACCGTTCCGAAAATGGTTCATGAACTGGCCAAGGAGTTACGGTAAATTCTAATGACTTAATTGAAGTGTTCTAGAGCCAACCCGTTACTCACGAAAACAAGGTTCGCCTCATTCTTGATCATCCTTCCTTTCCTGTGCTTTATCTCACTTCCACACAATTCCACAACCATCTCGGGCCCTAAGATTAGCAGGGGGCTCCCCTATTAGTGTTGTTGCTACGGGGTGCTGGCTGGCTGGTGTTGACCCCTCCCAGAGCAGGGCCGCCTTAGTGGTGGCTCAGGAAATCAGCCCTGAGTGCTAACTGGAAGGACAGATCCTGAAGCTGAGGCTCCAAGACTTTGGCCACCTCCTGAGAAGAGAAGACTCCCTGGAAAAGACCCTGGTGCTGGGAAAGATGGAGGGCACAAGGAGAAGGGGACGACAGAGGACGAGATGGTTGGGCAGTGTTCTCGAAGCGACCAGCATGAGTTTGACCAAACTACAGGAGGCAGTGGAAGACAGGAGGGCCTGGCGTGCACTGGTCCAGGAGGTCACGAAGAGTCGGACATGACTACGACTAAACAACAAAAAGGTAAAGGGACCCCTGACTATTAGGTCCAGTCGTGACCAACTCTGGGGTTGCGACGCCATTTACCTTCCCGCCGGAGCGGTATCTATTTATCTACTTGCACTTTGATGTGCTTTTGAACTGCTAGGTTGGCAGGAGCAGAGACCGAGCAACGGGAGCTCACCCCGTCGCGGGGATTCGAACCACGACCTTCCGATCAGCAAGTCCTAGGCTCTGCGGTTTAACCCACAGCGCCACCCACATCCCTATACTCTGATGTAGCTGCAGGTTATTTCAGTAATCCTGTCGGTGTTTTTATCTGTTTACAATTTATCTGCAAATATTCAATAAACCACTTCTGTTCTTTTATAAAAAGTTTATCTGGATTTCTTATTCTTCTGTTAAGTTTCACCATTTCTGCATATTCCACAAGTTTTTGTATCTATTCTTCCTTTGCTGGGACTTCTTCTTCTTTCCAGTTTTTGGGCAAGTAACACTCTCGCTGCTGTAGCCGCATACATGAATAAATTTACGTACAATTTAGGTTGTTCTATCCCTATGATTCCAGGATTTCTCTTTGCAGCCATGAGACCTCGGAAGCTACTCGTTTGGAAAGATAAAGCGAAGAAGCCAGAAATGCTCCAATATTTGTCATCTGAAATGCACACAGCCTTGTGCATTATCAGAAGACCCTGTGATAACTTCTCAATTAAGCGACCAGGCTGGGGATTTTATTTGCTTATCATTTCCCAGGGAGACAGAGAGTTCCCTCTCTCTTGTTTTTTCCCATCATTTCTTGGCTTCAGAGAATGCTTTTCCTGTTTCATGTGTCACAGATCAACTGCTTTGTTTTTCTTTCTTTTTTGAATGGAAAAGAGATTAAACAGTCACACTTTGCAGGAAAACGTCAGCTCATTTAAAAAAAATTAAGTACAGTGGTACCTTGGTTCTCAAACCTAATCCGTTCCAGTGTTTTGAATGTGTTATAAACATGCAACACCAGATGGCGCTGGAGAGCAAAAAAATTCTAAGGAACTTTGCATAGTGTTTTTTTCCTCTTACTTTTGTTATAACGATTTAATTTCTGTCTTATTTATAGCATTGGTTCCCCCCCCCATGTGTTGATCCACCCACAGTGGGACCACAGAGGTTTGCAGAAGTACAAAGACTCCTCGGGGGGGGGGGGGGACTTTGTGCTGGTGGGTGGTGGGATCTCAAACACACCAAAAAAAAGACTGAGCATGCCCAGCGGCCACAGAATGCCCGACTGACTGGATGGAAAACCAGGTAGGAACTGAAATGGAACGGAGTGTCCTCCCTGAGGCTATAGCTGGCTGTCAACCTAACCAGGACCACTTCGTATTGCAATGTTTCGTTGCGGATTTCACAAATCGCAGCCTATCAATCATGATAATTGTGACCTTACGAAACGGCAACAAGGGACTCAACATATCCTCAGCACCTAGCAGGGCGAAAGACAACTCTGCTCTGTTTGTTTTCTCCACGCCAACCTCTCCTTTGCCAAGAAAAAGTCTTGCTGTTCCCATCGCAGAGGGCGGGGAGTTGTTGGTGAGGAGACAGGATCTGACCTATATTTCTTTTCACTGGACGCTGACCAAGAATGACGTCGATGAGTCTACCTTCCAACGGCCTTTTTCCGCAAGCCTCCAAAAAGGACACCACTCTCTTCTTAGTAAAAGAGCTGATGGACAGCTCTCCCTCTCTTTTAAATCAGAACCAGTGAAGGCGGTGAAGGTCCTGTCTGAGTGTCTGGAGGCGGTTGGAGGATGGATGGCGGCTAACAGACTGAGGTTGAATCCTGACAAGACAGAAGTACTGTTTTGGGGGGACAGGGGGCGGGAGGGTGTGGGGGATTCCCTGGTTCTGAATGGGGTAACTGTGCCCCTGAATGACCAGGTGCGCAGCCTGGGAGTCATTTTGGACTCATAGCTGTCCATGGAGGCACAGGTTAACTCTGTGTCCAGGGCAGCTGTTTACCAGCTCCACCTGGTACGCAAGCTAAGACCCCACCTGCCCGCAGACTGTCTCGCCAGAGTGGTGCATGCTCTGGTTATCTCCCGCTTGGACTACTGCAATTCACTCTACGTGGGGCTACCTTTGAAGGTGACCCGGAAACTGCAATTAATCCAGAATGCAGCAGCTAGACTGGGGACTGGGAATGGCCGCCGGGACCACATAACACTGGTTCTGAGAGACCTGCATTGGCTCCCAGTACGTTTCCAAGCACGATTCAAAGTATTGGTGCTGACCTTTAAAGCACTAAATGGCCTTGTTCCTGTATACCTAAAGGAGAGTCTCCACCCCCATCATCCAGCCCGGACACTGAGATCCAGCGCCGAGGGCCTTCTGGCGGTTCCCTCATTGCGAGAAGTGAGGCTACAGGGAACCAGGCAGAGGGCCTTCTCGGTGGTGGCACCCGCCCTGTGGAACGCCCTCCCATCAGATGTCAAAGAGATAAACAATTACCTGACATTCAGAAGACATCTGAAGGGAGCCCTGTTCAGGGAAGTTTTTAATATGTAACGCTGTACTGTTTTTAACGAGACGCGGGTGGCGCTGTGGGTAAAACCACAGTGCCTAGGACTTGCCAATCGCATGGTCGGCGGTTTGAATCCCCGCGGCAGGGTGCGCTCCCGTTGTTCGGTCCCAGCGCCTGCCAACCTAGCAGTTCGAAAGCACCCCCAGGTGCAAGTAGATAAATAGGGACCGCTTACCAAGTGGGAAGGTAAACGGTGTTCCGTGTGCTGCGCTGGCTCGCCAGATGCAGCTTGTCACACTGGCCACGTGACCCGGAAGTGTCTGCGGACAGCGCTGGCTCCCGGCCTATAGAGTGAGATGAGCTCACAACCCTAGAGTCGGACACGACTGGCCCGTACGGGCAGGGGTACCTTTACCTTTACCTTTACCTTTTACTGTTTTTAACACTTGATTGGGAGCCGCCCAGAGTGGCTGGGGAAACCCAGCCAGATGGGTGGGGTATAAATAAATAATAATAATTATTATTATTATTATTATTATTATTATTATTATTATTTCAAAATAAGAAAAGGAGGGATCTTTTCCCCATGACCCATTGCCTTTACCTTCACCAGGGCCATCTTACCGATAGAGTCTAGTGGCGCGGGGCGCCAGGGCACCAAGTTCTGGAGGGTGCCAGGGGAAAAGGCGGAGGCTGGATGCGGCGCTTCCTGGCATCAGCTCGCTGCCCTCGTCCGCCATGCAGCGCCAAAGCAGCGCCATGCCCGGAGTCTCCGCCTGCTGTGGCCACTGCGGCATGAAGCAGCCAGCTGAGCCGGGAGGTGCCGCGTCCAGCCTGCGCCTCTTCCCCGCCGGAGGAGCCGCCCTCCAGCCGCTGCCCACGTCCTCCAGCACCGCTAGCAGCAGCGTCCTCCCTAACATAATAATAATAATAATTCATTATTTATACCCCGCCCATCTGGCTGAGTTTCCCCAGCCACTCTGGGCGGCTCCCAATCGAGTGTTAAAAATAATACAGCATTAAATATTTAAAACTTCCCTAAACAGGGCTGCCTTCAGATGTCTTTTAAAAAGAAGATAGCTGCTTATTTCCTTCACATCTGAAGAGAGGGCATTCCACAGGGCAGGTGCCACCACCGAGAAGACCCTCTGTCTGGTTCCCTGTAACCTCACTTCTCACAAGGAGGGAACCGCCAGAAGGCCCTTGGCGCTGGACCTCAGTGTCCGGGCTGGATGATGGGGGTGGAGATGCTCCTTCAGGTATACAGGGCTGAGGCCATTTAGGGCTTTCAAGGTCAGCACCAACACTTTGAATTGTGCTCGGAAACCTACTGGGAGCCAGTGTAGGTCTTTCAAGACCGGTGTTATGTGGTCTCTGTGGCCACTCCCAGTCACCAGTCTAGCTGCCGCACTCTGGATTAATTGTAGTTTCCGGGTCACCTTCAAAGGTAGCCCCACATAGGGCCCATTGCAGTAGTCCAAGCGGGAGATAACCAGAGCATGTACCACTCTGGCGAGACAGTCTGCGGGCAGGTAGGGTCTCAGCCTACGTACCAGATGGAGCTGGTAGACAGCTGCCCTGGACGCAGAATTGGCCTGCGCCTCCATGGAGAGCTGTGAGTCCAGAATGACTCCCAGGCCACGCACCTGGTCCTTCAGGGGCACAGTTACCCCATTCAGGACCAGGGAGTCCCCCACACCAGCCCGCCCCCTGTCCCCCCAAAACAGTACTTCTGTCTTGTCAGGATTCAACCTCAATCTGTTAGCTGCCAAAGGTGGACAACTCTGGGAAACAGGGGGGGGGGGGGCGCCGGATGGAGCATTGCACCATGGCGCCGGATATGCTTAAGACGGCCCTGACCTTCACTTCCGCAAGGCTGGAATGTCTTGGAAATACAGCACTTCCTAATCCTCAGATTTTTCTCTTTAGACATGGATGGGTTCAACTCTCATTTAAAGGAGGTCTTAGGCTAGTAACACATTTAAAGCAACTTTATTGTACAAATAACTCCACATTAGCAGAAATTGAGTGATATTTGTAAAGAAAAAGTTGAAAGGAATGTATACCACGCAGAAAGAAATGATATTATGTAATATAAACCTGTGTAAAAAAGAATGTTATATCAAACAGTATGAGAAGGATGGGAAGGACTGTGCCGATGAGTACTTTTACTATGTAAATAATTTTGTCTTTTTTTTTATTTCTTTGTTTCTTATCTTCGTTACTTCTTTATTTTTTATTTCTTTATAAATTTTCTATTTTTCATAATTTTCCTTTTTTTACCTGTTAAGAGATAGTACAGAATGTTTGTATAGACATGTAAATTTTTTAATCAATACAGAATATTATTTTTTTTAAAAAAAGGCACTAGGATCACATTTTAAATAGTCGTGGCTTCCCCCAAAGAATCCTGGGAGTTGTAGTTTGTTAAGGGTGCTGAGAGATGTTGGGAGGCCTCTCATCCCCAGAGTGGCTTCACAATCAATCCCTCTTCCCAGGGAGCTCTGGGAATTGTAGTTCCGTGTGGGGGATACAGTTCTCTAAACAGCATTCTTAGCAAACTACAGCTCCCAGAATTCTTTGGGGTGTAAGCCGTGACTGTTTAAAGCAGTATCGCAGCCTTTTAAACATATGGTATGGATGTGGCCCTAGTCTGGGCACAGGCAAACTCGGCCCTCCAGATGTTTTGGGACTACAACTCCCATGATCCCTAGCTAGCAGGACCAGTGGTCAGGGATGATGGGAATTGTAGTCTTGAAACATCTGGAGGGCCGAAGGTTGACGAAGCCTGCCCTAGTCTGTCAAATGGCCAAGTTGTAACTCAAGTTTTAACCTTAAAGCTGTCGCTTTCGTCACTTGGTATACGCGATATCCTCTCAAGTAAACATTCTGGATCTTGCGGAGAACGTGTTCCGCTATGCCAGGTTTCAATAAACATTGCCCAATTCTGTCTCGACCTATTAAGTTTCTGGGTTTTCTTTCCCTCTTAAACAGCTTATCAAGGCTGAGATCACAGGTGAAAAATGATCTTGGCAAGTAAAACCCCAGGAGGAGTGGCAGCTCGCGATGGCGCCCAACTGAGAGGTGCCAGAACTGCGCTAGAGCACACTCTGGCTGGGAAAAGAAAGCACTGGCTGTGGGAATTGTAGTTGCCAGACTGCATTTGAAAAGGGAGGTGTAAGCCCTTATGGTCAAAAGACAATCTGAAAGCTTTTCCCATTTCCTTCCTCCTTGCAGAGAAATATTTGAGGTCAATTTGGGAGAGACAAAATGGCTTCAGGATTGTTCTCCTGTAACATTTCTTCAGCTTTGTGAAGAAGTCCATTTGTTTGTCTCTCCTGAATCTTCCCACATTCGGCCTCATTGGATGAACCCATTGGGTTCTAGTGAGGTGCTGTATCTCTCATCAAGGAGTTCTGCAGCGGAAGGGAAGCGCCGTTGCTTGAGGCGAACTCGGGCCGAAATATACTCAGAGTTGAGAGTGGATTTCAGGCTCTTTATTCAGCTCATAGTGGTGAGGAGGAATGGAAGTTCCCCCAGAATGTCTGCTTTATAGACATTATTTACACAATGGGCCCCACGTGACTGGCTAATTCCGGGATTCACCTGTAGGCCAATCAGGTTGCGGATTCACTTCCACCTGGAGCTGGATTGGGTGGCTCCTGTGGACCAATCAGACTGCTGCATTCTGGACCCTATTGTTCTAGGACCAATCAGACCACTGCATTGTGAAGCCTATTGTTCTAGGACCAATCAGACTGCTGCCTTTTGGATCCTATTCAACATAGTACATAACACAGGCGGAATGCAACATGATGCCCGTTGATGTTTTTGAATTTTTTGAATTCTGGTGCTGGAGGAGACTCCTGAGAGTCCCATGGACTGCAAGAAGATCAGACAGATCCATTCTGAAGGAAATCAGCCCTGAGTGCTCACTGGAAGGACAGATCCTGAAGCTGAGGCTCCAAGACTTTGGCCACCTCATGAGAAGAGAAGACTCCCTGGAAAAGACCCTGATGTTGGGAAAGATGGAGGACACAAGGAGAAGGGGACGACAGAGGACGAGATGGTTGGAGAGTGTTCTCGAAGCTACCAGTATGAATTTGACAAAGCTGCGGGAGGCAGTGGAAGACAGGAGTGCCTGGCGTGCTCTGGTCCAGGGGGTCACGAAGAGGCGGACACGACTAAACAACAACAACGTTGTCAGTTCCTATCTCTCCAGTTATCCGAATGTCAACTGGATACATGAGGCTGCACTGTTATGCGCCAAACCAGAGAAGTGAGTTGCTGGAGCTGTTATGTGCCAAACAAACTCCCCTTTAACGCATCGTTTCAAAGAGGCAGGAAGGACTTGCCGCTAAAGTATTTGCAAACATTTGCCACCGCTTGGAAGAATGATTCCTTTGTGCTAAGCTACCTAGCAAAACCAAGGCAGGCGGCTTGCCAAAGAATCGGGGAGCGGGGCGAATATTTCAGTCCGGCACTGAATCCAGAAAGGCCCCAAGAAGATAGATCAGCTGTCATGTCGACAGAACTGGACACTCTGTAACGTGGGTTGGAGTTTCCGCCTCCCTCCAAATTGTGCACGCTCCTCAAATGTACTCTTGAGTTTCTTAGCACGCTAGTGGGTTTAGGAAAGGAAAAAAATATGAATGGTTGTGTTTATCCGGCCCGAAAGCCCTCTAGTGGGAAACTGAGCAACTCGCCGTGAGTCACACAAAAGAGTGACGTCGGAAAGCCCAAGGTATAAACAGCGGGACGGAAAGCTTGTCTGATGCCAGCTGGTCTCCCGGAGATCCGAGGAAACGAGACGGGGGAATTCGAGAAAAGGAGAAAGGGGGACATGAAGGAACAATGGCAGGTAATTGGCTCTGTTGGGCTGGGTTGTGAGGGGCAAGTCAGCTGGAGAGGTTTTCCCAGGAAAGAGAGAGAAGGGGAAAAACTCAAGACGTGGTGGGGATAACTTTTTCCTCCTAGCAGACAGGTTGCGTGATGTACGATGGAGGAAAGCAGACTGCTTGAGGCTGGTACCTTGCAAGTCTGTGTGTGCCAAGAAACTCCAGAGGTGGCCAGCTCTACAGATCCTGAAAATGTTCACCTTTTATCTATTTTGCATTCTGTCGTGCATCGTGCACACACGTCTATGCGATGGCAACGCCGCACAAGGAACTTTCTACGCTCGGCCTGCAACGATGGGAAATTCCATTGCGCCGTGTGGCTTTGGAGATTTCAGCTGGAAACATCCAAAGAGTGTTTCTTGGGGGGCACATGGAGCAGGAATTTGCCTGTTTTTAAAACGGAAACGAGAGGCGAGATCTGTGCTCCTGCAGGAAAAATCACAGCATATGTATGTTTGGCATTCGCCAGGCTGATCGGAGGCATCCAATTTCTGGGACCACAGAACGCAAGGCATGCCATTGGCCACAGCTGCCATTCCACTGTGTTTGCGGACAATTAGGAATGTGCAAGCTGGAATTTCAGGCGCGCCTTTTGAGAGCACCTTACCCTCCCACATAGAAACAAGCCTTTCATTTTGGGTCACTTTTTGCATTTCTGTGAAAAGGTTTGCAGGACTACCTTGAGGGGCAGGGGAGAGGAAATATGTCCCTGTTGCCAAGACGGTCAGGATGCTCTCCTGCTTTGCAAAGCACGTCCCCTTGTGGTGTGGCGACATAAATGACCAGACAACAAACCAGCCGGATTTGGGACTCCCGCTTCACGATTCTTCATATATCATTCCCTCTAACAGCGAGCGCAGCTGGCGACTGGCGACAGGATTGTAATCATAAGAATGTCAGAAGAGCCTTCTGGATGAGGCCAGTGGCTCAGCTAGTCTGGCACTATAGGCACCAACTCCTAGGGCCTTTTCAGTGGTGGCTCCCCATTTTTGGAATGCTCTCCCCAGGGAGGTCCGGCTAGCACCTTCATTAGACACCAGGCAAGTGGCACTGGGGACACGGGTGGCGCTGTGGTCTAAACCACAGAGCCCAGGGCTTTCCGATCAGAAGGACGGCGGTTCGAATCCCTGTGACGGGGTGAGCTCCCGTTGCTCGGTCCCTGCTCCTGCCAACCTAGCAGTTCAAAAGCACATCAAGTGCAAGTAAATAAATAGGTACCGCTCCGGCGGGAAGGTAAACGGCGTTTCCGTGCGCTCCTCTGGCTCGCCAGAAGCGGCTTAGTCATGCTGGCCACATGACCTGGAAGCTGTACGCCGGCTCCCTCGGCCAGTAAAGCGAGTTGAGCGCCGCAACCCCAGAGTCAGCCATGACTGGACCTAATGGTCAGGGTCCCTTTACCTTTAAGACATCATATCCTCCAAAATTTCTCTGGTGATAATAGGTACATCCTATTCCATAAGAGGAAACCCTGGTTTAAAACAGTGAGGACTAGAATCTTTGTGGAAGGGCCATAGCTCATGGGTTAGAGCAGTTGCTTTGAACACAGGAGGTCCCAGTATCAGCCTCGACTAGGAGATATGTTGCTCAGCTTTCCACCCCGTACTGCAAGAGCTCCGGCTTCGAGTTCCCTCCTCCTCCTGACATTTGAAAACTTTTCAGAGGACTCAGGAGAGCAGAATGACGTCAGTGGCAAAGAGCTACTTAGCTACGCTCTGACAGGTAGCCGGTTTAATGACTCTGTTACGAGGTGCTGGAGCCGCCTTTCGGCTTTTGCCAGAGGCAAGGGCTCTCTCTCGCTCTCTCTCCCACACGTCCCTTTCGAAGGAAGCAAAGACCACGGGGTCACGGGGACTAGAAAGGGCACTGCTATGTTTTTCAAAGAGGCTTTCAGGTGGCCAGGTGGCTTTGAAAGAGGATGGGACAAATTCTTTCTTCACGGGACTGCGGAACTCCCTCCCACAAGAGTGGCCACCCCATTTGGATGGCTTTAAAGGGGACTGGGGGAAACCCCGGAGGAAAATGATATCAATGGCTGCGCGCCACAGTGGCTCAGCAGGAGGGGAGAGCGCTCCTGTGTTCGAATCCTGACTGCTGGTTTCCCACGCAGGCATCTGGATGGCCACTGCGAGAACGGGGTGCTGGACTGTATAGGCCATGGGCCGGATCCAGAAGGGCTAAACTTACGTTCTTATGAGCGGTGATGAAGGGGGTTCAGTACAGTTACATTTAGTGGCGCATGTGAGAATCAAAAGAGGTTGTGTGTGGAGGAAAGAATGAATTATGAAAACAAACAAATAAACAGGGATTGATGGGAGTGTATTGGTGGGCTGAAAGGCAGCGGTGCCTAGTGAGTGGATCAGCCACTTTGCACCAGTGCTCAGCAAGTAGGTTTTCTTCCAACACCCCTAGCTCCCTTCAGCCTTGTGACAACCCTATAAAATATTTCGCTCAAGGAGAAAGCATCCTCCAAATTCGCTGTGGGGGGGTGGAAACAGTAGTGGAGGAAGGCCGGTGTCCTTCTGGGGGGGCGGGACCCCATGGGATTGTCAAGTCTGGAACCCAGCATCTGGTTTTGAATTCAGCAACCTGAAAGAAAAGAAGAGTTTCTAGTCCTCATGAGACCTGAAAATGCTTTGTTCTTTACCCTCTGGCTGGACGCTGATGAATGTGCACCAGGGGGAAGGAGGGCTGGAGTCTGACTGGGGAGAGAGGTCCGTGATCTGTGGGGACCTGTGTCAGCCAGAAGGCCAGAGTCGGAGGCAGGGGGAGCTTCAGAGCTGGAGGGTGGAGCGCTGGAGGAAGAGGAGGAAGAGGAGGAAGAGGCAGGCCAGGCAAGTGAAGGACTTCCCCACCCTCTCCGGCACCACTGCCTCCCAGAACCAGGAGGGGGTGAAAAGGGAAGAGCAAAGGGCATTTCCATGCAGGCCTAGTCTCTGGCTGGCTGTGTATAGCGCATTGAGGGGAAGGTATATAACTGGGGAGGGGGGTCCCCTCTTTCTGCAACTGCTCCATAGACCTGGGAATAGCTGCCTAGATGCTAGGCTAGTGGGGGGGGCAGTATTTGGAGCCAAGAGATGGTCACCTTTGACCACAAAGAGTTAACTATCCGCCATGTGCAATTCTTTCAACAGTGTCTAGGCAACACAGTGACCATATATACGTAATAGGCAATCTTTATAGAATTCCTTCAAATCATAAAAAGTTCAAAATGAAATCTTTAGTCTCAAAGTCTCTGAAAGCCTTTAAATGAAGCGAGGGACCAAACTTTGTACGGTGGAAAACAAGCTGTGAAACCATCTTATTTCAGCAGTGACTACATTATTACATGAGCACTGTTCCACAGAATTTGATATTTTCATTTATATATACACTCGTTCGAAATAAGATGGGTTTATGAAGCATTCTATATCCACCCACCACGCTGGTGAAGAATTCTACAAAACAGTAGTCAATATCCGGATATCTGTTCAGTGTTGGACATCATTGTTGAATACACAAACTTCACAGCTTGTTTTCCACCGTACAAAGTTTGGCACCTCACTTCATTTAAAGATTTTCAGAGACTTTGAGACTAAAGATTTCATTTTGAACTTTTTATGATTTGAAGGAATTCTATGTTGTTGTTTAGTCATTTAGTTGTGTCCGACTCTTCGTGACCCCCTGGACCAGAGCACACCAGGCACTCCTGTCTTCCACTGCCTCCCGCAGTTTGGTCAAACTCATGCTGGTAGCTTCGCAAACACTGTCCCACCATCTCGTCCTCCGTCGTCCCCTTCTACTTGTGCCCTCCATCTTTCCCAACATCAGGGTCTTTTCCAGGGAGTCTTCTCTTCTCATGAGGTGGCCAAAGTCTTGGAGCCTCAGCTTCAGGATCTGTCCTTCCAGGGAGCACTCAGGGCTGATTTCCTTCAGAATGGAGAGGTTGGATCTTCTTGCAGTCCATGGGACTCTCAAGAGTCTCCTCCAGCTCCAGAATTCAAAAGCAACAATTCTATAAAGATTGTCTATTATGTATGTATGGTCATTGTGTTGCCTAGACATTGTTGACGTTCTCTTTGCAACACAGGGTTTGTTTGGATACTACAGTGGTGCCCCGCAAGACGAATGCCTCGCAAGACGAAAAACTCACTAGACGAAAGAGTTTTCCGTTTTTTGAGTCGTTCCGCAAGACGAATTTCCCTATGGGCTTGCTTCGCAAGACGAAACGTCTTGCGAGTTCTTGCGAGTTTGTTTCCTTTTTCTTAAAGCCGCTAAGGCGTTAATAGCCGCTAAGCCGCTAAGCCGTTAATAGCCGCTAAGCCGTTAATAGCCACCAAGCCACCAATAGCCGCTAAGCTGCTAAGCCACTAATAGCCGCTTAGCCGCTAAGCCGCTAATAGCCGTGCTTCGCAAGACGAAAACACCGCAAGACGAAGAGACTCTCAGAACGGATTAATTTCGTCTTGCGAGGCACCACTGTATGTGCAATTCTTTGGCTTGGGGGTGTCCTTGACACCCTCCAAAGCTGTAGCAGAGAGATTGGACGTGTCCCTGGGACTTTGGCCGTGGCAAATAATCTCTTCCTCCCTCAGGGTGCTAACCATTTCCTATCTTTCTTCCCAGACCACCCTGAGAACCCTTGGTGCTCTCACGGGACCTCTGCCCTCCATCCCGCTGTGAATTCCCCCTCACCCGGCCTCCTCCTGCCCTGAGATGTTCTCCAGAAGGAAGCCCCCCAGGCCCTGCCCCACCCTCCCCAACGTGATCACGCCGGACACGATCCCCACCTTCTTCATCCCTCCCAACTTGGCCAGCCTGCAGGGGCGGTGCAGGAGCGACAGCCCCGACGGCCGCGGGATCCTGGCCCGGTCGGCCGAGCAGCACGTCATCCAAGTGGAGAGCCCGGAGGAGGGGGAGGTCCAGCCCGTGGGGCGCCTCTACAGCACCTCCTCCATGCCCCACCTCGCCAGCCCCACGGGCTTGCCCTTCCTGCCCGAGAGCCCGCACACCCGCCGCCGGGAGTCCCTCTTCCACGGCGGACGCCTGCCGCGCCGGTTGCAAGGGGCCCAGTTCACCTCCCCGCCGACGAGGCCTTCCCTGCAGCCCGGTTTGATGTTCGACAGCGACACGGCCTCCTCCACCGAGACGTCCCCTTTCAGCTCTCCCCTGCTGACGCGGCCTCTGAGCTGCCCTCCGTTCTGTCCCGCCTACCGGCATCGCCGAAGATTCGCCTTCTGCTCTAGCGACCTCGGCGCTGCCCCGCGGCCCAGCTCCCTGTCCCCAGAGGAGACCAGCTCTGCCGACACCAGCCCCAGCTTTCCGCGGCGGGAGAAGGATCCCCCCTGGGGCTCCCCTGCCCCACTGCCGCTCTTCCCGCTGGACCTGATCCGTTGCCACGAGCGGCTCACCAAGGAGGTGGTGCTGACAGTGAGCAAAGGCGGGCGGCTGAGGCTGTCCAGCGAGTACCTGCAGCCCCAGGGGCGCCTCCGCGTCCGGCTGGTGTGCGCCGAGGCCTTCTACCCTCCCCACTGCGACCCGCGACACTTCAGCTGCTGCGTCTCCTTGCAGCTGCGGCCCGGGGAAGGCCTGAGGCAGCGCAGTGCTGTCGTCAAGAGGAGCCGCAACCCCATCTTCAATGAGGACTTCTTCTTTGAGGGCGTCTCCCCGGAGGAGCTGTCCAGGTGCAGCCTGAGGCTCAAGGTGCTTAACAAGGGCTCCGGCCTCCGGAGGGACGCTGTGCTGGGGGAGTGCGACGTCCCGCTGGATTGCCTGCTGCCCTGAAGGGGGTGCCGGTGGGCGGGCAACTCCCCGACAGGAAGTCACTGCTGTCGGCAGGAAGTCGGTTCAGTTGGCAGGAAGAGGCATGGGCAACTCACCGACAGGAAGTTGATGCTGTTGGCAGGAAGTTACTTCCGTTGGCAGGAAAAGGCATGGACCACTCCCTGACAGGAAGTGGATGCTGTTGGCAGGAAGTCAGTTCAGTTGGCAGGAAGAGGCATGGGAAACTCCCCGACAGGAAGTGGATGCTGTCGGCAGGAAGTCAGTTCAGTTGGCAGGAAGAGGCATGGGAAACTCCCCGACAGGAAGTCGCTGCTGTCGGCATGAAGTCACTTCCATTGGCAGGAAGAGGCGTGGCTTCTCTTGCTCAGGGTCTTAGCAAAGAGGGTCTTTTTGCCAGTCCAGCATCTCACCATGGGACACCCAAGGCCTGCGGTGGGAATCCCTCAAGCCCACTCTGCCGCCATTGTGTCATGGAAGACCTCTGGGCCGCAGCCGGATGGGTCCTGTTTCGAATCAATCTGTGGACAGTGTGAAAAAACAGCTCTTCCTGTGTTTTGAGCCGCCGGGCTGCGTTTGACAACAACACACACACACAAACACCCTGCAAATATTTCCGGGGGAAAGGTCTCAAAGTGGGGACTCTGGTTACCACATCCAGGCTCATGACTGGATGCCAACAGCAGAGGGCGCTGTCGGGCTACACATTTCAGCATTTGGGTGCCACCAACACAGCAGGAGAATCTGTAGTTTTGGAGGTGGCCAATTGTTGGGGTACCAAGAGTGAGGCCCTCTGAGGCCCATGGCACTGGCCTGACTGGTCCCTCAATATGAGCCGCTGGAATCCTCTCCAAGCTTGAAATGTGTATCTCCAAGGTGACACATTCCTATATTGCAGGGAAAACACACGCACTGAGGGCGGGGAATACCCAATAATAATAATAATAATAATTTATTATTTGTACCCCGCCCATCTGGCTGGGTTTCCCCAGCCACTCTGGGCGGCTTCCAAGAAAGACCAAAAATGCACTAAAATGTCACACATGAAAAACTTCCCTGAACAGGGCTCCCTTCAGATGTCTTCTAAATGTCAGGTAGTTGTTTATCTCCTTGACATCTGGTGGGAGGGCATTCCACAGGGCAGGTGCCACCACCGAGAAGGCCCTCTGCCTGGTTCCCTGCACCCAAGCTGTTCAGCATTGAGGCAGCCTGTCTCAGAGATGATGGGGTCTTCTTCATGGGAGATTTGTGAGCAGAGGGTGGGCAGCCATCGGCCAGGGATGCTGTGGTCACAAGATTGTGCCCTGAGCAAATGAGGGGTTGGGATAACGGTCTGCCGGTCATCTAGCTCATTCTATTACAGTGGTACCTCAGGTTAAGTACTTAATTCGTTCTGGAGGTCCTTACTTAACCTGAAACTGTTCTTAACCTGAAGCACCACTTTAGCTAATGGGGCCTCCTCCTGCTGCTGCTGCGCCGCCGGAGCACGATTTCTGTTCTCATCCTGAAGTTTTTAACCTGAGGTACTATTTCTGGGTTAGCGTAGTCTGTAACCTGAAGCGTATGTAACCCGAGGTACCACTGTATTCTGCTCCCTGCTTGGAGAGAAATGGCCAGCCAGCACCCAGAATAAGCACCTTCCTTTTGGGCTGCCGGGTTCTCACGCCCATTTCCTCCTCCCATCAGCTATCGCCCTGCAGGCTACATGACCCTCGGGGTCCTTCCAACTCTCTGATTCTATGTTTTCCAAGGGTTTGAAATACAGTCGGAGCTTGGAATCCGTTCCGGAAGTCCGTTCTGCTTCCAAAATGTTCGGAAACCAAAGCGCGGCTCCCGATTGGCTGCAGGAAGCTCCTGCAGCCAATCAGAAGCAGCAGAAGCCCCGTTGGACGTTCAGCTTCCGAAAATAGTTCGCAAAGCTGTTGTGTACTGAGTTGACTAGGATCCAAAAGGCAGCAGTCTGATTGGTCCTAGAACAATAGGATTCAGAATGCAGCAGTCTGATTGGTCCTAGAACAATAGGATCCAGAATGCAGCAGTCTGATTGGTCCTAGAGCAATAGGATCCAGAATGCAGCAGTCTGATTGGTCCGCAGGAGCCACCCAATCGAACTCCGGGTGGAAGTGAATCCACAACCTGATTGGCCTACAGGAGAATCCCTGAATTAGCCAATCACGTGGAGCCCATTGTGTAAATAATGTATATAAAGCAGATATTCTGGGGGAACTTCCATTCCTCCTCACCACTATGAGCTGAATAAAGAGCATGAAATCCACTCTCAACTCCGAGTATATTTCAAAACCAGAACAGTCACTAAGGCCCGGGGGCCAGATCCAGCCCAATTGCCTTCTCAATCTGGCCCGCGGGCAGTCCGGGAATCAGCGTGTTTTTACATGAGTAGGATGTGTCCTTTTATTTAAAATGCATCTCTGGGTTATTTGTGGGGCATAGGAATTCATTCATTTTTTCCCTTCAAAATATAGTCCGGCCCCCCACAAGGTCTGAGGGGCAGTGGACTGGCCCCCTGCTGAAAAAGTTTGCTGACCCCTGCCCTAAGCACTGCCAGGCAGGGTCAAGGTTACTGAGTGAAAGAACCAGGGGTTTAGTTTCCTGCAACCTTTTTAAAATCCAGCCTTTTTTACGCAACCAGGAGAATGGGCGCATATCACTTTGTTTCCAGTGCTTTGCAATGCAGGAGGTTCCAGCTTCGAATCCTAACGTCTCCCAGTGGCCTAACTCTGCAAAGCCGGCTTCCTGTGATACTGAAATCCGTTCTCCCGGTTTGCTTGAAAGAGAAGCCTTTTTGCACCTTCCGTCTCTGACAGAATTGCAGGAGCGTGCAGAAAAGATATATTCCACCACCGCTGAAAACGAAGACAGATGGTCTAATAAACCTATATCAATATTGATTCTGCGTCAGGTGGGCTTCCAGCGCAGGCAAGTTTCCATTGCGTGGGTAAAATAAAATGTTTTAATGGATTGAGGGAGGGAGGGATGAAACCGGGAGATGTGTAGAAACTGATTAGAGAGGCAAGTTTGTAGCCAAAGATTCCTCATGTCTCCAGAAGCGCCACAGAAATCAGATTCCTGAGAACGGAAATTTGAACAACAACAACAACAACAACAAAAACTTACAAAGTTTCTAGTCCATTTGATGGAGAAGATGGGCATGAAAGCCTGTTGGGCGATGCTGACTGAAATTGGAAAAGAAAGTGGGTACATAATAGGTTCCAGCACTAGAGGGCAGTCCTCTTTAAGTTAGAATTTTAGAGTTGGGAGGCACCCAAAGGATATCCAGTCCAACCCCCCTGCAGGGCAGGAAACTAAACTAAAAAGTTCCAAATGCTATGACCTTTCCAAACGGGGGGGGGGGGGGGGGGCGTTCTCCAGTCTCTTGATCATTGTCTTATCCTTTATCCTTATCCTGCAATATCCTTTTTCTTTTTTTAATTTTTTAAAAATAAACTTTATTCAACATTCAACACATATTTACACAACAAATTGCCACATTACAGTTTATGCACGAACACTACACAAAAAAAGAAAAATACAGCAAAAATAAATAAAAAGGAAAAGGAAATAAAAAACAAAAGTAAGAAGGATAAAAGAAACTTCCGGTTGTTCTCAAAAAAACTAAGTCTCATTTGTTGTTTTTTAAACAGTATCATATTATTATACTTTGTTTCCTTAATTTCCTTCAGAGAAATATTCTTCAGTTTGTTGTCTATACATTACAAGAACCATTTAAGGTCTGCCAGGAGGTTTTTGCTATCGTAATAGGTTTTCAAATATTCTTTAAACACTATCCATTCTTTATTCACCTTCTGCATTGAGTACCCTCTAAGTCTCCCTGTCATTCTGCAATATCCTTTTTCAGCTGTGGCAACCAGAACTCTATCCAAGTCTTCCAAGTGCAGTTGTACAGCATTACAATATTTGGCAGGTGGTTTTGTGTGGTTTTTTAAAATCCCTTTTCTAACAATCCTTAGTGTGTGGTTCTCATTTTTCACAGCTACTGCTAGGAACTCAAGGTTTTGTTCCTGGTCAGTCTCCATTGTGAGCCAGCCTTCTTTTAAAATTCATAATTTGCACTGCAGGCAGGGAGGATGATAACAGGGCATATAACACTCCCCCCCCCAAAAAAAAATAGATTTAGGCCCCTTCTGCATTGTACATTTAAAGCAGTATCACTCCACTTTAAACAGGCATGGCTTCCGTGAAAGAATTGTGGGGAGGGTAGTTTGTTGGGAGTTGTTAGGAGACCTCCATATTCCGCTACAGAGCTAGAAATTATCAATCCCTCTTCCCAGGTGACTCTGGAAATTGTAGCCTTGTGAGGGGAATTTAGGGGGGGTGTCCTAACAGCTTGGTACCTTTAACAAACTCTTCTTCTTCTTTGGCGATCCCTCGTAGCTGAGTAAGATTGCCTTCCATAAACACAGTTTTAATAGTGAGTCCGTAAGTGACTGTGGAGGCCAGTTCTGGATCCACACGTCCTTCCACAGTGGGGACATAGGTTACCAGGTGGGAGTTGATCACGGTGTGGATTTGCCAAGCGTGCCTTCCTCTTAGCGCGTTTTCCCCTTGCGTCCTGAGTTCGAGTGTCTTCAAAGCCCCTGACACCTTTGGTAAAGGCTGTTCTCCAACTGGAGCGCTCGCAGGCCAGTGTTTCCCAGTTGTCGGTGTTTATACTACATTTTTAAAAGATTTGTCTTGAGAGAGTCTTTAAACCTCTCTTGTTGACCACCAGCATTACGCTTTCCATTTTTAAGTTCGAAATAGAGTAGTTGCTTTGGAAGACGATCATCAGGCATCCGCACAACATGACCAGTCCAACAAAGTTGATGTTGAAGGATCATTGCTTCAACACTGGTGATCTTTGCTTCTTCCAGGACACTGGCATTAGTTCACCTGTCTTCCCAAGTGATGTGTAAAAATATTTGGAGACACCGTTGATGGAATCTTTCGAAGAGTTGGAGATGGCGTTTATAAGTGGTCCATGTTTCACAGGCATAACAGTAAGGTTGGTAGTACAATAGCTGTGCAAACAAGCATTTTGTTTTACCTGCAAATATCCCAGTCCTCAAACACTCTGCACTTCAACTGGGAGAAAGCCGCACTTGCAGGATTCTCTGGGGAAAGCCATGACTGTTTTAAAGTGGAATGGTAAAGTTTTAACTGTGTAGTTCAGATGCAGAAGATTTCCCACAGAACCACAGCAAGAGAGGAAAGGATTAATCTCTCCCCCGCTTCACGCCTGCTGCAAATCTGATTATTCTCAGCTTCCATTCCTCAGTCATTAAAAAAAACCTCCTGCCATGTTAAATGCATCTTTAAAATCTGCGGTGTGGCCCTGACTCGCTCCAGGGAGGAATGCAGGAATTAGGATGGGGGAAATGTTGTCACGTCATTTTCTACCACCAGATGGAAACCTTGGACCAAGTATTTCAGCGCCGGGAACCTGCATGTAAATTCTCCAGCAAGGACTCATGTTTATTCTTGGCCAATTCTGCTGCCTCTCTGTACCCGGGCAGGGTTGGCAGCTTTTAACTTGACAAATTACGGGCAAGGCAGCCACTCCCCATTTTTTAATGGGGGTAAAAAGCGCTGGGCACCCCAGGGTTTCTCCTGACCACAACAATGCCATCATAAAGACCAGTCGCACCACTTTTAATTGTCAGATGCGGAGTTAGGAAAACAGGTCGCTGGCACCTAAGGCAGCTGGCCAAGCAATTATCTCAAAGGGGCAGTGGCTGGAGATCTTTTTTTTTTTTAAATGGGGATAACACTTAGCCCATTTCACCTGGGGGGGAAATTGACACCTTGCCGCTTATTCCTGCACTGGTGGACTCCCACTGCTCATGACATACACTGAGATCCATAGTTATCCCTGTCGCTTCCTGTGAGAGACACCTGCTTGGTGCGCTTTCCTTCGAAACATCTTCCGTCTGATTTGAAAACAGAAGCCATGGTTGAGCATCTCATGTGTGCATGTGGAGTTCAGAGAACTGGACATGCGTGTAGGGAAATAAATCAGGCAATGAGCATCGGGTGAAGACACCCTTGCCTCTCACCCCACCTCCTGAACATAAGAACATTATTAATATTATTATTAGGGACGGGTGACGCTGTGGGTTAAACCACAGAGCCTAGGACTTGCCGATCAGAAGGTCGGCGGTTCGAATCCCTGTGATGTGGTGAGCTCCCGTTGCTCGGTCCCTGCTCCTGCCCACCTAGCAGTTCGAAAGCATGCCAAAGTGCAAGTAGATAAATAGGTACTGCTCTGGCGGGAAGGTAAACGGCGTTTCCATGCGCTGCTCTGGTTCGTCAGAAGCGGCTTAGTCCTGCTGGCCGCATGACCTGGAAGCTGGACGCCGGCTCCCTCGGCCAGTAAAGCGAGATGAGCGCCACAACCCCAGAGTTGGCCACGACTAGACCTAACGATCAGGGGTCCCTTTACCTTACTATTTATACCACACCCATCTGACCACTCTGGGTGGCTCGTAACAGAATATTAAAAACACAATGAAACATCAAACATTAGAATCTTCCCTAAACAGGGCTGCCTTGAGATGTCTTCTAAAAGTTGGATAGTTGTTTATTTCTTTGACATCTGATGGGAGGGCGTTCCACAGGGCAGGCGCCACCACCGAGAAGGCTCTCTGCCTGGTTCCCTGTGTAACCTCCCTTCTCACAGGGAGGGAACCGCCAGATGGCCCTCAGCACTGGACCTCAGGTTTGGAAGGGGTCGAGAGGGTCATTCTAGCCCTGCAGTGCAAGAAAGCAGGTTCCCACAGTTCCGTTCCACCCCACTTCTGTTGCCTCTCTTTCTTCCTCCTCTTCCGTCAGGACCTGCCAATCTCTGCCCCCCCCCCCCCCCCGATCCTGGAAGCACCACCATGGGGCTCATGAGGAATCTCTCCTTTTTGGATCCTCCCCACCAAGGCCTCGGGGCTCGCTACAAAAAGCTGATCCAATATTGAGCTCTCCTTTCTTGGCACCCGTTTCCTGGGCTGCGCCCTTTACTCTCCTGGAAGCCTCCTCAGATGTGGCGATAGAGCGGCCTGCCTGGGGTGGTGGAGCTGAGGGGGAGAGGCGTGGAGCCGCTGAAATGAAAGGATTCGGCCTGCTGTTCCAAAAAATACCTCCCCAATTTTGTGTTCCCCCCGCCCCACACGGCCTGCGCCTCCTCTAATCCCTGCCCGTCTCCCGTGGGAATGCCAGGGAGCGTCCTTGGCTGACCTTGGCAGGAGATGCTCCCCCAATCAACTGTGTGCCGGGCCTGCTATGTCATGTTGACAACCAGCCGTGATTTCACCTGCGTGCTCCTGTGATAGGAAATTTGAGGTCTTAGATATATGTTAAATGTTCGTAAGTGTACCAACCAAGCACATACATAGATCAGCACAGGAATGTCTAGCACTTCGATACTGGAAGGGGAGATCCCCACCTCCAGCCCTGCAATTGTGCAATGGGCAGATGACAGGACTCAAAAAGAGCAAGGAATATGGGCAGTTTTCAGACATGTGGACTCCAAAACAGACCGAGTTCAAGGTATTGTTATTAGTACAGTCATACCTCGGGTTACAGACGCTTCGGGTTGCACGATTTCGGGTTGCGCACTGCGCCGAACCCAGAAGTACTGGAACGGGTTCCTTCTGGGTTTCGGGACTTGCACATGCTCATGTTCAGAAGCACTAAATCGCGCTTTGCACATGTGCAGAAGCGCCGAATCACGACCTGCGCGTGCGCAGGCGTGGCGCTGCGGGTTTTGGACACTGTGGGTCGTGAACATGCTTCCCGCACAGATCACATTCGCAACCCAAGTGTCCACTGTATATTATATTAGTATTAGTACAGTGGTACCTCGGGTTAAGTACTTAATTCGTTCCGGAGGTCCGTTCTTAACCTGAAACTGTTCTTAACCTGAAGCACCACTTTAGCTAATGGGGCCTCCCGCTGCCGCTGCGCTGCCGGAGCACGATTTCTGTTCTCATCCTGAAGCAAAGTTCTTAACCTGAAGCACTATTTCTGGGTTAGCAGAGTCTGTAACCTGAAGTGTATGTAACCTGAAGCGTATGTAACCTGAAGCGTATGTAACCTGAAGCGTATGTAACCTGAAGCATATGTAACCTGAGGTACCACTGTATACTGTTTATTTATACCCCATCTTATCAGTTTGGGGCCAGTTTATTTGTGGGATCACCTTGCCCGCTATGTGCCCATTCAACCGCTCTAATCTGCAGAACTGGTACTCTTACTGGTGCCACACAATACACCAGTGGCGTAGCATGGAGGGTGCAGGGGGGCCCGGCCGCACCGGGCACAACATCTGGGGTTAGGGCAAATCCACGGGTTAGGGGGCGCAAATTACTTGCCTTGCCCGGGTGCTGACAACCCACGCTACGCCACTGCAATACACACCCCACCCTTGTAAGAAATTGGCCTTTTAGAATCTCAGTGTCTACACTTTGGAACTCCCTGCCTGGTGACATCAGACGGGCAGCCTTCTCTGTGGCCCTTTTCTCGGTGCCTCCTTCACTTAGGCAACCCTACCCAGACACGTGGACATCACAGGTGCTTATCTCTCAGCTGATGTTGATTTCAATCACCTTTTAAAGACCTGTTTCTAACAAGTGAGAATCTTAATCTTTTATTTTGTATATCTTTTATTTCTTATATGTTTTTGCAAACCGCTTGGAGGTTTTCTTGCAATCATGCGCCATATAAACGTTTATGGGTATTATTTATTTGCACGGCCGAAGCCATGATGAAAGACAATGTACATAAAACAAAATAAAATGCATTAGAGAGTTAAAATAATTAATAAAACCATGCATTCTGTCAGATAAGAATTTGCTCCCCTGAAGAATTTAGCCTGTATCACCCTCACAAACTTTTCTCGGTAAAATTTGCCGCTCTAAATGCAAAACGGGCCAGTTTTTCAGAAGTGCAGGGTGACCTAATAAAAAGTTAATCAAACACCCAATTGATCGCTCAATTGAGAGATTTAAACCTTTGGAAAAGGCTGCTCTTATGCACTCGTAGATTGAGCAAACCAGTAAGCAGCGGCGTAAATGTTGTTAACTAAATAAATTGAAGGAAGCATTAAGAATATGCAGGTCTGCTTGCAGGAATGATTGGGTAATCAGCATTCCTTGATGAACAGAAATTATTTTGCAACATCCAAACCGTGACAGACGGAGGTAATGGAAGTTCATACTTTGCCGTGACTTTGGACTGTAGGTGTTAGATTAGACCAGGGGCATCGTTAGAGAGAGATCCAGGGACCTTTTTTCTCGTTATTTTTAAAACCCTTGAAAAAACAAGTTTGCTTTGAATACAGAGCTGCTGGTCACATTGCACCACTGCCTCTTGTGGCAGGGAGTTCCAGAGTTTAGCTATGTACCATATGAAGATGCCCTTCCTTTCCCCTGTCTCAAATCTTCCACCATTCAGCTTCTTCCGATGTCCATCGGATGTTCTACACTACGGTGACAAGAGAGGTATAAAAAAAAATTATCTGCCCACTTTCTCCTAATTTTATAAACTTCTCTCATTCCAGCTCTTCCTCCCATTTTCGCTGACATAAAAAGCCCCAAACACGGCTCCCTTCCCTTATCTTCCAGTATCTGAATGGCTTCCACACAGAAGATGAAGGAAGCTTGCTTTCTCCTGCTCTGGAGGGTAGGACTCGAACCCGTGGCTTCAAGAAAGGAGATTCTGACTGAACATCAGGAAGAACTTTTTTAAAAAATAAAAATTTTATTAACAATTTCAACATAACAAATTATCGAAACAAATCATTTTCATTATTTCTTCCCCTTTTTCCCCACCTCCCACCTTCCCAACAAACCCCCCCCCCCTCAAGACTTCCCTCAGCTTCTCTATCTGATTTCTCAACTCATGCTGTTCTCTGCATATTGTAAAATTGTATAAAAGATAAAGGGACCCCTGACCATTAGGTCCAGTGGTACCCGACTCTGGGGTTGTGGCACTCATCTTGCTTTGTTGGCCGAGGGAGCCGACGTACAGCTTCCGGGTCATGTGGCCAGCAGGACTAAGCCGCTTCTGGCAAATCAGAGCAGCGCACGGAAACACCGTTTACCTTCCTGCCGGAGTGGTACCTATTTATCTACTTGCACTTTGACGTGCTTTTGAACTGCTAGGTGGGCAGGAGCAGGGACCGAGCAACGGCAGCTCACGCCATCACGGGGATTCGAACCGCCAACCTTCTGATTGGCAAGCCCAAGAGGCTCTGTGGTTTAACCCACAGCGCCACCCGCGTCCCTTTTAAGGGGGTCCCTTATGACTCTACAATTCTATGATTGGGGAGTTGCTCTCGATAAGCCAAGAAACTTCCGCATACATCATGTGTGTGACTTGGGATGTGCTGGCAACGGGAGGGAGGGAAATCAGCCTCTCCAAATCTGCGTTCTCCATCTCCGCCCCACACACCCCTTGCAGTGTTGATCTCAGGCTGGCACCTTTTCCCAGGCCTTGTCACCCCGCAGTCAAAAGCTCTGCGGGCTAAAGGGGCCCCATCCACCCTTACAGCCCTTCAGGGACGGCTCTTCACAACTTTTTCGGGAACCGAAATTAAGAGAAGGAGAAACAGAGCCCCACCCAAGGGCAGCTCCACGATCAAAAGTATGTTGAGTCATCCAGCCTGTTATATAACCACCTGGCAGAGGCACCTACGTGATTTGGAGCTGTTGGCAAGATGCTGAGCGATGCAGGTGGGCGACTTTCCACTAGGGGGCAGCGTGGCTCTGGAGATGAGCCTGTATCATGTTGTTGTTGTTTAGTCGTTTAGTCGAGTCCGCCTCTTCGTGACCCCCTGGACCAGAGCATGCCAGGCCCTCCTGTCTTCCACTGCCTCCCGCATTTGGTCAAACTCATGCTGGTAGCTTCCAGAACACTGTCCCACCATCTCGTCCTCCGTCGTCCCCTTCTCCTTGTGCCCTCCATCTTCCCCAACATCAGGGTCTTTTCCAGGGAGTCTTCTCTTTTCCTGAGGTGGCCAAAGTCTTGGAGCCTCAGCTTCAGGATCTGTCCTTCCAGTGAGCACTCAGGGCTGATTTCCTTCAGAATGGAGAGGTTGGATCTTCTTGCAGTCCATGGGACTCTCAAGAGTCTCCTCCAGCACCAGAATTCAAAAGCATCCATTCTTCGGCGATCAGCCTTCTTGATGGTCCAGCTCTCACTTCCATACATCACGACTGGGAAAACCAGAGCTTCAGTATCATAGCTGTCAACTTTTCCCTTTTCTGGCGAGGAATCCTATTGGGAATAAGGGAATTTCCCTTTAAAAAAGGGAAACAGCTATGAATTCTGTATCTGTATCTCTCGATCTACATGGCAGGACAGAGTCTCAAACAAAGGTGTTCTCTCCCAGTTCCGCGTCCCCAGCTGGGATAGCTCGGTCGAAAGAGCACGAGACTCTTAACCTGAAGGTCGTGGGTTCGAGACTTGGATTAAGCAACAGATTCCTGCATTGCAAGCGGTTGGACTAGATGACTCTCTAGTGGCCCCTTCTAACTCTACAATTCCGTGTTTGCACTCCTGCCTCAGAGATGCTGGCTTAGCCTTGTGCACAGAACGGAAAGGTAAAGGTAAAGGGATGCAGGTGGTACTGTGGTCTAAACCCCTGAGCCTCTTGGGCATGGGTAGGCAATCTAAGGCCCGGGCACTGGTTAAACCACAGAGCCTAGGGCTTGCCGATCAGAAGGTTGGCGGTTCGAATCCCCATGACGGGGTGAGCTCCCGTTGCTCTGTCCCAGCTCCTGCCAACCTAGCAGTTCGAAAGCACCTCAAAGTGCAAGTAGATAGATAGGTACCGCTCCAGCGGGAAGGTAAACGGCGTTTCTGTGCGCTGCTCTGGTTTACCAGAAGCGGCTTAGTCATGCTGGCCACATGACCCGGAAGCTGTACGCTGGATCCCTCGGCCAATAAAGCGTGGTGAGCGCCACAACCCCAGAACCGGCCACGACTAGACCTAATGGTCAGGGGTCCCTTTACCTTTACTTTACCTTACCTTACAGAATGGGAGATGCCAGGATCCCCCAAGGATCTGTTCTTTGGGGAGCTGGCTTCAGGCCCCAGGCCCACTTGTGGACTAGCTCTGCATCACAGAGATGTTCTGAAAATGAAACAAGGTGGCTCGGAGCCTCAACCCTGCTGTTTGGGAATCCCTTGCAGGTGACCGCAGCACCCGGAGACAGAAAGACAGACAGGTCATGTATCCACAGCAGAGACCAAGGGAGAAATGATCGCTGGAAGGAGTGCAGAGAGAAAAAACAGCACAACCAGATGCCTTCATTTGCCCCAACTGCAACAAAACATGTCTCTCCTGTATCAGTCTCTACAGACACAGCAGGCGCAGTTAACTCTTCAATGGCTTGACTCCGCCCCTAAAGGTGCACTCCTCCATTGTCTCCCGAGACATACAGATGCCAATCATGTGTATATACGTGTGTGAGTTAGTATGTCTTCTGCCAAGCCAGAACTTTAAAGCACATTCAGAATGCACGCCCCCTGCCCTTCAAATAATTCTGGGAACTGTAGTTTGATCATGGTTGCTGGGGATCATTTCAATTGTTTAAAATTTATTTGTCGTAATCAACAAGGGGGGTTTAGTTGTTTATCTTCGTTTATAAAAAATATATATAAAATTTATACACGGCCGGATTTTTTATTGTTTATTTTTTAAAAAAACAAAATCTTGGAACGGTCTAGAAAAAAGACGGCACAATAAAATCACCCATAAGGGAAATTAGCAATAATGGAAAACTTTCCAAAAGTTGACATAACTGTAAACTAGGAAGAAATTAAAACTCACCGCAACTTTCTAAGCATCTGGGTAGGCTTGTCTAAACAAGAAAGCTTTTTGCATGCATAAAAGAAAAAAAACAGTGCAAGGACAAGGAGTTCCGTTTATTGTGACATTTCTGACAGCTTCCCATTTCAGCCTCACAACAACCCCGTGAGGAAGTTTCGGCTGAGAGAAAGGGCGGCTAGGCAGTCAGTGAACTTCATGGTTTCATCATCATTTGCTGATATTTTGTGGATATTATTCCCGCCACATTATATGAAATCCATTATATTGGATTTTGCTGATTGCTGACTACTGGTTGGGTTTTGAAATGCTTCTATGTTGACCGTGGGACTTTTTCGGAGGATAGAACCGTATTAGATATTCTTCAGAAAGTGTTTCAGCTATCCTCTGGAATAGCTAAGTCAGGAGAGCATGAGCTTCTTAATCTCAAGGTTGCAAGTTCGAGTCCCACATTGGGCAAAAAGATTCCTGCATCACAAGGGGTTGGACTAGATGACCCTTGTGGTCCCTTCCATTTCCACAATTCTGTGAGTCTATCCTTGCCAACAAAGGTCCGTATAGTTAAAGCTCTGGTTTTCCCAGTAGTGATGTATGGAAGTGAGAGCTGGACCATCAAGAAGGCTGATCGCCGAAGAATGGATGCTTTTGAATTCTGGTGCTGGAGGAGACTCTGGAGAGTCCCATGGACTGCAAGAAGATCCAACCTCTCCATTCTGAAGGAAATCAGCCCTGAGTGCTTCACTGGAGGGACAGATCCTGAAGCTGAGGCTCCAAGACTTTGGCCACCTCATGAGAAGAGAAGACTCCCTGGAAAAGACCCTGATGCTGGGAAAGATGGAGGGCACAAGGAGAAGGGGACGACAGAGGATGAGATGGTGGGACAGTGTTCTTGAGGCTACTAACATGAGTTTGACCAAACTGCGGGAGGCAGTGGAAGACAGAAGTGCCTGGCGTGCTCTGGTCCAGGGGGTCACAAAGAGGCGGACACGACTAAACGACTAAACAACAACAATAACAACAACAATCCTTCTATAGTGCCCTGCAAATGGAGAGTTTTTAGAACTGGGTGCATCGTTTAGAAGTCCAAAAATATCAGCGAAAAGTTGTTGTTTTTCTAGTCTCTTAAGACGGGGTTCTTTGGTTTTGGTTTTCTGTTGCAATGAAAAAGAAAACTGTGTTGCAAAGACAGTGACGCAACAAGGTTATGGCTCTTGGTGTCCCATGGTCCCCCATCTCCCTGAGCCCCCTAGAGGTCAGGAGGAGGCAGCGCACCAGAAGGCAGGCGTGACCAAGAGACATGGGGAGAAATCGATCATCATCAGACGTGGAATATTTTGCAAGAAGCTCTTCGCGCCTTGGAAAGATTTTGACCGATTGCCAAGAGCGTTGTTTAGGAGGAAGCCAACCGGAGTTGGGAAACATACAACTTCAAACGCAGGACGGAGGGAGGGAAAAGGGATCACCTGCCTTTAAACCGGGCGCCTCCCTCGCAGGAGTGGGAGAAGGTGTCGATTTCAGAGACAGGAGTCACTCCAGATTGGCACGCAGGGCAGATAAGCACCTTCGCAGACCTGGGCTCAATGGCAACACAGCCCTGCAATATTCAAATATTCAACACCCATCTTGGCCCCGAGGGCAATTTCTTGGCGTAATACGAGTGAGATTCACCTCCCTCCCGAAAGACAGAAATGCAGGGGGTTTTTAAAAAAAGAAAAACTAGATCAGGACTCTCCCCCCCCCCCCCAAAAAAATAAAACCCAATTGCCCACATGCGAAGGCAGATTTATGCAAGGAGATTCCAGGCTGTTGCCATGTTCAGATGAGAGTCATCACGTGCCGGCAAATCCAGGTGGTGCAATTAGAGTGGATTGGATAGTTGTGGCGCCATGAAACTTGCTTCCGCAAAAGAAAGGATGTTTTGCTGTAAGGAAAGTGACGGGGAAGCACAATGGAAACAGAACTTGCTTTGATGCGCCGCCGTCCAGCCTCCCCACAAACAAACCAGAATGGGTGATCGACCCAGAGCCAAAGTCGAGGAGGAGGGTGAGGCAGGAGGAGGGTGATTGATTGATTGATTGATTGATTGATTCATAGAATCAAGGATCGGAGTAGAAAGGGACCCTGAGAATAATTTAGTCCAACCCTCTACAATGCAAGAATGTGCAGCTGTCACTTATGGGGATCAAACCTGCGAACGTGGTGTGATTGATCAATTGTATTTCTCTCCCGCCTTTCATTTGCATGGTTCGCAATGCAGCTTGCAAACTTTCAATGAAAATATTGTATTAGAACATCACAAACATATATCATATAGAATAGCAAGCAAATGTCAGTAAAAACAATTGCAATCTATGAAACACAATTAAAATAACTAAAAATAATAATACAGCGGTAATTCCGGTTACGGACAGGATCCATTCCAGAGGCCCGGCTGTATCCCGAAAGCCCATAACCGGAGGCACCCTTCTGCGCACGCACACGGCGCGATTAAGCGCTTCTTCACATGCGCGCACGGTGGAACCCGGAAGTATACACTTCTGGGTGTGCCGCATTCGCAACCCGAAGTTTACGTATCCAGAGGGATATACGTAAGCAGAGGTACGAACTGTACTTGAAACAGCACAATGACAACAAGAGTCATATTACAGGATTCAGAAAGTGTCCCATTAACAGGCTTTCTGGGAGTGCCACGGTGACACCCAGAATTCCTTTTTCTTCTTAGATCAACTGCCTGAGCAAACATATCCCTCTTCCGAAGATTTTGACCTGTTTGGGGAACAGTTATCACAAACCTCTCCGAACCGCAGGGCAATAACAATCTTTTTCTTTTCTTTTCCCTCTTTTAAACTTTATTCCAAAACCGAAAAAGAATCGCAAACATCAAATTCAAAATCCATATCCATTTTGTAACATAAGCCTATTACATAGTTGACTAGATTAAAATATACCTAATTGCTATGGACTTCCCTTTGCTGTCTATGCAACGCAATTAGAAATATTATATTAGAAATTTTTATAAATTCCCCTATACCCCCCACTTCCCTTCACCCATGTGTGATCTCAATATTATTATTTTTTACTTCTTCCATCTTGTTGTGTTGTTGTAGTTTAATAATTATTCAATTGATTCTTTTATTATTTCCTTGCTTACCCCTGCACGTTTTACACATTATCTATTAATATTCAGGGCAACACAATCTTTTGGAATGCCCCAAGGCCCCTTGAAGGCCTTACTGGTCAGTAGCCAGCTCCTATCTCATGCCAACCAGACAGGGCATAGTGATATCTTAAGGGGAGAATGGCATTAATTTGGGGGTAGTAACGAGAAAGACACATTAACTGAAGGGCAGTGGGCTGCGTGAGTGATCATTAATGCGCTTCGAAAGGGAACATGGGGTATCGGGTGTATCTGTGAATGAATGGAGATTGAATCGGCAGAGCGGCACCAATTCTGAAACAGTTCCCCATCCATGAAGGTTTCAGAACCAGGCACAACATCCCCTGCTCCAAACCACTTTAAAAAGAGAATCAAGTTTCCGGTCCTCAAGAGAGCCTTGGGAGACCACAAGATCTCAGAAACCACCAGTGGGCAAAGTCAGATAGTTGTTTATTTCCTTGACATCTGATGGGAGGGTGTTCCACAGGGCGGGCGCCACCACCGAGAAGGCCCTCTGCCTGGTTCCCTGTAACCTCACTTCTCGCAGGGAAGGAACCACCAGGAGGCCCTCGGATCTGGACGTTGGGGTATGGGCAGAATGATGGGGGTGGAGACGCTCCTTCAGGTCTACTGGGCCGAGGCTGTTTAGGGCAGGCATAGGCAAACCCGGCCCTCCAGATGTTTTGGGACTACAACTCCCATCACCCCTGACCACTGGTCCTGTTAACTAGGGGTGATGGGAGTTGTAGTCCCAAAACATCTGGAGGGCCGAGTTTGCCTATGCCTGGTTTAAGGGCTTTCAAGGTCAGCACCAACACTTTGAATTGTGCTCGGAAACGTACTGGGAGCCAGTGTAGGTCTTTCAAGACCGGTGTTATGTTGTCTCGGCGGCCGCTCCCAGTCTCACCAGTCTGGCAGCCACATTCTGGATTAGTTGCAGTTTACTTTAACCTTCTGCATGAAACACAGATCCTCTAGCACTGAGCTATGGTCCTTCCATAAAGAACCAACATGAACACAATGAAGATAAGGCCGATTCTGGACAATTCAGAGAAAGGCTGATTTCAGCGGCCACACTCCTGCTCTGCAGGCAGAAATCCCCCGCTTTGATTCCTGGTGTCTACACGCCATAGCTGTCAACCTTCCCTTTTTTTGTGGGAAATTCCCTTATTCCAGCGCCGTTTCCCGCTGCTTCCCGCTGCTATCCCAGATTGTTAGATATCCCGTAGACTGTCCCCTGGATAGGTGAGGCTGCTGGTCCCATATTTTTGAGGCTGCTATTCCCTTATTTTCAAATCTGAAAGTTGACAGCTATGCTCCACGCAGGGCTGGGCAAGGCACCCTGGAGAGCAGCTGCCGGTCCGTGCAGACATTACTGAACGAGATGGGCCAAGAGGCTTCCTAATCTGGGAACTTCCCTGCCTCTCAGCCCCACACGTTGCATCAGCCAGCCCTTAACAGATACGGCGTTGGCCAAACTGCACCTGTGATACGGTTGTGCCGGTAAAAGCTGCACCTGTGAAACTGCGGCGCTCCCCGTCCGCATATCGTCAGCGAGGAGAGAGAAGCGCCGCCAGAGCCCTTCTGGCGATGAGAAGGAGCGAAGGTGGCATCCTGCCCGGGCGAGTTGTTTTCGAAGGCTCAGCAACATCTGGCATTGTCAGGGAGCCAGAAGCAGCGGAGGGAAGGCGAAGCCCGGGGGCGGTGGGCAGGATCGGGCCCCTCAGCCCAGCCGCGCCCTGTGCTCTAGCCACTGAGCGTCACTGTCCACGTGCGGCCCCAGGTGTGGAGCCATGTGTCTCCGAAAGTCATCCCGGTAAACAGTAATTATCCCCGGGTCAAGCAACTGGGTGTGTCCCATAGGAGAAAGGGCTTGGGAATTTTTAATGGGGATGTCGCCCAATTTATGCATTTATGGCCTAACTCTTTTTTTTTTCCCCCTCCAAAGAGCTGAAGGTGATTTTTAATCCTCACAACGACCCTGCAAGGTAGTTGAGGCTGAGGGGGATTTTGACTGGCCCACAAGGTCACACACCCAAAGCATTTCATGCACAGGGCTGGATCAAGACCTTTAGGTAAAGGTAAAGGGACCCCTGACCATTAGGTCCAGTCGTGGGGTTGCGGCGCTCATCTCGCTTTATTGGCCGAGGGAGCCGGCATACAGCTTCCGGGTCCTGTGGCCAGCAGGACTAAGCCGTTTCTGGCGAACCAGAGCAGCGCATGGAAATGCCGTTTACCTTCCCGCCGGAGTGGTACCTATTTATCTACTTGCACTCTGATGTGCTTTTGAACTGCTAGATTGGCAGGAGCAGGGACCGAGCAACGGGAGCTCACCCCATCGCGGGGATTCAAACCGCCGACCTTCTGATCGGCAAGTCCTAGGCTCTATGGTTTAACCCACAGCGCCACCTGCGTCCCCATCAAGACCTTTAGAGGGCTTCAAAAGATGTTGGTGCCCCCACATTTATCTAATTCAAAACAGAAACAAAAATAAAACGTAAAATAAAATGTTGTTGTTTTTCCCCGAAATGAAAGAAAACCTACTGTAAGATGGGAAGTGGTGTTTTAGTTTTGTATACTTCCACTTTATTTATACATGAAAATAATAATAAAAAAAATTATTTATACCCTGCGCTCCCCAGCCAAGACCGGGCTCAGGGCAGCTAACACCAGATATAAAACAATTGATTGAAATACAACTTTTAAAAAATGCAGCCTCATTTCAGCAGAAGCTCAAAAACTTTTTTGAGGATGAAAACGTCAAAGTCTTTGATCTGATCTTCAAAACAAATCTTACATAACCCGTCGGCTTCTGTGCTTAGCAGAGATATGGCAACCGGCCTGCCTCGCTGCAGAGTTGTGCAGAGTTGGGATTTTTGATACACTAAAAAATGAACGCTCAGCTGAGCAATTTGGGACCATTAACGTTAAAAATCCGCCAGTGGAAATTTCTGTGGTTCCTCCCCGCTTCCCTCGATGCCCTAAAAACCCAGGCTTATTTTGCTTAATCCAGCCCTGTTCATGTGGCCGAGTCAGAATTCGAACCCTGGTCTCTCCTAGGTCCTAGCCACTACAGCACCCTGGCACTTGAGGGTGTGCCTTGCAAAGCTGCAAGATGCAAATGCAATAAATAGAATTGTAGAATTGAAAGGGACCCCATTGCAGGAAACCTTTGCCCAGCGTAGCACTCGAACCCAAAACCCTGGCATTAATCATACTCTACCGACGGAGTTCTCCCTTGGATAGAAAATAAATGAGCTCACTTTCCCATTAGCACCTATTGAACATCAATTTCCCCATACTTCCCTGGTTGGGGCAGGGAGCTATTTAGAGGTGCATATCCCCCCCCAAAAAAAATCCTGACATATTTGATGGCCTCTGTACTGCCCCCTAGTGCCTGATCCCAGTCCCTCCAATAGGTGTTTTATAACAAGAGTTTCCGCTTGGCGTTCACAGGTAGACTTTCATGGTTCACGGA